>NC_082687.1:25965350-26286428 GCF_949987515.2 Delphinus delphis
ACATTTTCTTGGCAGCAAGGACCTTGAATGTGAATGAGAAAAAATGAAAAATTTGCATACTGGGAAAAGACCTCCACACAGCTCTGGGTTTAAAGATTTCTTTCTCTTCCTACCTATATCCATGGTAGATTATAAAATCCCTCTCCAAGTTTTAGGAAATAGACAAGAGGAGAAAAATATCATGTAGAAAGAGCGTGACCCAGGAGAGTCTTCTTGCATGTCTTGAGTTATACACATTTGAACAATGGAAATTAGGGACAAGATTAAAACAAAGAAGGCAAAAGTGAATGAACTCTGCCAAGAAACAGAAAGCCTATAATCTGAGGGAAGAACTTGGAACAGTTGCAGTCAAAGTAACTCAAGTTCTCTACAAATACTGAATAAACGTTAGTATTTGAAAGTGGCCAGACAAATGTGGGTCAAAGTAAAATGAGGAATACATGGTGGATCAGAGGCACACAGCTAAGACAATGAGCCATGAACATCCTGTTGGGCACTGGTTCATAAATTACTACACCCTCAAGACGGGGGCTTGGAGGTAAACCACAGGCCAGCACTGGGTATCATGGCCGGTTCCTTGTTTAAATTACCTGAAAATAAACTGCTCATAATAGGGTTGCAGTTAATTTATCCATTTGTTGTCTCTGTAAAGAACTGAGCAAACACAGTTCCTTTAGATGTTAAAGAGTGAGCTGGGAGGTCTGCTCTGACATTTACATCCTCAGAGACAGAAATATAAGTGTAAAATGGCTCTCTAACCCTCATTTCTGTTTAGGAGATTGGTCCCTTCAATTGACACAATATATTTGGATTATTTAGTATTTAGACTAATTCTTCCTTGAAAGGAAACAGACTGAGAGTATATATTGAATTTTTCTGAATAATTACACAAATTTCCCACATTATTCTGTATGTCTGTATATTCAGGAAGTTTCTTCAAGTTTAATACATTTTTCTGAAGTCCAAAAAGTCACTCCATCAAATTTCAATGTTTTGATTCTCAGAAAAAAAGTTTAGCCAAAATACAATTTTTTTTTTTTTTTACTAAGAAACTGAGATAACAGTAGTGCTTTATATCACTGGAGATGAATAAGAATTACTTAATTAAAATTAATTCCATAAATTAAAAAACTGGAAAAAAGAAGTCTGCAAAATCTCTATGGTAATTTTGACATGAAAGCTCTATTACCTAAAACTGAATATGTCCATATTTAGTTTTCAAATATAGAATTACTTGTTTTAGAAAAAAGGAACCAGAAACAAGGTGTCTTACAATACATATAGTCTGATACCATTTAAATAAGCCTCAGGCATATAAACACATATGTACTTATACATAACATTTATTGTTACTGGATTCCTTATGGTTGGACATTAAGGATGTTTCTTTTTATTTTTTCCTATTATAAACAAGCTAAAGAACACAGACTTGGTTTCCTAAGGAAAAGCTTTAACACATTATGGAGATTAGACATTAAATTTTCAACTAACAATCAGTACATCAGTGTACGGGGATTATGGTTGATTTTTTTTTTCTTTGTGGCTATCACTCTGGACTACACTTTTATTAAACATTTTTATACTTTATGTATCATGGATTTTATATTAATTTTTAGTTTTATAAAATATTGCATTAAACTATTATCTTGGTTGCTGAGTTTTTTTAAATTAAAAAGTTTTAATTTAAATTGGAGTATAGTTGATTAACAATGTGTTAGTTTCAGGTGTACAGCGAAGTGATTCCCTCATACATATGCATGTATCTATTCTTTTTCAAATTCTTTTCCCATTTAGGTTATTACAGAATATTTAGCAGAGTTCCCTGTGCTATACAGAAGGTCCTTATTGGTTATCTATTTTAAATATAGCAGTATGTACATGTCAATCCCCAACTCCCAATCTATCTCTCCCCCTACCCTTCCCCCCTGGTAACCATAAGTTCCTTCTCTAAGTCTGTGAGTCTGTTTCTGTTTTGTAAATAAGTTCATTTGTATCTTTTTTTTAGACAGCATATAAGCAATGTCATACAATAGTTGTCTTTCTCTGTCTGACTTATTTCACTTAGTGTGGTAATCTCCAGGTCCATCCATGTTGCTGCAAATGGCATTATTTCATTCTTTTTAATGACTAAAAAAATTTAATCCGCATTTTGTGCTTTCTTAAAAAATAAATATATATTACTTGCTTAATAAAACAATAGTAAAGGGGACAAAAACAAGCAAAAAAAGAAAAAGAAACAAGGTGTCTTAGCATCTCCCAAATGTTACTCCATTCTGTCCACAGCTGACACCTATGATTTTCCTTACCCTTCTAACAACAAGAATCTGCATTTAATAAGGCATTCAGAATTCTGTGTTAACAAGAGATAATCGAGGATCAGGGTCCCTTCCCTAGCTTGTCCTCCTCCCCACAGTTAAATTTTGTAAAATACCCTGCAGATATAGAGCATGAGAGAGAAAAAAGGAGAAACACCATGTGGTATAAGCTAATAATTATTTATATTCTTAATCAAAGGCTTGGCATTTTACATGCATGGTTCACTACTCTGGCCCACCCAGGCCCTGAAGCTATTTTCCTTTCTTCAAATTAGGAATTTGCTGAGCAAATCAAATGCTGATTCTGTATCTAAAATGATATGTTTTCTCTTTGTGCAAGTGATTAGTCCCACTAAGAAACTAATTGCCGCCATTTCAAATTGCACCAGTCGCAAAAAATCGCTTTCCTTAAGAAAGAATTCCAGCTATATCCATGATATTTTTTCACCCTTTTATTTATTTTATTTTATTTTTTTAGCTGTGCTGTGTGGCAGTGAAAGCGCAGAGTCCTAACTACTGGACTGCCGGGGAATTCCCTTCATCTTCTTAAAGCCATGTTTTCATTCAGCTCTGTTGTTCCACCCATAAAAATGGCAAAGAGTAATTGTGAAGTGATAAGGCCAACATGGGTAAAATTTAAATGTATATTTCCTTTGACAAGTGTGTTATCTCTTATCAATCTTATATGCATGTGGACACTTACATGCATGTTGAATTATTGAAGATAATACCTCAATATTGCCTTCAGTTTTACGTGTTGCCTATTCACAGGTTTAAGTTCTTTTGGCAAAAGGTCAACTAACTGCTCATTTTACCAAGTGATCCTAAGTAGTTTAGCCTCTTTTTGTCCTGTCCACCCTAACAAGTAGGTAGACTAAACAGCAATTTGCATACTATGATTTCAGGGCTGCTTCTCTTTCTCCACCATTGTCTTCTTTGCTAATGTTGGACCATTTACAACTAGACATTCACTTTGAGAAATTCTATTAAAATGCAGATTTTCCCAGAAAAAGTGATTCATGATACCTGCCTGATAGAGCAGCAAGTCAATTACACCTCAGTGTGAACGAATGTGTCAGAGCCTTTTCTGCGAGCTGGTTTTGAGGATGGTGGCAGCAGAAGACCCTGAAAGAAAAAGGGAATGAAGCAATCAGGATAAAGAAAGAGAAAAGACAGCGGATCCAGAGACAGTTCTTTTAAAGAGGTGTGCAGGCAGAGTGATATTTATATATATATATATGTATAATATCACATCTTCTTTATCCATTCATCTGTTGATGGGCACTTGGGTTGCTTCCATATCTTGATATCGCAAATAACACTGCTATGAACACTGGGGACATGTATCTTTTTGAATTAGTGTTTTTCTTTCCCTCTGATAGAAACCCAGGAGTGGAATTGCCGGATCGTACAGTAGTTCTGTTTTTAATTTTTTGAGGAATCTGCATACTGTTTTCCATAATGGCTGCACCAATTTACACTCCTACCAACAGTCCATGAGGGTTCCCTTTTCTCCACATCCTCGCCAACATTGTTATTTGTTGTCTTTTTGATAATTGCCATTCTGACAGATGTGAGGTGTTATCTCATTGTGGTTTTGATTTGCATTTCCCTGTTGATTAGTGATGTTGAGCATCTTTTTTGGTGCCTGTTGACCAGCTGTATGTATTCTTTGGAAAAATGTCTCTTTCAGATCTTCTGTCCATTTTTAAATCAGATTGTTTGCTTTCTTGCTATTGGGTTGTATGAGTTCTTTGTATTTTTTGGTATTAACCCCTTACCAGATATATTGTTTGCAAATATCTTCTCCCATTCAGTAGGCTTCCTTTTTATTTTATTAATAGTTTCCTTTGCTGTGCAAAAGCTTTTTAGTTTTATATAATTATGTTTGTTTATTTTTGTTTTTGTTTCCCCTGCCTGAGGAGACATACCTCAAAAAATGTTACTAAAGACCCATGTCAAAGAGAGTACTGCCTGTATTTTCTTCTAGAAGTTTTCTGGTTTCAGGTCTTACATTAAGTCTTTAATCCATTTTGAATTTATTTTGGTGCATGGTGTGAGAGAGCAGTCCAGTTTGATTCTTTTGTAGGTAACTGTCCAGTTTTCCCAACACCATTTATTGAAGAAGTTGTCTTTTCTCCATTGTATATTTTTGCCTCCTTTGTCATAGATTATTTGCCCATATATGTGTGGGTTTATTTCTGGTCTCTCTAGTCTGTTACATTGACTTATGTGTCTGCTTTCGTGCCAGCACCATACTGTTTTTATGGTTGTAGCTTTGTAGTATTGTTTGAAATCAGGGAGTGTGATACCTCCAACTTCATTCTTCTCTCTCAAGATTGTTTTGGCTATTTAGGGTTGGGGGGGAGTGGTCTTTTGTGTTTCCATACAAATTTTAGAATTATTTGTTTTAGTTCTGTGAAAAATGCCATTGGCATTTTGATAGGGATTGCATTGAATCTGTAGATTGTATGTTATACATGAAAGTTGTTAAGAGAGTAAGTCATGAGTTCTCATCACAGAAAAAAATTTTTTCTATTTCTTTAATTTTGTATTTATATGACATAAGGGCCATTCACTAAACTTACTGTGATAATCATTTCATGATTTATGTAAGTTAAATCAACATGCTGTACAGCTTAAATATATACATTGTTGTATGTCAATTATGTCTCAATAAAACTGGAGAAAAAACAAATAAATTTAAAAAATAAAGAGGTGTGCAGGATGTTCTCCTATGGAAAATGTCTTTATAGGGAAATCTTCAGTGAACAAAATGTACTGCCCCTGAAACTTCTTTGAGGGCTCTTGTTATTGAAGAATAATTAAAAGCTGCCCACTACTGCAACCTCCCATGTTTGGTCTCAGTAAGAACATCTCCAGTGATTCCTCCTCTCTTCTTGTGTTGCTGGAAGAAACTCAGCCAAATGATAGGGACAGTTATTTGGTAAAAGACTGAAGTTGTCAGAGGAATGAAGAATGGAAACAAGCAAAATTAAAATGAGTTTACCACCAGGGCTTTTAAACATCCCATGTGTAAGGGGAAGGAAACTTTAAACTTGCACTTAAATATTTAATGCCAACAGGAATCAGACATTTTGTGTGTGTGTTCACTGTAGTAATGCTTGATTCACTTAATGGTTTCAAATATGTAAGTGATTTACTTACAGGGTTTAGTGTTGCACAAAATGAACTGAGATTTAAGGGGAAACTTGTCTCTTTCTAATGCTATAGTACTTCTTTTCAGACTTACTTCTGTTCAAAATAATATTTTAAAATATAGCACTAGTGCTTATTTTAAGAACTAAATTAACTCTCAGGGAGAAATCAATAAGGACATGATATTACTGAATATATTTTAATTTATTGGTAAAATTGACTCTGGAAATAGTCTGTATCCTAGATTTTGTATGGTAAAATTTTACTAGGACACTTTTTAAATGCCTAATTTATAACTCTCAGACAATATACTTCAGGGTCTTCAATATACTTACAGTACATAAAATGCTTAATTGAACATTTGAACCTCAACTAAAAATTCATTGCATTCTGATATCACCAATGTTTAGTTTTTTTTAAATTTATTTTACTTTTGGCTGCGTTGGGTCTTTGTTGCTGCATCCAGGCTTTCTCGAGTTGCTGTGAGTGGGGGCTACTCTTCGTTGTGGTGCACGGGCTTCTCATTGCGGTGGCTTCTCTTGTTGTGGAGCATGGGCTCTAGGCACGTGGGCTTCAGCAGTTGTGGTATGTGGGCTCAGTAGCTGTGGCTCGCAGGCTCTAGAGCACAGGTCCAGCAGTTGAGGCGCACGGGCTTAGCTGCTCCGCGGCATGCGAGATCCTCCCGGACCAGGGCTTGAACCCGTGTCCCCTGCATTGGCAGGTGGATTCTTAGCCACTGCACCACCAGGGAAGTCCACTAATGTTTACTTTAAACATTTTCTTTCATCTGCCTTTTTTCTAAAATAAAGAAAAGGATAAAATTAGTCTTCACACTTATAGTTATTTGTAAACTATACATCTTAATTGTATCCACTTTTCTTCTATAAGATCTTTGAGAAATAAAAAATTTCAAAGATTTTGAAAATGATCATTTGTGTATTGATCTTGGATAAATATTTAAACATTGCACACTAGCTAATAAAGACGTTAACCTGTAATTTGAGCAAGAAACGACTTTATAGTTGTTATTAAAAAAAAACACAGAAAACTTTATTAGTCGAGACATAAACTGCAACTTTACAAATTTCCAAACCATTTTCAGATTAATCTAGGCCACTTGCTACAAGGAATTTATAGGCCAACATGCTATAGTTGATCCATGCCTATCTGTAAGATCATAGAAGTAGAACAGGCAGTTGACTAGATTGTCTTAAAATCCAATGCATCATACTGGGACAACGGGTATCTTAGAAATGTCCTTTCCTGAAGACTGAAAATAATTTAAATTTGATAAAGGAAAATAAATTCTGAGCTACCACTAAAAATGGCATAAATCAACAACCTTGATTATTGAAAAACTCAATAATTCTTACTGGAATCTGGACCTTCTTTAGGATATTTCAAGTCCCCAACTGGTCCTAATCTCTAGCCTTCAGATGCAAGATCCTTCTAACCATATGCTACTGTTTTCCTGTGGAACACACGTTAGCCAGGCATGCTACTAATCAACTCAATAAGAAGGTTAACTCTGTAGCCAGACTGCCTGGTTTTGCTATTTTACTCACTGTAAGACATAAGCAAGTTAGTTAACATATCTATGCTTCAAGTTCCTCTTTCGTAAAATGGAGATTAAAGCATTATAATAATGTGAAATAGATATTTAAATGAATTTACACGTATAATGTTCTGATAAGTGTTCCCAGTACATGGTAGGCCCTAAGTAGATATTATTTTGATTATCATCATCATCATTGTGTAACTTGGCAAACTTGGGAGCCAGATATTGCCTGCCACCTAAAGATAGTTTTTACACGTTTAAAGGGTTAAAAACAAAAAACAAAGAAGAATATGCAGCTGAGATGTATGTAGCCCTCAAAACTTAAAACACTACCTGGCTGATTACATAGAAGTTTGCCAACCTCTTGTCTTGTCTAGAGGATGTCTGTTTAATTGGAATATTTAGTCCATTCACATTTGATATAATTACTGGTATATTTAGTTTAAATCAACCATATTACTATTTATCTTCTGTTTGTTGCCTCTGGTCTTTGTTCCTTATTATTTACTTTCATACTTCTTTTAGGTCAATCAGGTATTAAAAACTTCTATCACCCCTCTCTACTAGCTTTTATTATTCTTTTAGTAGTTACCTAAAGATTACAGCATGCATCCTTAACTTAATAGAGTTAACTATACGTTAAGATTTTATCCTCTCTTGGATAATGCAAGGATTTTAACACACTTGAACTCTATTTAATTCCTTCCCCCTCTTTTGTGTTATTGTTGTCATATATTTTGATTCTGCATACATTTATATTTACTCTGTGTTAATCTGTTACAATGCTCATCAATTCTTCATGACTTCCAATGCTGCTTTTTTTTGAATCATTTTTCTTCTTCCTGAAGAACTCACTTTAGAATTTCTTTGAATAGAGGTCTGTTGGTGAAAAATTCTTTTGGTAGTTGTCTGAAAAATCTTCATTTCAAAGCACCTTTCTCAGTTATTGGGTTATAGACTGGCAGATAACTGTCTTTCAGTGCTTTAAAGATCTCATCCCATATTTTCCTCAGAAAGTCTGCTGTAAGTCTTATTGTTGCTCCTTTGAAGTTCATATGCGTTTTTCCTCTTGCTATCTTAAGACTTTCTCTTTTCTTTCAGCAGTCTTACTATGAAGTGACTAAATAATGTCTTCTTTGTATTTATCCTGCTGGAAGTTCATAGAGCTTTTCTTTTCATAGAGCTTTTTGAAGCTGCAGGTCTTTTCTACATACTCCATCTTTTTTCTCTCCATGATTCAATCCAGACCCATATTCCAGGCCAATAATCCTCTCTTCTGATGTGTCTAACCTGATATTAAACATATTTTATTATTTTATTCACCTCCAGTATTTCCATTTGACTTTTTATGGATTATAACTGTCATCTACTTTCTTAAGACTATTAATCCCAGTTATTTAAAAGTGTTTGTCTAATGACCAAATATCTGTATCATCTAGACAGTCCATTCTCTCATCTGTTTTTTTCTCCTTATTTTTTGGTCTTCTGGTCCTATTTCCTTGAATTATTGATAATTTTTTTTCATAAATGCCTTACATTGTTTAAAAAAACATCTCCATTCTCAGGCACAGTCTATCCTGGCAATACTGCTTCTAAGCCAGGGCAAACTAGGAAATTTACCAGGTCCACACTTCAGGAGCCTTATGCTTTGGTGTACCTTCCTTTAAAAAAAATTTTTTTGGGGGGCTGTGCTACACAGCCTGCGGGATCTTAGTTCCTTGACCAGGGATTGAACCGAGGCCCTGAGCAGTGAGAGCATGGAGGCCTAACAACTGGACTTCCAGAGAATTCCCTACATTCCTTGAAATGTTTAAAGTCGTCCTCTGATTCCTTGAGTCAGCAAGGACCAGTAGCACCATCCAGACAGGGCTTTCCATGCTGAGACCCTGTCTTGCATGGGTCCTAGTTGTCAGAAGCACTTTGTGAAAATTTCTAATTCCTCTTCTCTTGCCAAAATGGGACTTAGCCAGCAGGGCTGTCTGAGAAGTACAGGCATTTCATGCCTGTACTGGGATCTGCATGGACCCTGGTCCCAGTTTTCATCCTCCACTTGCTTTAGACCGTCTACCCTCTACTTAATCCATGGTTTCAACCAGATACTCCAAAGACCTCCAGAACTGGAGCCTATGGGTTATGCTAAATTACTGTGGCCTTATTCTTGTTCCAGGAGGGCAGCTTAGTAAATGGATTATTACTGCTGACCTGTGTAGTATTTATTTCATGGGATAGTATGAGATTGGGCCACCAGAATGCTGTTGACACCCTGATTTGGGGCTTGATCAGGTGTCTCATACTGTGTATTGACTTTTGCCCATCTGTCTTCTAACCACAATGTCACCTCTGGTGTGCAACACCCAAGGACAGTGGAGAAGAGGAGGGTCTCAGGCTTTTACTGATTGTCTTCTGTCCCTGAAACCAAAAGTGGTTATCTCACCATCTTTACCATCTTGTCAGGCAACCTCTAGATGGCCATGCCTTCCTCCCCTGAGAGATTTTGAAACCATGGGTCCACAATGCTAGAGCTCTTCTGATCAATGTCCTCTCTTGGCACTATTCCCAGGTAGATGCCATGTTCTCCTGGACTGGTTTTATGCCATGCTGAACTAAGGATGGATATCCTTGAGTGAATAGGACCACTCTTTTTCTCTGCCCATAGGGGCCTCACCTGTCCTCCTAGTTAGTGATGGTATGTGGAAGGCAGGGGTACAGTTAACACTGTACAATCTAGAAAGGCACTGATTATGGCCTAAAAAAGTTCAAGAGAAAACAGTGTTGGAAAATATGTTATTTTACCTTTATTCCATAAAATTCTGAAAGGTAAATTTAACATCATCAGAAAACAAATTATAATTCACATTTTTCTGCATACTCTGAGTATGACTTGCATTTGAGGTCATCATCAACAAAGCACAACACAATGTTTGAGAGAGTCAATGGAAATCAGTATTCATGGATGGCAGGATGGAGAATGCAGACTCATGAGTAATGATGAAACTAACATTAAGTAATGGTATTAAGACACTGCAGAACAAGAAAATCTGTATCACATGAACACAAACAGATTCTAAAGAGCTATCTTTTTCTTATCATGGGAGGTATGAAATCAGCCAGGAAGAGCATATTTAACAGTAAAGAATGTGAAGAGATGGTCCTGGTCATGTACAGGAAGAGATGGTGCCTGCATAGTATGAAGAAAGAATCTTCACACATACTAATTGGACAATAAACACTATGTAAGTATCTCTTCTCTATCCATCATTCTGAGTTTTCATCATTAAATCCCTCCATCTCACAAGAGCCCATGAATCTCATAATACATTTCTCAATCAAATTATTTATATAGACAAAGCCCTATGAGGTTTTCTTTTCTTATATTTTATCTAACATTGCCATGTTTTTGCAACTAATGGGGTAGTCAAAGATTGAAGCTACTGCACCATCTTGAGCATAAATCTAATCATCATTGTGTGTTAATTTTTCAATTAAAAAAAGACAACTAGTTTACAAAAGTTCTCCTTTGTGTATATCAGCTAGGGAACCAAGGTAGAGAATATAATGGATCCTGCCTCTGAGAACAGAGTTGCCATTTTAACAGTTTCTCAATAAAGTGTATTTTTTCCCTTAAACTCATCAAGTGTGCACTTTTTTTCCCTAATAAAATATTGGAAAGGGTGAAAATAAGATGTCTGATAACATACCCCTTCTTGTCCCTGTCTCTTAGCTACCTAGGGAGCATCTTGGACCTGCTGTAGGCAAAGAGAGGCGATATGGATTGCAGTTGAAATGATTTAGGCCATATTTAGAGGATCATTTTGTGGGGTCCCCAGCTAAGCATGTGATAGTCAATACTGGCTTCTCTTTGTAATCCTGTGAGCTTTTCCACATTTCAGAGTTGCACTATAAAATTTAGCTGGCAAAATGCATCTTTGTCAAGTCAATTAAATACCATTTCCAATCTATAAATTTTCACTACAGCTAGTGTTAGTGAATGAGTTCAGCTGATGGATCACTTAGCTACAGCACTTTAAACAAGAGGTGCAATGAATCTTATAAGAAAAAGTATACAACCTAGGAAAGTTATATCTATAACTACATCTAAATCTGTACACACATGTAGTTCTGGTAATAAGAGGAATAGAGTTCATCATAGACAATTTGGGAAGCTAAAATCTCTCACAATGCAACACTCAAAGTACTTATTTTTTCACTATTTTCTGTGTATCTATATACTTCTTTTGAACAAAAAGAATCTTTGTTTTATATTATGTTTGCTTTATCTTAAAGAATGTATTTTCCCATGTCATTAAAAATTCCCTGAAAACATGATTGTCGTGGCTGAGTACTATTTAATAATATGACTGTACTACAGTTATTAAACTCTTTCTCTGCTACTGGACACTCTCCAGTTTTTACTCTTATAATCAAAGCTGCCTTACATCTTTGTGGGCATTGAAAACAAATTTTTTTCTTAAGAGAAATTCCTAGAAGTGCGATTCACAGGAGAAAATGAACCTTTAAGGCCTTTGATGTATCTTAATGAATTTATTCCCCAGTTACATTCCTACTAGCCAATGGCACTTATGCTAATGAGTTGAATCTATCTTTGTGTGTATATATATATATATATATATATATATATATATATATATATATTCTTTGAAAAATACACAGCTTTTTTGTGTGTGTTCAAGTATAAAAATAGCATTATATTATATACTGTGTTCAGTTTTCACTCAACTTTTTAAGGCCTTTCTATATTGCCATAAGAGTCATTGCTTCTAACTGCTGCCTCTACCTCTCTGACATTATAAACAACACTGATAGGAACATCTTCAAATATTGCCTTTTGGATCTGTAGGAAAATTTCTTTGGAGTATAACGCAGCAATGGAATTGGTAAGTCAGAGGTTATCTGCATAGTTGTGTTACTAAAGATTACCAGTTTGCATTTCACAATGGCCATCCAATACTTACACTTCTATCAATATTGTGTTATGATTTCTATCCTACATCCTTAATAACTTTTGGTATTATCTAACTTTTCAACTTTATGAAGATGATAGCTATAAATTGGTACCTCACTGTTTTAATTAACATTTGTGTGGTTACTTAAGCGAGATTTGGCACTTCTCCAATCTTAGTTAGCGCTTGGCTTTGCCAACATATAAATAGCCTATTTATGTCTTTTTCTATTACATTTCTTTTCATGTTAGTTTGCAGGGGTACTTCGTATGATCTAGTTTTTCCTTTGTCATTTTTAGCCAATACAAATGTTTTCTCCCAGTCTCTCATTTACCTGTTAATTTGAGGTCAGGTTCTAAAAAGATTCAGAAAAGAATAAGCATTGGTGAGATTTTAATGCACAGCAGTCTCATCATTTGCTATCAGAACAATCATCCATTGTCAGCCAGTGAATAAGTATCAGGCACCTACTCTATATAGGATACGATGATAAGCTTGTTAAGGGCACGGAAGGAGTTAAACATAGACTGTCTTCGGGGATCTCACAGTCTCATCTAGGAGATCAGACAAGAATAAAAAATTATACAAATGGAAAGTAATACATTTCATAAATGAATTATTAAAAGTGGTATGGGTCTGTAGGGATTGAGTTTGAAGGTAGAGCAGGCATCCAGGTGGAGAAATTGAGTAAACTGTTGGAATGTGAAACTGACTTTCAGAAGACATCAGAGCAATATAGTTTGGGGAGGCATTTGGGTGAGAGTAGAAGCTATGAAAATGATTTAATTAGCAAGGGAGAAGCAGAAATAGAGTTTATAGATCCTTAGGTAATCACTACCTTTCAGAAAATGGGAGAGTAGCCAAGGAAAAGAAGAAAGGAAACTGTCTCAGAAGGTAGATGTGCAGAATACTCTTGACTTGAGAAAGGGACCCATATGCTTAGGTGTAGATATTGGGTATGTTATTCTTTCAAAATTTATTAGCTTTTTAAGGAAATAAGTTAGAAATCATGTTAAAATGGTAGGGGAAGTCTGGTGACAAAATTTTGGGTCTTCTGAGCAAGATAACGCATTTAATCAATAATAATTAATCCCTGGTTTCTCTGAATATGTCTCTGAGTTAATGAATAAATGATATATAAGCCTACATTTTTGATATAACAGCCTTGGGGAGATGGATCACTGGGGTGCTGGCCTTGTTTGATGGGCAGGAGAGGATAGAAAAAGAATAACGAGAAAGGCCAAAACCTGGTTTAAAGGATGATTCTGTTGAGGTTGGTACATCCTGCCTTTACAGACCATAGGCTGAGATCCAAGCCAATCCATTTCAGGAAAGAGAGAATTGCCAACCCTCACGTTCCATAATGACTATTATTGGTATTTTATTATTAGCTAATATTTATCAAGGACTTATCACATACAAGGAAATATCCTAAGCCCTTTACATGTTACGTGTTGTTTAATCCACTCAACACTCTGGGGAAGAATATGCTATTATTATCCACGATTTTCAGAGGGGTAAAATGGGAATTGGAGTCAATAAGTAGTAGAACTAGCACAAAATTCCAAGTTTGAAGGCTACGCTTTTGGAACAAGTACCACAGAGTGTGTAAACTAAAAGACCCTTGGTATCCTATGAGGCAGCATCATCAGTAGAGAGTTAAGAAGTGATTGGGTGGTAATAAGATGAAAGTAGATGAATGGTAGTAAATGCAACTACCATTTGCAAAAATCTGATGGCAAAAGGAAGAGAGATATTGGAGGAAAGAAATGTAAAGAGTTTTTGTTTTATTTAAATTTTATGGCCAAAACATCTTGAATATATTAGTAGGATAAGGAGAGAGAGACTGGAGAGGAAAAATTGAAGATGCAAGAAAAAGAATAAATTGACAGACCAAGGTTCAGAAGGTGGTGAGAGGATAGAAATCACGAGCACATTAAAGGGTTAACTTGAAGGAGGAGGCGAACACTTACGGGGACTGGGGTGGGGGGGGGGTGGGTGGTGGGGAGAATCGAAGGAGATGCTGGGTTAAAACACAGAAAACATGCCCAGGTGGCAGTAGAAAACTTAAGGGAATGTGTGGCAGTAAAATAATTTATTTGTAAACTGTGAGGTGAGGTTTTATGCTCAAAATCATGATGGCAGAGGTAGAAAATGTTGGCAGTAGACGCTGTAGGGAGTGAGATTGAGAGTCAACTAACAGCAAGTAAAAAGGATACTGAGAAGTAGAGAAAATAATGTCAAGGCTGGAGTATAGGTCCGGGAGTAGCTGCAAATAACAGAAACTACTTTATTTTAAACCAAGAGAGATTTCATACAGGCAGGTGCTTACACATCTTTGGAAAGAATGAAGTCACAAACTGACACTGAACTTCCTGGAACAACACCCAGAGCCACAGTGCAGAACTAGTCTGCCGGGAAAGCCGTGAGTTCTCCCACAGGTAAGAAGGAGGAGAATAAGAAAGGCACTGGTGAAACTCCAGACTTCAAGAATATACCATCTTAGCAGCACGTAACTGTTGGCTCTGAGGAAGTACCACTCCTCTTAGGTTCACACCAAAAGAGAATAACTGAGCTACACCTCTGCCTCTCAGTCACAGCCAGTACCTGAACTGTAGGAGAGTCTGGGAAATGTAGTTTTTAGCTTCACAGACTGTAGAGGAAGGTACATCAGAACGAAATTGAGTTTCAAGCTATTACAGATATACATATCTGTATATGTCTGATATATATATATATATATATATATATATATCTCAGATGGATAGCATGAATATATAATAAATTATAATTTAAAGAGAAACTAGCCTATTCTCGTATCGCCAGTGAAATCAGCAACCTATTGGCAAAAGTGGAGAAAACAGGAAAGGTAAGGTTGTTATGAGAAAGGTAAGGAAGCAAAGAGATTAAGGGGTCTAGCAGGGTTACTATAGAGATGACTTGTCATATGGTCCAGACTAGACAGTGGAGCCCAGGAGAAACCAGTGGAACGTGAGTATAGGCATAGGTCAGATAAGCAGAATGTTGACAACGCTTTCTTTGGCCTTGTTTTGACAAGCAAAGAAGGGGTGTAATAAGCACATGACATCACAAAGTATATAGATTTTGTGTTTTGAAGAGGAGAGATCTTAGTGCTTTCAAATACAGTTTGCTTGTCATAATGCTAGAGCGATTTCATGTCTTAAGTGCATGTCAGGAAAAACTAGTCAAGGCACAAAGTTATAACATCTTCCAGAGCACATGTTAGCTGAACTATACCTTGATGATCTATTTATGAGGATAAAGGAGAGAAAGGAAAACAGAGACAACAACACATCCTTAGGTACAAATATTATAATTCTATGATTGGTTTGCTCACTTCTGTATATATGAGATTTACAGGCAAATCATAGGCAATATGTAAAATTTCAAGAAAGGATAAAATGTTTAAATGTGAGTTTGTTGTCATTGTTGTCACGGTGTCCTTCTGCTGCATTTAAACAAAAACTGAGAGTGGATGCCTACACGGACTCTATCATGCTTTATGCACTCAGGTCATATTTATACAGCTAAGAAGTATTTATAATCTTTGTAGGCAATCTATTAGCATTTCTCCTTAGGTTTTTCTGTTTCCTACAAAAGGCATGCTGTTTTGTTTCTAATTCATCTGGGGATGGGAAGGAAGGAAGCTTCAAATTCTTTAGATTTAAAAGATTTGACATGGGCTGTAGGTCTCCACTTCCTGGTAGCTTCCCAGCAGATGCCTCAGCCATGACTTCATTGAATTCCAGTTGCATGTCTGCAAATCTCTCCTTTTGTAAGAATTCCCTTTATCTCTGAAAAGAGGCAGTGAAGTTTGCTTTCTGCCAGGCTGCTTTGATTTCCTCCCAGTGTCTCCAAACATCAACGGAGCCCTCTAGGGCAGTCCCATGTGTCTCTCAAACAAAATAAAAAGAATATGCAGTGAAAATCAGAATGGAGTCACTGTATCTTCCTTCCCAACATCTTTTGAAAGTTCTAGTGCATGACTAAAAGTTTACTGCATGATTAAGTGTAGAAAACTGCTCTAAAGCCTTGGAACATTTAAAAAACACATACTAGAGAGAAAATAAATATAATTGAGGTAACAGAAAAATACACACACATTTAAGAAAAATACTGGAACGTAACACCTCTGGTGAGAAGTACAAGAAAAAGGATGACAATGAATCCTTAAAGGATGACTCATCTTTTTTAAAAAAGTGATCACAAACAGGAACAGGGAACAAACTGCTGTCTTTGGAGGGTCATTATTTTGTGAAATCCTTGTGGGATGGGATTGTCCACCCAAAATCTATTACAGAAGCATGGATCTCTTAGGCACCTATAAATATTTGTCAGTGAGGCTAGTTAATAGACAAGCCATCTGGTGTCCCTGATCTCCACAATTCGATAAGGTCTGTATTGTTATTGCTCAAGAGATTTCTGTTGCATAAACTCTGACACTCAGTGTATATGAAGAGGAGGATTCAAGCTAACTCTGAGAGAATTAAAATATGTGGGGACAGTGTGTGGGGGGGGCGGGAAACAAGGAAACTCCTTTCCTTTGACAAATGCACAGTCCTTAGTTAACTTCTCATTAGCAGTCTGTTCACATCTCATTCCCATTAAGAGTATTCCGTTTTCTTTGTCTAAAGTGTTGAGTGGTTATGAATAGTAAGGATAGACTATCTGTAATTATTTTTTAATTATTAATGGTTTTGTTAGATCCTTTCACTTTTACATTACATTTCTGTTAATATAAGTTAAATCAAAATGTACTTCAGTTTCCAAGCTCTTCCCCAGTGTATTTTTTCATTCTTTCATAACATTACTTCAGATTTCTATAAGGTGTCTATGAGAAAGCTTGTCTTTCTGGAGTCAACCTCACCATGCTAATAGATTCAGGGACCATTGTATTCTGCAAATCCACTGGCCATAGCTTTAGTAATCACGAAATTTCTAAATTCCCAATAGTACTTAACGTCAGAGTCACAACATGTTACAAAAGTCATTTGATATTAGCCAGTATCTTTAAGCTGAATTCAAGAGCATCTATTTTATTTAGTGCTCCCACATGAAGATCTTTTGGCACTTTATAGATATGCAGATTCTCAAGTAATTAGAAACCAAAGGAGAGGAGAAAATGAGTGAGTCTGAAAGGAACAGATATCAGAGCAAGAAACTACTGTCCTGGTTTTGTGGTCCAGCTAAAAATACTTTGAAGAGTAGTTTAGTCAGAACAAATATTCAAGCAGTGTGCCTTAGGAAGATAAAGACGAAAGAGAGGTGGGGGGGGGGGAGAGAGGGAGAGAGAGAGAGAGAGAGAAAATTTCCCTGGAGAGAAAGAAAAAAAAGTGCACCTTTTAATCAATTTTTCCATCACCAGCAGAAGGGCACTTTTTGATGGGACACTGTTCCTTCAGAGAAATTGTTCCTGCCTTGTATTTACTAAGGTTCCTGATTTCAGGTCTAGTATTAAGCAACTCACACAAATTCAAGTACAGCCCCAGTGAGCAAAAAGAAGAGAGAACGGGTGAGGTTTTTTATTTTTAAACTACACACAACACTCAGCCCCAGGGATCCTTGTACCGTTACAGTTGGTGACCTCGGAAAAAAGTTACTAGATCAGCTCTGAGGAGTGGGAAGAAGGGGGAGTCTAGTGCAGGGCAAAATTCCTGGCTGAGGTTGGGTGCAGCCACCCCCAAGGAATCAACGAAGGAAGCCAGATCTCAGCCCAAAGTATAGAGTTAACGTACACTGCACTGAAGACGGACGCTACGAAAAATGACTGGATAAATTATGCAGAGGGATTTCTGGATTTCTTTCAAGTAATTAAGTTTCGATTTCTTGCATTTATTTTAGTTCCAGGAAGCGCAAGGCGCCATGGATCGCAAAAGTCTTCATTGATTGTTCCAATGCTTTAAGTTTGATTTCGTGACTGGACTTAACTTTGGGAAGAGAAACACACGGACCAAGGAGATTCACTACGACGAAAAATAACAGTTTCGTCGGGGAAAGTAAACACAGGGACTCTTGCATGCGGACAGAACGCGGAGCTCCGTCTCTTCCCCCCCAGCCCCTTCCACGGAAGGTGGGGAGGGGAGAAACAGGTGTGAATCTGAGTGAGTGGGCGTGAGTGTTAGCACTTGTGTGTCTGCATGCGCGGGTGTGAGCGTGTCTGTGTCCGTGCCTGAGTGTGTGCGTCCCCGCGCTCTGGGTAGTGCGGAGCACTCACGCTTTCCCTCCGGCCGATGTTAATTCCTCGGCGCCTGTTGTGTTTGCTCCAAAGGTTGGTCGACTCCAGTGGGTGAGTCAGCAGTCCCCGCGTGCAGATTCCTCGCCACCCTCGGCCTCAGCCAACCTACCCTGCGGAATCGTGAAGGCGTCTAGGAGCCTCGCAGACATCCAGCGGGCCTGGGGCTGGCTGCGTCCCGCGTCCCTTCTTCCCAGTCAGTCTGCTTTTTTTGAAATTCAGCTCTGCGCCTTTCCCTCCACCAGGGAAAGAGAGAGCCGTTACTTTCCTTTCTACCTTGCCTCTTCTCATCCTCTTGTGTCCTGCCCGGCCACTGTCCTCAGTCCAGAATTATCTAGAGAGAGACCCACTCGGCTCATTCGGCGACTACAGGGCCCTGGTCCTGGTGCAGGTCTCTCCCTGCCCTCAAAGTGCGTCCTCCCGATCGCCAATGGCCATTTGTTTTTACCCCCGCCCCTCCCTTCGCTCTGCCAGGCCTTGATGGGAGGGCAGGAGTTGGCGAGCCCGAATTTTGATCTAGGAGGGCCTGGGAACTGCCGGATGCAGAGGTTTCCGGAGACACTTGCTGAGTGCTTGCAGTGAGAGGCGGTGAGAGAGAGAGTTAGCCAAGAAAGCACTGAGGCGAGGCTGTGCCCTCGGCCACAGGGGGTGCCTGGCAGCGTTGGGCGAAAGAGGGGCTCCCTAGAATCTCTAAGCGAGGTGGACTTGGGACTCACGGGGGAGCCAGTGGAGAGAGAAAGTTAGAGACAAACACAAGAGCAGAGGTGGACGTGCTCGGAAGAGGAAAGGTGTTTGAGCAAAACGCACCCATACTCCCCGAACTTAGCCCCAGGACGTAAGAAACCCAGGAGAGCTCTCCTTCCTGGCCCTTCGCTCTGTACCAGGCTCTCTGGGCGCTCCCAGAGGTCTCAATTTCAGGGATAATTCCCTCCTTTTTTTCTTTCTTGGTACCGCTGAGGCCATGGAGGAGTTTAATCATCCCATATCCTTCTGCCCCAAGCTACAGAGTGCAGAGAGAGCTCAGAGGATCTGACGCTATTCAGAATCCAGAGACGATTGACCTTGAGGAGATGGGATGGGGGAGAATCCATCCTTTCCCTCTTTTCTCCCTCAAACCCTCTTTACCCGAGATGGAGATGGTGCCTGAATAGGGTCAGATCTCTCTTTTAAGAAATCTTCCCTGTAATCCAACTCAGTTCTGTTTGAAATACAGAGAAATCACACTGCCCTTAATGGATTAAAATTTAATAAAACACATTAGGTCCAGTAAAATATGAATGCACTGCTTAAAATTTTAGTACTAAATTAGGTCCCAGATACAGGAGAGGAGACAGTGATTTCTCCCCTCAGGATGGCTGCGGGCCGATTTCGGGGTGTGGGGGGCACCTGCTGCAGGGACCCCACTGCCCGGGAGCTTGGGTGGAACCTCAAGCGATTCCTCGCCCGTCGGATGGGAAGCTGGTCATGTCTATCCACATCTGGCAGCGGGTGGGACAGAACCTATTGCTAAACAAAGAGGCTTGGTGAGAAGAAAAGGCGCCCCTCGTGTAGTCACACAGTTGATTCATTTTCCATTTCTCTACTTAAAAAAAAAAATCACTTCTCTGTTTTCGGTTTATTAGGTAGATCTGAGGGTGTGCATAGGTGCCAGCGCAGATAGGTGCTGGGACATAAAAGTGTATTTTGAGGTTATATGAAGCAGATTTCCCATGTTGGGCCATTTGTTGCCACCCCTTGGGTTTATTCTCAACTTTCGGTTGTTTAGTTGGTTTCTGCTACCTGGGGGGCTGGAGTTTTACTTCCTCAGAGAGCAGCTTCCACGCTTGCTGGAGCACTTCGCAACATTGCCTGTGGACAAAACCGAAATGGGTTTTATTGATATCACCGCAAAGACGTTGGTATTCTGGGCAATTCTGGTAGAAGAGATTGCAAGATTGCAAGTCGTGGTGATGAAAGAAGAATTGCATTTTCACTCTAATACAACACAATCACTGCTATTCACTTTTCACTTTGAGTGAGAAAAGGAGAAATCTAACTCTGACCTCTTTTTGAAAACATGTATATTTTCTAAGAGGAAGTGAATATGGGGAAATAAATTCTTGACTTGCTCTACAACTGCATATTAATTTATCTCACCTTGATAATTAGAATAAAGGGCTTCCTTTTTTCTGTCTGGAATTAGAGATATCACTGAGAAGTAGCTGAAAGATTTTTCAAAGTTATATTGAATTAATTTAATGATATATTGATTTTAGCCACCAGGAAAATATTCTCTTGGGAGTTGTCCTGCTTAAAATAGTTTTAATCACCAAATTCCACATCAAACAAAGTTTGTCCAGTCATTTCAACAGTGCCCTCTTTATTTCATGAATTTATTTTACTACCTTATTTACCATATGAAGTGGTGACAAGTGTTTAGCATTTTGGAGATCAGTTGTCAGTTGCTATTAAAATCAAGATTAATTCATATTAACGACATGCATTTCTCAATACTCCCAGGTGACAACATACATTAAAACAACTATTGCAAGTAATTAAGCTCAATGAAGGGGGAGGGGAGAGGGAGAGGTTCAAAACACCCCCAAATATTTGATTTTGCAATCCAAGTTCAGCTGACTGTTGCCACAATAATGCTTGGGAAACTCCTCAGGGTTGCTTTTCACTTTACATCTAATTAGGCACCTAATGAAAGAGAAGAATTTTTTCCCCTTGTGGTTTTTTTTCTCCTTGATATTCTTATGCCTTTATTTAAACACATAAACACACTGTTTAGGAGGTGTAATACCCAAAAGTTTCTCCCGTGAGTCACTTAGTATTATAATCTGCGGGAACTGGTAGATGCAGACCTTTGCCTTCCAGTTATTTTCCTCCTCCACTATCACTTTTAGCCCTTTGGTTCTTACGCAGTATTGATAGAATACATACCGAAAATATTTTAATGGATTTTTTTTAGGCTTTAGAGATGCTCAACAGTTTATACTAATTAGACCATCCAAAGCCTTTTGGAGATTAAGCAGATTGGACAACCCTTGTTAATTAGAACATAATTTGAAGTTTGAAATTATATCACTGATGAAGTAGTCTAATTAGTATGACGATATGTTAATGGACCAGTGAGACCCAGCAACACTGGAGTTTGGCGTGAACCTCTCCAAGGTTTGCACGAAAATCCTCCCCCCTATACCGACGTTAATAAAAGATTTCTATAGACTTCAGCCTTTCCACGATGACACACAATTTATAGTCCACACAATGCATTAGCCCATAGTACTGCTCAATTTTTTCACTATTATGAAAACTAATAAATTCGTCAAGCTGAATTAAGCATACAAATCAGATGAGGCATAGCAGATTACACAGTGAAGCGCGGTGTCTCCCGAGCCTAAATGAAATTTCAATCTAATAATTCCTTCCTGGCCCAGTCATAATTTGTTTAGAGATGTTGTTCTACTTCTTTCAAAGCGCTATTCGCACTATAATTAAATGATACTCAAGCCTTTAACTTTGATTTATTTTATTTCTCGAATCTTGAGACAGGGAGAGCTGTGCAATGTTATTTTTTTATTTCCTTGAAATTACCCTGGCTGTTGTTGAGATAGAAATTAAACACCTAAGCATTTACTTGAACCGACCGGCACAAGACACATTCATTCATGTCAACACCCCCTCTCCAGTCCCGAGTCCAGGCTTCTCCGGGCTTCTGCTCAGGAACACGGCTGGTAGGAATTCCCTTCGGCTGCTATTTATTATTTTCCTCCACATAGGGGAGGAGGAAGGCAAGCCCCGGGGTTGCAAGGGGGTTAAGCACCATGGACAGAGCCCGTCGCGCGCCGTTTGCTGCAGCCTTCCTAGTACTCTGGCGACTCCCGAGGACTGAGCTCCCGACTTGAACCTGCCATCTCGCCCCGCAGGGGTCGTGGGTGAACGAGAGACCCCCTACTTGCCGCCGCCGCGGGGCTTCCAGGCGCTGACCACTCGAGGGTCCCCCTTCGCCACGCTCGTTCCCACTCTGTTTCGTCCCAGCGCGCCCCGGCGCCTCTCAGGCCTGCCGCCTGCTCTCGCACCTGCTCGCCTTCCCCAGGCACCGTGTGCCTGCACCTGCTTCCAGCCATCCCCGTCCGGGTCGGGCCACCGGCGGGCTCCAGCGTCCCGGTCTTAGGGCCTTCCACCCTCGCTTGTACCCCGCTCCTCCCGCGCTCCGGGGAGGTGACAGCAGCCCCAGCACAGAGGAAAGTAGAGAGAAGACCGGAGCGGGGAGGAGAGGAAGGCGGTGCGTGTGTGTGTGTAGGACAGGTTGTCTGCTTCTTTTACAAATGGAACTAAGAGTGTGTGTCCACTTCTAAGAAAAGTGGTCCACAATGGGACAAAAGTGAGAGCAAAGTGTTGGCTAAAAATAGGCTCTCTGCACCGAGCGGCTGTGGAAATGAAGATAAGTGGGGCTTGTGCCAGCCCCTGAGGGCGTGTGTGTGTGTTTATTATTGTGTGTGTGTAGGGGGGGGAATATTCTGCAGCACATGCGCTCTGTGATCTCTGGCCCTGCCTCTCCGTCAGTTGCCCCTTCCTCCTTTGATTGCGGCTAATGAAGTGGCAGCGTTTGCCAGTGGATCCTCCCAAGACCCAACTCACACTGAACTGGAGACAGGGAGGAGGAAGAGGAAGATCCGGAGGAAGAGAAAAGAGGGTGGAGAGGAGTGTCTGTCGGTGGTGGCGTTGGGGGAGTACACGGGGGTCTGGCTGGCGGGGGCGGGGGTGGGGGAGGAGTCGCATGCGCATAGGCGACCGGAGCAGTCTCCTCCGCCGTCCAATCCGCTGAGAGCTGTGAGAAACCGAGTAAGAGAAAGCCCTGCAGCCCTGAGGACCCCAGGTCTCTTTGGCACCAGGCACCCGCCAGGCCGAGGGGGCGCAGAGAGAAGCGCCGAGCGCTGTTCGTACCAGCCGGAAGCGCAGAGCAGAGCAGAGGATCCAGGTCGGCGGCAGGGTCCGCGTTCTCCACTGTGGTCGAGAGCCAGGGATCAGGGTCACCCGAGCTACGGGGAGAGGCGGGCCGAGTTGGGGGCGGAGGCCTGGAACTTCGCGGTAAGCAGGGGGCGGGGAGGCAGCTAGGTAAGAGGCGTTCCTTGTAGTCTAGGGAAAATCCCACCCAAGGCTCCCTTGGTCCGCAACTTTATTTAGTAGTTTCTTTTCCCCGCGAGGCGGAGACGGGAGTGGCAGAAGCAGGAGGGGCAGGAGGCCGGCTCTTAGGTAGGAAGTGCCCTGCGACTGGAGCGCAGACCTGGCCGGGGGTGGGGGGGGGTGGGTTTGAGCAGGGGCACTACTGTAAGTGAGAGCTGCGGGGCGCAGGGAAGGGGAGGCGGCATCAGAGCGCCGCGGGGGCAGGAAGGGGAGGTGGAGGGCGCGGCGGGGGAGCGGGAGGCGGGTGTCGGGAGAGCAGAAAGGACCAAAGCCTGGAGGAAGCCGAGAGGGATAAGGGGCGACGCCAGAATCCGAGCAGGAGAAACCTGCGCTTTCAGGCAGGGGAGGGCGGGGGCGCGCGGGAGGGAGGGAGGGAGGGAGGGAGGCGGGGGTGAGGGGGCAGGCGCGGGGAGAGGGGAGTATAACTCGGCGGCCGCGAAGCGCGGGGCAGTTTCGCATGCCCAGGTCTGCAGCCAGCGCCAAGCGGAGCCCAGCAACAGCGCAGACTGACCTCGTAGCCAGCGGTGGAGCGCGTAGCCGGGTCAAGGCGCGCCGAGCTCCGAGCGGCGGCGAGTGAGCGCAACTCCGCATCGCCCTTCCCCTCTCCGGCTCTCGCCCAGCGCTTCTGCGGAGGGTCCCGGCTACCGGGGCCAGTTGCGTGAGCCACATACAAGCGCGCGGGCAGGCCGGGAAGATGATGATGATGTCCCTGAACAGCAAGCAGGCGTTCAGCATGCCGCACGGCGGCAGCCTGCACGTGGAGCCCAAGTACTCGGCATTGCACAGCGCCTCGCCCGGGTCCTCTGCACCCGCGGCGCCCACCGCCAGCTCTCCTAGCAGCTCGAGCAATGCTGGCGGCGGTGGCGGCAGTGGCGGGGGCGGTGGAGGCCGGAGCAGCAGCTCCAGCAGCAGTGGCAGCAGCGGCGGCAGCGGCGGGGGCTCCGAGGCGATGCGGAGAGCATGTCTTCCAACCCCACCGGTGCGTATTTCTGCATAATCACCGCTTAAAGGCACATTTTGACAGCCCCCTTTATCTGCTTGATGTTTTTTTCATGTCTGCACAGCAAATCACCCCGCACCTCCAACCAATTTCCCCCCCCCTTTCTTATGTATTCAGAGGGTCTTTCCTTTCATATTAATTTTTAAGACCTGGAATGTTGCCTGTGCGCGTGTTGTGTTGTGTTGTGTTTGCAGGCTCACTTTCCTCCTCCTCGTGCACTCGTGGCTTCTCTCCGTGGCTTCCCTCCTCTCCTCCTCACCTGCTAGTTTCAGGATTGTTATTATTATTATTTTAATTTATTTTTAACGTTCTGGGAATGTTGTAGGCGCGGCGGCGGTGTCGAGCTCTGGGCCGGAGCTTCCGGAGAGAGTGCGCACAATTCCCCGCTGAGAGTGATGTGTGCCTTTTACTTGCAATTTCAGAGCAATATATTCGGCGGGCTGGATGAGAGCCTGCTGGCCCGCGCCGAGGCTCTGGCGGCGGTGGACATCGTCTCCCAGAGCAAGAGCCACCACCATCACCCGCCCCACCACAGCCCCTTCAAGCCAGACGCCACCTACCACACCATGAATACCATCCCGTGCACGTCGGCTGCCTCCTCTTCGTCGGTGCCCATCTCGCACCCGTCCGCGCTGGCGGGCACGCACCACCACCACCACCACCACCACCATCACCACCATCAGCCTCATCAGGCGCTTGAGGGCGAATTGCTGGAGCACCTGAGTCCCGGGCTAGCGCTGGGTGCCATGGCGGGCCCCGACGGCGCCGTGGTGTCCACTCCAGCTCACGCGCCGCCCATGGCTACCATGAACCCCATGCACCAAGCCGCTCTCAGCATGGCCCACGCGCACGGGCTGCCCTCACACATGGGCTGCATGAGCGACGTGGACGCCGACCCCCGGGACCTGGAGGCGTTCGCCGAGCGCTTCAAGCAGCGACGCATCAAGCTAGGGGTGACCCAGGCCGATGTGGGCTCCGCGCTGGCCAACCTCAAGATCCCCGGCGTGGGCTCGCTCAGCCAGAGCACCATCTGCAGGTTCGAGTCCCTCACGTTGTCTCACAACAATATGATCGCGCTCAAACCCATCCTGCAAGCGTGGCTAGAAGAGGCGGAGAAGTCTCACCGCGAGAAGCTCACCAAGCCGGAGCTCTTCAACGGCGCGGAGAAGAAGCGCAAGCGCACGTCCATCGCGGCGCCGGAGAAGCGCTCGCTCGAAGCCTACTTCGCCATCCAGCCGCGGCCCTCTTCCGAGAAGATCGCCGCCATCGCTGAGAAGCTGGACCTTAAGAAGAACGTGGTGCGCGTCTGGTTCTGCAACCAGAGGCAGAAACAGAAAAGAATGAAATATTCCGCGGGCATTTAGGAGACCCACGGTCTCTCCAGGGACAGGCCCCTCCTCATCTCCTCTTTTCCCTCCCTCTCTCTCCTGCCTCTTTTTTTTTTCTCCCCCCCCCCCCCCCCACTTTTCGCGACTAGAAACAATTCCATTAAATGTGAATCCGGAGAAAGCGAGGATTGGAGAGCGAGCGAACGAGCAAGTCACTGAGCCCACGTCCGTTGAGAATGTGAAACGATTTCTCAAGGGAAAGAAAAACAAAAGAAGGGATTTGTCAAGTTGTAGCAAAGTTGTCCCTTTCGACCCCACCCCACCCGGAAAAGGCACCTCGGCCTCTTCAGAGGAAGTCTGGAGCCGGCTGTTTGCAGGAAGGCAGACGGGACAGCCTTTTAAAAGGCTTCCAGAATGAGCAAGTAAGATTTGTTTTTATTCCTAAAGACATCACCCTTGTTCCAAGTTTAAAAGTACACTTTGCAGCTATTTTTCAGAAATAGAAATTGATTCAGGACTGAAACTTTAAGCTAGAGTTGATGCTTAATGTGATAGAGACATCTCTAAAGTATTTTGAATTTTAAAAAAAAGATGGCAGATTTTCTGCATTTACACTGTATATTATATATATATTTTTATTGTGGTTCTTACCCCCTTCTTCCTTCTCTGAAGTGTTAATGCTTAAGGAAGGAGTTGCGCCTGCTGTGTTCACTGATCTTGAAAGCTATTATTAGATTATTGCTGAACAACCCTCTGTAAATTATTAATTTATCTCTCTAGCAACTTAATTTGTGCACATTCTAATTAATTAAGCTTATTTACTCTTAAAAAACGGGAGAACGTATGGCTAGTGAAGTTAACAAATTTTTTTATTTGATGAGTTTACTGAATTTTTACAGCTTTCCTCTTATACTGTGTTCCTTTTGGCCCATTTGTATATTCTCACTTTGAATGAAGATTGCTTTTTCTTTGTTTTTACTGGTAGTGTTCTGATTTGTGAGTCGACACTCAGTAATGGATGTCTTAATCGTGTAGACCTGATTCACTGTCCAAAGTATTGTTTACTTCGTTACATATTTAATGGGGATTCCCACATTGTCCCTGCTACACAGGCACTCTCTCACTCACTCATAGACACACACACACACACACACACACACACACCTCTAATGGAAGAGAAGAAGTCAAGCAGTTGGAAGCATGACTAGGATGCATCGTTTTCTAGCTTTAGGTGCATTTGTCACTTGGTGTTTGCCCTTCCAGATTCTAAGATTTCACCAAGGTATTTCAGTCTTCTAGTTTTCAATTGCTCTGTTGACTACATTTTAACACTTACAAGAATCCTTCTGTTTTTCCTTTTGGAGGTTTGTTTGTAGGAAAACAAATTTGAACTATAAGAAAGACAGTGCACTGCTTGTAAATTCACATTGTTTGGTAGAATTCTTTTGAAACAACAACAACAAAAATTAGGTACGTGATGACTGGTACCTTATCTACTGTAAATACTTCATTCAAAATGATGCACATATAGATATATTCTTACAAATTTTGCTGTATTGCTGTTCCATTTAAGGCTCTCTGAAGTCTTGAGTTCTGTATATGACCTGGTTTCTTGTTTCTGTTAATAGATGGTTTATTTACTATGGTAATGTATTAAGTTATTTTTGGTGTTGTTTGATTGTCTTTCATTGAAGAGATGATTTTAATGTTTTATTGGCAAAGTATGCTGCTTTTTTTCATTAAAATATGCTATTGAAATTAAATGGCTTTTAAAATGTGATGTTGTTTTAAATCATTTACATGGGAATTATTTTGATGGGGGAATTTTTTAAAAGAAGAAACACATTTTAACGTTTTATAATGCAGTGGCTGTTGCCAAAGTCTGGCTTGGATTTAGTAGAGGGTGTTTCTCTAGGAAAGTATAAAAGAACAGGGTCTATAATAGCCTTTTCATAGCCAGAGCTCATCTCACAGGGTGCTTTGCTTTTCTGCCCAGATGAGGTCACAACATTTGGTTCCAAATACCTCTCTTGAAGTTATTTCTCCAGATCAGCAAAATTCTGCGAAGAGCATCTCTGTGAGCAGAGGTATTGCATGGGTAAAAGAAAGGAACTCAGTTCAGTTTTCAGCAGCGCTGGGAGACTGGGTGTGGCAAGTGTCAAGGCCTGGTTGGTGGAGTAGGACACCCTGGCTGAGACCTAGGGGATGGCCCACCAGAGTTCTCAGTTCAGTCACCACTCCTGTAGAGCAGTGCCCCACAGCCAGAGCTCAAAGCACCTAGGTTACTGGGATATGAAGTAAAGCATCTCTCTCTCTCTCTTTCTCTCGCCCTCTCTCTCTCTCCATTGCTATGACCTTTAAGGAAACTCACATTCTGCAAGAAATCCTGGGTGGTTAGAGGGAGCAAAATTTTGCCCCCTTTCTATGACTCATCCAGACACCAGAGTTGGTGGAAGTCTGTCTACTGGTGGTTTGACACAAAGAAATTTTGCCTATTTGATACACTGACTTTTCTTTTTCTGATCCTAGTTTTCAAAAAACCTCCTCACAAATTTTAATAATTTTCAGACTTCCTACAATATTTGGGCAACATGTTAAGTTTTCGAAGTTTTTTTTTCAGGAAAGCTCTGGTTTAGATATTTACATTATTAATGATGAAAGCATCATATTAATTATAGGATAACAAGAGAGAGGAATCAGGCCATCCTCCATGGGTAATTCTGCTAACCAGAGCTGTTACCTCTCTAATATGGAACTGTCTTGGAATATTTCTTATTTTGAGGATGAGGTAAGGAAACATCCCATGAGTCAATGAAAATTGTTATAGTGGCTCAAGTTGGAATGAAATGTTGTTGGAAAATTGATTTTGACTTTCAGATGTAACAAAAAGAGTTCTGAAAGTTGGATGGATAATGGGTGGAGGGACTTCTTTCCCTATAACTGAATAAAAGGCACCTGAAAGAACAAAATCCATATGTCCCTTTAGAAATAATGAGATACATTGCATAGATATCTAAGGAAATATAGAAAGTTGTGGAGATTTAAAAGAAAGAATTGTAATTTCATATATAGTGATATTGATAGTTTAATTTTATTTCTGTGTTGTGAAGGCTGAATGTCCTTTCTTCCACTTTACCCCCCACTATTAGATTCAGTTTTCCTGAAAGTCTTTTCAAACAGCCAGTCTCCAACCTCACTGTACTAGGTACTGGTTTCAGCACCACGGATAGTAACCACATGACTCAGTCTCGCTCCAAAACGTTTAACCATACAGTTCTAGCCAGTTAGAGAACTTTCTGCTTGCTTACTTTTTCTGGAGAGCGGAAAATGAATTAAATGGCTTGAATATATAGCAAACCAGACTTTCTGATCTAGAATAAAAATTATCTTCAGTAAATAACACCTCCTCCTTCCCATATGTTGCTGTTAACTAAGCGTCCAGGAAATGTGTTAGGAGGAAGGGGAGTCAGTTAGGGGAAAGACAGGTGTGCTTGTGTTTTCTTTCTACAAATATAACATCTTTAAGTGAAGAGAGAAATACTGTAAAAGTAGTAGAAATTAAGAAATATCATGGATAGAAATAAAATAGGTGTTCTTTTTAGTGCATTTTGAAATATGTGATAGCTTGCATGTATGCATGTTTGTCCGAGATTTTTGTGAGGAACGTGACAGGAAAGCAACTATCCATTTACTTCAACAGTTGAGAGTGAAGACCTATATTTCCCCCTTCATTCATCAACTGTTCTTTGTCTCCTGTGTTCCTGGACTTCTACAACTATCACATTTTAAGTTCATCTTCTTGATGTTATCACAAGGGTAAAAAAAAAATTTCCTGCCTACCAAACGGAAATTATATCCATTATTTAAGCCTGCTTAAATGTGTTTGTTTTATGAGAAAAGCAGAATTTTAAAAAGAAATATATTCTGAAAGTTTTTAAGTGAATGATAGTTGCAGAGATATACCAAAACAAAGAGATTTGAAGAGGATTGGTCTTAAAGAAGAAATTAAAGGTAAGACTAGAAGGGTCTGTTTATAAATTGTTGAGAAATATCCATTTGGTATTGGCTTTCAAAATACTTAGATGGATAAATAGCAAATTGTGTCTGAAGACCCTTGTCATATCAATCAAATCCATTGGCATTTATGACTCCTTTCCTAATTTTTTCCCCTAAAGGTCCACAATGACTATTTTATCAGAAAAAGGTATTTTACGAATTGACTTAGCTGCATACCTAATCTTCCTCAATATGACGTTTCAGAATTATGTAGTTTATTTTCTTTTAACTTCTTTAAAGGCAAATGATCCAAATGATTCAATGGGTAATCATTTAAGTCTAAAATGGAATGGAATAGTGACTAATAGCAAAGATCATTGCGGCCTGGTTGATAGCTAAGTACTCTCTACACCAATTGGATAATACTATTATCTGCAATTTTTTTTTGAAATTTGACATTAAATCAGTTGGTCTGTTCTTTATAGATCAAGTTTCATTGATACACAGCTTGGGGAAAAATAATGAAAATATGAAAAAGCAAATGAAATAACTGGGCTTTACATTCAATGGAACACTCTCCTATCTTCTATAAAATGTATCGAAAAAATAAATAACATTATGTAACTAAGTCTTTTTTACTATCAAGAACAGATTCTGGGACCTCTTTTTGCCAAGAGAATTGGAATTTGGGGAGTAACATGTTTTATTTTAAACTTTAAATGAATCAATTCATTTTGATCTATCTGTTGGGGAAGCTCTTGAGGAGATGGTGGAAAAGGAATTAAAAAATTCACTTGATCGTAAAAGACATGTTATTCGGAAGATGAAGCTCAAATTTTTCTAAGCAAGCCATAACAGTAAGTTTAGAAATTCATCCTTTCAATTGTTTGGCAACAACAATTTATGTTTCTAGGTAAATGGTCCACATTAGAACTCAAAACTACACTTTACTTTTCAGTTAGCCTTGGAGGGAGGGGCTGCAACAGAAGGAAGAAAAAAAAAAAAGAAGTTGGATTGGTGTCCTGATAGGACGAAAAGGAAGACAAAGGTTCCCAGATAGTTATGATGATAGAAATATTCCTGAAGTCTGCATTTGTCAGGAGACAGATTTATGACAATGTGAAAAAAAATCACTAAAATTTCCCTGCTTTTCTCCTTTAAAGGAGCCATTCCCTGTCCTGAAAGGCTATTATGAGCGAATTAATAAATTACACAGCGAATTATTAAATCCAGATAATTACAAGGAATAAGTAAGTAATCATTAGTTATCTCAGCTAATTACTGTGGGTCACAGCCAGCCGGAATGTGAAATCCTCCTCGGGAATTGAAATTAAGTTTGCACAGTGAGTCTCTCTGCTTGACATCCCCAGTCTGTAGGCACATGGCAGCTCCCTTGTGAGCCAGTCTTTCTATTTAACTTGGAGAGAATAGAAATAAAATTAAGTGGCGATGTGATAATAGGAAGCTGCTCAGAAAGCAAACTGTGGGTTTTATTCTACTTGGAGATGAAACGCTATATTTACACCAGTTTCCATTTTTTTTGAAGTACCCTTGTTGAGACAGGCTTCCTGAATACTCACACTCACACACACACAGAGGCATCTGGTGTGACAGTCCGATTAGTAGCATATGAAGAAGGCTCAAGAAGAACAAACGTTTTGAGGTGTCTGTGTGTGTGTGCGTGTGTGCGTGTGTGTGTGTTTGGGGGCAGCAGTGAGAAAGAAAGAAAGAAAATGAAAATATTACTCTTTGCTTTCATCCCACACAGTGGAAAGGCTGTCGAAAAGTGCAGCCTCGTCTAATAATCTGTTTGTTTTGTTTGGGTAACAATATGCTTTCATCTTGCTACAGGAAGAACCAGCTTAGTGCAAATGTTGTCTCTCGTTGATCTTTGCCAGATGCTTCAAGAACTGATGTCACCTTTTCTCTTTTTTTCTTCCCCCCCTCCCCCCCGTATAGCATCACTTTCTGAAACCAGTCTCCACTACCTTTTTTCCCTCCACTCCAACCCCACCCCTAGGCCTTCTCAAAGGGCAGAGAAGACAGTCAAGCCTGGTGCCTGTTGGAAAGTGGAAAACGTATCTTTGTGATAAAGTGTGTGTATCACAGGGCTGGGAAAGACTGGACATATGAAGAAAACTATTGTTAATATATTAAAATGAGGGGGGAAATCTAAGAGCTTTTTTTTTTTTATCAATTGCAATTAGACGGACAGTCTTTCCACTCATTCCCTGCTCTAGTCTGGGATGATAATAAAAATTTAATGAAGCCTGGGACGAGCAGAGAGCTCTGTCTGGGGACTGTGGAATAGAATATTTTAACTGTACATTTATACCAACTGTCTGGCTTCAAAGACGTGACTGCTTTTAATCTCGAATTAGAAAACCACAGACTTGAAATTAAATATTAGATACCCTCGGATCCCCTTCCTTTCTGAAATATTGTCACGACTCTGTTTTCCTCCATTGGCCTATAACACATATATCTTAGGTCTCCAATTACATTTCCGTGAATAATAGATGGCTTTGATAGGGTGCAGAATTCTGGTGCTTTTGTTGTTGTTGTTGTTTTTTAATAGAGTTAATGCAATATTAATTGGCTGTAGACGTTATAAGAATGCACAGCCTCCTTTTCAGGAACAAATCGATGAGATAGGGATGTGAGAGAGAGGGAAGGCGAAGGCTTTCCCCAGCCTAGGTCACTTCTTTGTGGAGGGGACCTTCTTAGAGCTTTGGGTAAGTGAAGGGGCGCCTTGAGTTCCACGACCCTGGCTGCTCGGGCTCGGCAGCCTGGAGCGAGGACCTACCGGTGAGGGCAGAGGTAGCGAAAGGGAACTGTGCGTGTGAGAACCGGGGCGCGGGAACAGTGATCACCGACCGAGAGACTTTCCTCTCGTGATTGCCTGACCGGCTCTGGCGGTGCAGAGGAATCAAGATCTTTGCACCCACCAGCTGGCTTACCATCACTTACACCCGCCGGCCTTGGGTTGCCTGCCAGCCCCAATTCCCCTCTCCTCCAGTTCCGGGTGCACGTTGATGAGAAACTGATTGGGAGGGGGTGACTGTTACAGTCCACAGCTTTAGGGGGTGGGGAGCAGAGCCGCCCTCTGCGCCGGACGAGCTTGCCCTGGCCCCGCGTGGCCCCTAGAGCCTGCGGGAAGCAGGCGCCTTGCCGGGCGCGCAGCCAGGAACCTGCGAGAACGAGAGGCCCGGGCGCCTCGCCCCCTTGCATTTTACTAATCACTTCTATTTAAATTCTAGCGCGGTCCGCCGCTCTCTCTCCGGGAAAGCTCTGGAGAACTGGATCCATCAATTATTCTGAAAAAATCCCAGACTACGTGAGGCTTCCAGCCTGCGGGAGGGAGGCGGCGGGAGGTGGTGGAGAACCTAGCCCCTACCCCTCTCCCCTCCTCTCCGCCCTCCCCAGCGCGGAGCCCTCGGTGTACACTTAACTTCAGGTTCGGGGCCCAAGGGAGTGCTTGCGCCTTCTGAGGATTTGAGCTTTGTGGGCCGGGAGGAGAGGTGGTGGGATGAGGCTGGCACCTGGCCTCGCTTTTCCTTCCACCCGCGTGGGAAGGTTTCAGTCCTGTGCAGCCGGATCAGATGTGTCACTGTTTGCCGGGCTGCTACCCCCTTTAGCACCGACCCCGCCGCTCACTGTCTGCCGGGTCCCTAATGCGGGCCGAGGGGTGGAGGGCTGCTGGGCGCGGAGCAGTCTCTGCTCAGCCTTCTTTTACTCCACAGCTCTGCAAGGCTGAGACCTTGGGGACATTCTACTTCAGAAGCTTTTTCGGAACCTCGATTTAAAGTTCTCTAGCACTCACCCTTGCTCTCCCAGCGATTCAGGCTCCAGGATGCCCCGAGGCCGAGCAGCTAGCCGAGCGCGCAGCTGGACGCGCAAAAGGAACGCATTCGCTCTAAAGTAGGCAGGCGGGTGAGCCTGGCTAGTAATTACTGCCCCCGCCCAGCCTCACCACCCCCCGCCCCAGCACTGGGTCTGCAGCCATTACTCCAGCTGTCACTCGGAGGAAAGCAAGAGCCCTCCCCCATCCCCTGACTTTGCAGTAGCCAACGGAAGGTTGCGCCCCCTAACCCTCCCCTAGGGTCTGAGTCGTGGTTCTTCAAATTTTGTTATAATTTTTCATAAACACATTTGTTCCTCTTTCCCCATAACCCTCCCATTTTCTGGACCTTGGGAGCACATTCAAAGTCTTATGTGTGTCTATTGGTGAGTTTTTTGTTGTCGTTGTTGTTCTTGTTGTTTTTGATGGGCGGGTTCTCTTTTAGCTTCCAGGTTTCCCTAAATAATTTGAGGCTACAAGAAAATGAGAAGTATGCGTCCAATATTTTTGAAAGAAGCCAACTGGCTTCTGGAATACTTGTAAGATGCCAAAGTCGTCCTGTTAATCGGTAGGATTTGGTTTAAAACAATCGAACAAGTAATTGATGGGTTTGTAAGTGATTGGAAGACATAAATCAACACCCTCTGCACAAGTGGCTGGGACAGTGACTGCATTTTCAGAAGGCCTGTGTGACTCAGAGGTTGGTGGACTCACCAGGAGATGGAGGGTTAATACACACAGGGCCAGAGTGTCCGGCTTTCCCAGTGGGCCCCCAGGGCTTTGCTAAATGGCAGTCTGCCTCTTTGTGCATTTTGGTTAAAAGAAGTGGAGGCTCCCTGATTTCTGGGGACAGAGCAGGCCCTTGGCTTGGGGAGTTCTTGGCCTGGTTGTGTAAGGTGTTGGAGGTGAAGGTGGCAGAAGGCGGTAATCCTGTGTGTGGGGGGCAGTCACCTTATGCTCCAAATTCAACAGCAGTCCAGGGCCCACATAGGTAAGGGAAGATTTCACAGGAAGGCCCCTGACCCTTGCCCGGAATAGTCATCTTTTCTGCTCCAATCCTAGGTGAACCAAATCACTTTGCAGCGCGGGGGAGGCACACCTCTGGCCAGAGTACACCGAGCCTCCGCAGGCTTGGCCTGAAGCCACAGACTGGAAGAGAAGTGGAGATCCCCTACTGCAACGCGGGCATTTTCCTCACTGCTTGTCATCCAGTAACACACGTGTAGCTGGACGTTCACACACCAACACACAGGTTCACTCAGAGCCATTCCCTGGGGCCCGCATGCCTTGGTGAAACTTTTCAAACTCACTCAAAATCTCTCCTTCTTAGTCTATCCAAGACACGGGATTCACCTGGGAAGATGCTCCAGACCCCATGCGTGCCTCTTCTTGGTGCACCGACAGGCTCTGACCTTCTGTTTGCCACAGGTGTACTTCCTACCCATCCTGCCTTTACACGGAGCTCAAACATGGTGTCTTTGGGGCAGCTCCTCTGGCTCCGAGAGGGAAGCGGTCTGTGACTCCCCGGATGGGCATGAGGACAGGGCCTGTGTCTGGGCTCAGCGGGGGTGAGGAACCAGAATTAGACGGAGGATTCAGTGCTTCAGGCTCTGGGCTCTCCCGGACTTCAGCGTGGCTTGCGGAGAGCGCGGCCTGGCTCATCGGTTGTAAGTGTCATTCTGGCACCATCTTCGAGGTTCTAATTAACAATGCCACTCACGTCTTCACCTGGAGCCAGGATGAGGGCAACCGCTTTCTTCTTTCTCCAGAGTCTTTGGTCTTTGGGGTGGGATTAGGGGTGGGTGGTGAGTGGGGAAGAGAACCCAGACCCTGGATGCCCAGCTAGGATTTCTGATTCCTTTTGAGAGGAAAGTCGTTTCTGAGGACGTGGAGTTCACGTCCCTAAATTAAGTCTCTAACTTCTGCGAAATGGTCCTAAATGGGTTAGATAAGAATCAGTTGGCAACTTGCACTTTTGTTTCATCAACTTTTCACTTTGGAGCCCTGAGAGCTTTTAATTACAGTATTGTCAGAGGGGGCCCGTTCTTCCATTTCCTAAATCATTTCATTGATTTCTTTTCCCCTCATGCTGCTTTCTTTTTCAGTAAGACTTATTTTTATCCCCCCTGGGATTCACTCAGAGTTTGGAAGGTGAACAAAGAAAAAGAGGGAGTATGGGGGGAGATGGGTGGTTAATAGGAGATGATCTCTACTTTTCCCCGGGGAGAGGAAGACATGCAGAGTGATCACATCTGCCGTCTCCTTATCTTAGATAGTGTAGATGCCCAAAAGAGAAAAGAGAGCTATAATAAAATAGAAAGGACACACCACAGGGAGCCAGAGCGGCCCCATTTGGTCAGGTATCCTCTATGTGTCCCCAGGAGGAGTGGAAGTACCTGCGTAGCTGGGAATTAATCTTGAGAATATGAGTTCATTCACTGTAAATAAAATCACAAAATTCCCTAAAGGTGACATGATTTATCCACTCTGGGCAGGAGGAAAAAGTGGAAGAAGAAGCAAATTCAGCTCTCTAAGCTGTAATGTGTCAAACATCGCTTGGCATTCTGAAAAGCTCAGCCACTTTTCCCTCTCCCAACCCAGTGAGATCAGAATTCTGCAGTTTTGTGATTAATTCTGCTATTCACATAATTCTAAGTTTTATTTTTCCAAGTTAGTTTTTACCATCCAATTCTGCCATCCCACAGAGCATCCAACAGCCAGTGGAAAACAGAGGGGAGCTGGATGTTGCTGTCAGATGAAATGGAAGCTGAGTCTGCTCTTGCTCCCATTGCTGCAGAATCTTACACTGGTGGGTAGAAGAAATGTCCAGATGTTTCCCGCATGTCCTGTTAGCCCTAGAAGTGTGTGTGATTGGGGAGGAGGGTTAGAGGGAAGAGTAGACAGATTAATGGAAGATGAGAGCGATCGTATTTATTGTACCCCAATTTAAAACTACTTCATAACTCAGTAATGATGGTAAGAAGCATCTTACTCTCCACCATTTAACTCCTGGCTATTAGGTATCAGTTACTGCAAGATAAAATGATTTAATCAGTCTAGGAGAAATCTCTTTACTGCTCAACCCCTCACCCTTCCATTTTCCTCTCCCCTGTGCTCTTCTCATTACTCTTAGCTCTCAGATGGCTTGGATGAGGAAATCTTAGAAGCTGGTGTCACTGGTAGAAATAGCTCCCTTATTGAGGCAGGATTTCTGTATTAACTTTAACACTGCCCACGAATTGCTTATGAAAAACCGACTCCCTCCCCCCAAATCCATATTTATATTGTGTGTGTAAGGCAGGGAAAACTGCCCTGAGATGCAGTAATGCTTGAATTTCCTGCAGCAGAAAGGCTGAGGTTTTGTTTGTTTGTAATTCATAATAAACAGGTCATTGACAAGCTAGAGTTTGCTGGGTTTTCAGGTTATGCAAATTCACTCTTACGCAAACTCTTTCCCCTTGTTCAGGAAAGGATGTTATCTCTGAAACTGCAGCCAGAAATAGCTCTAAGCAATCCCAGCGTTAAACATGGCAATCACCCCAGCTGATGCCAAGTAGACGTGATAAAGCAGAAACTGGACACAGGTAACACAGTCTTATCCTCTTCCAAGCTTCCCATGAGCCACCAGAGCAGGAATAGGCTGGAAGGAAATCAACTTGAAGAATCAGTCCCCAAACCCTTTTATGCACTCTGATGGCTTGAGACTTAACTCTTAAAATGTGGAAAGCACAGAAGGAAAAAAAAAAAAAGAAAGAAAGAAAAAGCAAAGCTACGGATGTCTCCTCCACTTTAAATTAGGTAGGTATTAGAGTTCCTCCAGTCTTTCCTTTCTGAACTCCTGCTCTCACATTCTTTTCCACGCCCCTTCTTCCCGCCTCACCATTACTGTCATCATTTTCCCCCTTCTCCCCCTCTTCACTTTCCTCTCCCAATCCCTTCCTCTTCGCAGCACTGTCTTAGAGAACCTGAATTGTGTGCAAAGCTAGGAATGAGAGCTCAAGCAATTTCACAGTGAAAGGATTCTAAAAATTGATCAATAGAGCGTAGATCCCAGTAAAGTTGACGGTGTCTTCGAAGATGATGCGGGGATGTGTGTTTAGGGAGCATATAACGCAGATTTGGGTCCCAGTGAAGGAGGAAGTTGTGGCTGTTCTGGGTATCTCGGTGGGTGTGAGGTGCAGGTCTAGGGAGATGAGCCTGGATGCTCTTCTTTTGTGAACCTCTTTAACCACGTGGAGGAGATGCCAAGGACGTCTTTTACTCTTTCGGTTGAAGAAGAAGCACACATTGACTCTAGAAGCTATCATATTTACTACCTAAACACATTGACTTTTAGATGGAAATGCCATCAGTTGTCTCTGCCCAGTTCTGTTGCAGATCTATTAATCATATCCACAAGGATTGCCAAAATGGCAGGGCTCTCTTCGCTTTTCAGTTTATACAGAACAGAATCATTTACATAAAGTCCTTAAGGCAAATAACTGTTGGGGCTCTAATTTATATCTGATCGAAAATTAGCCGTCATTATGCGCTCCATTAGCAGCGTCTTTAATGTGCTTCTAAGCACCATTTGTCAAGCGGCTTGTTAATATCTTTCAAGTCTTTAAAGTTGAGAGCTCATTAAAGAGTGCGCTCTGTTATTGATGTAATTTAGATGAGTTTGGAAGAGCAAGTACACCATGCCTTGAATGGGCAACCTCCAGAAGCCGGGGCAAGGGGGCATATGGTGGCCAAGTTCGCTATTAATGATTTCCCAGAAGCCTTCATGCTTCCTTGATGGAAGATTTCTGGATCCTGTAAAGGTGTTTTTGAAGCCCCCACCCCCACCCCCGGCTCCTTGACCTAGGTGTAAGTCATTCATTTCTCTGGGAAGGAGTATGTTTGTCTTCAATATTTCTTTTCTTTTCTTTTTTTCTCATTATTCACTGAACCTTATGAGGTTTGGGATGGGGATTATGAAAAAAATGGGCTCTAATCTAAAATCCTTTATAAGAGAATTTGCCAGTTTTCTTTTCTTTTGTTTCTTCATACCTCCATCCCTCACTTAGTGCCTAGTTGTTTATAAATATCCATTAAGAAAACCATAGGCCTAAAGACAGAGCTACTGCCCCTGAACCTATTTTGACGGAGGTATAGTAAACCCGCTTAATTATGTACATATTATTACATTATCTATCAACCACACCATCAGAAGAGCATAGAGGCCAATAAATTACCTCAGTTATTTATCTGAAAATCTATATATTTTGTCATTTTTTTTTCTGGAGTAGATCATGTTAGTGTAACACAATAAAGAAAAACATTAGTACAGCCAGAAAATTGCAAGTGAGTGCAACGATAATTCCACTAGAAGGAATAAACAACAGAAAACTGCATTTTGTCCTGAATTTTCTGGTAGGTTAGATCAGCCTCCTTTGGATTCAAGTACTGAGTGTATCTGTGAACCTTGCTATCAGGGGTCTGTAAGATATTGCACCCCAGTCTAAATCTCACATTAAAAGAAAAGCATTCCAACCACCATGATTTTTTAACCCCACTTCTTATCACTACTCTAAATTCACTTCCCCTCCTGAGACCTTCTGGGAACTCAGATGAATGCAAGATAATGAAAGACATTAGGCATTTTATTCTCTCCTCCAAATTTCCAAGGTTCTTTCAGCCTTAGCTTGTGTGTGAAGATAGCTCTACTTTTATCAGATTAAGTTAAAAATAAAACCAAGAGTTTAGGAACTGGACCCAGATGGGGTTGGTTCAAATACCTCAAAGTCTTTTTAGAGAAGACCCGTCTCCCCCCTTTACCTCCTCTTCCAAGACTAATCTTGTTTTCATCATTTGTTAAACAGTTTATTCTTACACTCCACACCTTAAAAGAGTTCATCGCGTACACACGGAGAAAGAGAAGCGAGAAAGATATAATAGGATCAATCTAAGGACATATTGAGGTCATATAACAGCACAAATATTCTCAAGTGCTCTGTGTAATGTGCAGTGGGGATTTTGGGCAGTTTTATTGTGTGGTAGGATCCTCATCTCCGTTGTTTTTTACAGGATTCCTTCAGGCTAAAGTAATAAAGCGAGTAATTAGAATGCTAAAGACAGATGTAAATAACAGGAATGAGACAGCGGTGACAGATGAGCGGCTGGGTCAGGAAAGAGCCCAGTTGGTGTAAATGACACCGCTTCCTCGCTCCCGATCCCCTCCCCCACCCCATTCCCTTTTTCTCTTTCGGCCTCGCTGTCCTCCCAGCCGTGGCCTTAGGCGACCGACCGGGGACACACCGGTCAAATTGCACTCGGGAGGCGCAGCGCGGCTGCCGGGTTACGGCCGCGCGGGGGGCGTCTCGCGCCTCGGGAGCCACAGGCTCACCCACCGATCGGCCGCGAGGCGGGCGCCAGTCGGGTACCAGGGCCTTCCCGGGGTTCCCTCCCTGGCCGCCAGGACTGGCAGGTCGCGCAGCCCGCGCCTCCCTGCAGCGCCCCCGCCTGCGCCCAGCCGGGGACCTCGGGCGCGGTGGCTGAGCGCCGCAGCCGCTTCGTTCCTCCCATCGGGCCGGCTGCCCTCGGGCCTTTGTCGCCTTTTCTCCCAAACCTGAGCGAAGAGGCCCGGGAGGTGCCTTCACCGCCCGCTTTGGCGGAGGAAGCCAGGCCCGCCCAGGCGTCTAGCTGGCCATAGGGCTGCGGCCCGATACCCTGGAAGCGGCCCAACTGCGCGCCGGGGTCTCCAAGGCCCTTTTCCTCCGGTGACTCCCACCCTGGAAGTGCATTATAGGGCTTCCTTGGATTCCCAAGGCCACCCCTGGCAGAAGCCAGCCCTTCCTGATGTAAATGTTCAAATTACTCCACGAAGAACCGGAGAAAAGCAACTCACCTTGCCTTTTGATTAAGAGGATGTAGCAGCAGTTTGCCTTTCCCACCCCTGACCTGTCAACAGCAAGACGCGTAGGAGAGCAAATACAGTAATTAGTAAGTGAATGCATTTCATTCCTTCGCAATAATTTAAATAGACCGAAGCAGCCTGGTCCCAGCTTGTTCTATGGAAGTTTAAAAATGTAAATCCTACTTAACCACTCTATCTTTGGCGTTAAAGAAGGAAGAATAATCAGATCTCATCCAAATCTCATTAACAGGTCGTTTAGTCACTGAAACCTCACAGATAACTTTCGGGATCTGCTTTACAGAAAGACCTCTTATTCATTCTTAGAGGAGGCTTAGCCCTAAAATTAGGGCCTATGCGGGTATGAAGATTCATTTTAAGGAAAATGACAATTCTAGGGACACTGCTGCCCTTTGGAGTGGCATTGGTTAAGAGTAGACATAAGTGAGCATTCATCCTCACCTTCCTGTTTAGCTTTAGAGCGTTAAATGCCATCAGTATTCTTCAGATTACACACACACACACACACACACACACACACATATCAAACAAACAAAAAACTCCTGAGTCGGCCAAATTGGCCAGGAGGCAGCTCCAATCTCCCTTGGTAATGTTGGTACTGGGGTAGGTTAGCAGGTGCGTATGAAACACAGTGACATATATGTCAGCTGTCCCCTGTTCCTTCCCAGATTGTTAACATTAGTTATGCCCATCAGCAGACTAAGATGACCATTCTTCCAGATTTTTAAAGGAGGCTTGTAATGGTCGGGCAAAATGAGAAATGTATATTTATTAATTTGGGTTTTAATTTTTAATACCTGATCAATAAATATATTTTCATCATTTGTATCAATAAATGCAATGGATGCCTTTCTGAACCTGATTCCTGCCTGATTCAGACTGATTATTATTTTGTTTTGAGTTAACATTTTATTTTTAAACTACTATCTCTTCCTTAAAAAAGAAAACACTGAGGAATGTCTGTGAACTATTTATGAAGCTGGTGATGATGAGTGCTATCCCTCTTAGGCTCTTAGGTCAAATCTAGAGGGCAAATTTTTGGAGGCTTTTGTTAAGTCTATACTTGATGAAAGTGAGTATTTCAGTTAGGCATGACTAAAGAATGAGAGCTCCTTCCCAGATGAAAAGTTTATCAACATTGGTGGGTATTGATGAGGGAGCACCATAAATTTGTGGAAAATTGGTAGCCTGCTTTGCATGATATATATTTTTCTTTCTTTAGTAACTGGAAGTCTGATCAATTTTTTAAAGTCTGACCTTGGAAAACTGAATTGGGTCGAAAACTAATGCTCATGAAGAAACATATGGGACTAATGGATAAATTCCCTCTGTTTATGTGTAGCCTCAGGACCTAAAACCTTGGTCTGATCTGAAATCGTGATCTAGTCCTCTGATAGCAACCTTCACTTATGCTCCGGTGAAGAAGCTTCATACATTCCGACTAAGAATCAGCCTGGTGCTAGAAGGTGGTAGGTTATCATGTGAATATGTGATGTAACCACATTCTGGGTGTGGATTTCTTATTGCTAAGGTAGCTATGCAACTGGAAATGAGGAGAAGCAGAAGGAATGGTGGGAAAGAGCTAGAGGTCATGGGGGCTTGGATCACTTTTGTAAGAGGTGAGAATTACTTTTGGGTTTCCTTTTATTTCATGAAGGACCTTTACTGTGTGCAGAAATATTTTCTGTTATAGAAATTTCCAGTGTTAGGTTGTGACTCATTAGTGGGTAATGAACTTAATTTAGTGGAATTTGACCAGCATAAAGAAAAATTTAAGAGAATGAAATAGCATAGAAACAATCAATTGGATCTCATTTTGTGAGATCAAGCTTTGTTTCATAAAACTTGTTTTACTTTTATTTATATCTGTATGTTTATATTGTGCCATAGTGTAAAATGTGTATTTTTCAATTTTTTATTTTTAAAATCTTTGATTGAAGTATAGTCGATTTACAGTGTTAATTTCTACTGAACAGCAAAGTGACTCAGTAAAATGTATTTCTTATTGTGTGTTTTAGTCAAAAACATTTGACAACCATTGTTGGAGGGTCTACATCCTGTCCTGCCTTCTCTGAGAACTCTTTCTGGGTTACACCAGCCCCTAATGGTTCATCAGTCCCTTTGCCTTTTATCACTTATTTGTGCCACATATTTGATGCCTTTCTAATGCTTTCTTGTATTAAACTTCTCATGTGTACGTGTCTGTTCTGTGTAATTGAATTTAAACTTCTTCAGAGTTGTGAATGTTAGGCTTCTTGGTATACTTAATTCTTGGTCTCTAAGGTAACACTGTACACATGATGACTAATCAGCAAACAAGTCAGATCTCAGCTCGTATGTCATTTTTCAGGGATGCATTTTTCTTTTCTTTTTTTTTAGTTCTGCTATATTTGTTAAATGGCTCTTGAAGTATTTGATTCTTGGTTAAAGGTAGAAGATAGCCACATTGGTATAAAGGGAGTAGTTATTTTCAGAAGTCTTTTTATAAATCAGTCTTCTTGAGAAGTTCTCCTTTTCGAGATTTATCCGGGTTTTCAAGAAACTGCTCAAAAACTTCTACAAAAGGAGCTAGACTGGTCTTCTTATAATCTCTGGTTCTATGTTTGATATCAGTTTCAGCCCCATTCTCTTTTTCTTCTTCATTAGTGGAATTAGCATCCAATTCATGGCAAATGGAACTTACGATTGGGACAGTAAATGGATCAAACTGATCCACTTTCTGTAAATCAATAGGCACAGAAATGCAACCTGTTTTAGGATGAACACTAAAAGGGCTCTTCAATAAAGGATTGATTCCTTTGCTAACATTGATACCCAGTTGTGGAAAACAGTACTGGAGCATGATCTCCCACTCAAGCCAGGGTCATTTTTGCTGTTATTCTGATACCTGCTGGCTGCTTTCTTCAAATGCCCCCAATGCTGAAGTGAATCGTGATGCTTTTGGAAGCTTTGTTGAAGTTCATCGTGCATTGTTTCAGGAACAAGGGTTAAAATCTTATCCCAGCTTTCTTTATTCTCAAGAATATCTTAATCAACCAAAGCATATTCTTCAAAGTATTTTTCATTATGTTTATAGATTTTCTGACAAAAGGGTGAATTTTTGTTACTTAGATGAACTTTCTTTTCAACGTCCTGACCACCCTTTACAAGATTCAAATATTCAAATATCCCAGAATGTACTGCAGAGGACAGTTTTCTAACTGATTCATCACAGACCCAAAAATGAACATCTCTCCTTCCAGAATATACCCAGAGATGATGTTTAAATCCAAAGTCCTCCTTCAATTCTCGGTTGATGATGTGTGTGGCCATCGTCATGAGGGTCCAGCACTTAGAACACATGTCTGCACAACTACAATGTCTCCTCACATCGTCATAGTCTGTCATGTCAATGTCAAACACCAGTTCTTTTTCCTGAGCCCGGAAAGCTCCCAGATGCACTGTATTGTGTTGATTTGGTCTGTGGGACTATACTAAGCCTATATCAATCTTGTATGGATTCATTTTCTGCATCTCCTTTTCCAGATCACTCTGGTTGTTGAAGGATTGGTAATGAATGTAAATATCACCTTTCGATGTGGATGAAAACTCATGATGTTGAAAGTAATTCTTTACCACCCTGCCATAGTTGAGCCAGTACTGGGCTTAGGGAAAGAGTTTCTGGTAATAAAGTTTAAGCAGCTCGGGCAGCTGGGTGAGGTAAAATGGCTTCATGGAGCACCGAACTCAACTCAGGGAGGGATGCATTTCTTAAACCTGTTCCCTGCCTCTGCTCTAAGCTAGATCATGTCCCTGTTACTGGCTCTCATAGCACTTTATTTATTTATTTTTCATTTTATTTATTTATTTAACATCTTTATTGGAGTATAATTGCTTTACAATGGTGTGTAAGTTTCTGCTTTATTGTCTGGCACTTTGTAATGTCTTCGTAACAAGTACTGGAGTTTGAATATAAGTATTTGAGTGACTAGGTAAACTGTTTCCTCCACGAAAGAGTCAACTTCCTCAAAGTGGACAAGATCTGTCGAGCTCATTTGTACCGAGCACAGTACTTGCACACGATGGGCACTCAATAAATATTTGTTGACTGACTGATTGATTGACGGGCTAAATGACTTAAAGAATGACCAGTAGTTCTGGCAGAGGCAGCAGGCCCATTCTTACTTGTTATCAGAAAGGTGTTTTGCTAATAAATGTGGGATGAGAAAGAAAGACTCAGATCGAATGATCTGAGGAAGTTAGAGCTTTGTATGGGGACATTATTGTTTTTCTTCAATCGTGCTATCAGCACCTTATTTTTGGTTTGCCTGTACCTGGTTACGGAAGTGGATCTGTGAAGAAACAGCTATGTGAATGACACCTCCGGATCTTTGGATAACTGCTACGGAGAAAATGGATTCTACTGTATGAGGTCCAGTTTGTGACATACATAAGAAATCCCTCTTAGAACTTGTAAGCTGTTTCTCCTTCTTGATAGACTGACAGTCTTCTTTTTATTACATAAATAAGAGCTGCTACCCCTCTGATTTCCCTCTTTGCCTTGGATGACAATGCAGACCTAAGATTTGGGTTAAAATGCAATAGGTTTTTTTCAATATGTGTATTTTGGGAATATGTATTTATCGTCTCTTTCTCCAGCCTTTTATAGCTTGCTTTTTTCACGGTTTGTCTTTTATTTATTTATTTATTCATTTGGGATAATGTGCTTCTGGTTTAATTATACCTATGTTAGAATACTATAGAGGAAATGGTATCAGCCTTGGTGTTGGAAAGACCTGGGTTCAAATTCTGAACAAATTTGGATGGTAATACTTCCTAGCCATGTGATCCTGGAAGAAACACCCCTCTATGTCTTAGTCTTCTCATGTGTAAAATGAGACCAACACTGTTTTCTTCATTGTTTTAATTATTATCTGGGTTATTAGCACAGCATTCAGCACATTTTAGGTACTCAGAAAACATTAGTTCTCTTTCTTTCCATTGATGGTGTATAACTTCAAATCCTTTTTGGAGGGAGGTGAATAGGATCCGTGATAACCAGAGGGTTTGGTGTGTTAATGTTACATTTTCTATTTTTTTGAGAAGTTGGGAAAATAATCTTGTTTCTCTCAATTGCTTTATCTACAAAATGAAGAAAATAGTAATCGTTATATACTACCTCAGGGAATTATTTGTTAATACTATTGATGTATACAGTATTTGAAGATGCTTATCTATTGTCTCAAGGATAATCTTGAAAAGGATAAAAGAGATAATTTGATATGCTGAGAAAGTCATTTCTAGTTTCAATAGTCAGGTTTTTGTATTAATCACGTAAATTGTATTATTTTTTAAAACTAGTATTTTAGGTGGAAATTCATCTTATGTTTCTTGAGAAAATTGAAGATGAAATAATTCACATTCTATGCTATCCTAAATGGTTATAGTGTAGAACCATGTATCAGAAACAAGCCAAATGTCTGGTATCTAGGAGGTCGATAACCAGGGAATGAGACACACGTATCTGATGTTCCAGGTAGGCAGGAGTTCAACGTGTAGAGAATGAAGGTAGTTCAAAATATGATTCCATTAACAGATGCATAGAAAGGAAATGAACAGAGTATTTTTCTCTAGTTTCCTTTACACTTCTTGGGCTTTATATATGAATCTGTAGTTATAGGTGTATTATGGAAGTACTTGTCATTTATGGAATTCTGCTATTAAATTTATGGTTTGAGTGAGATATGAGACCTTGTTTTCCCCCTTATATGATTTTTTAAACCAAGGTTCCTGGAATTACTATATTAATGAGTAAATTGAACATTGAAATCATTACTTTAACAAACTTTGAGTTTCAGGTATTTTGAAAGATGCTGGGGATAAAAGACATATTTTATCTTTGAAAAGTTCATGGATCTGTGGAGAGAGAGACACCTGAAGAAGATGATGAGCAAATGGTGAGAGCCGTGGAGTCAAGTCCCACGTGCTGTGGCAGGAGGGAAGCTGGAGCAGCAATTTACATTTTATCAGATAGCGGTTTATACCAACCCACTCTTCCCTTCACCCCTGCAGCACACACCCTGAAGTGACACAGGGTGAAGAATTTCCTTTCTTTGGAGCCTATTTTAGCTTATGTGAAACTATAATTATTTGCTAAGGTCAAGTGGAGAAATGAGATAGCTGTCATGGAGGTTCAAGGAAAGATTCTGTTTTGCCATTGAACTTTGTATGCCTTTGCCATTTCAACTAACATACTTTTTAAAAAAAATAATTAACTAATTAATTTTATTTTGGCTGTGTTGGGTCTTCTTTGCTGCGCGTGCTCTCTCTAGTTGCAGCGAGCGGGGGCTACTCTTGGTTGCAGTGCGCGGGCTTCTCACTACGGTGGCTTCTCTTTGTGGAGCATGGGCTCTAGGCGTGCGGCCTTCAGTAGTTGTGGCGCATGGGCTCAGTAGTTGTGGCTCGTGGGTTCTAGAGTGCAGGTTCAGTAGTTGTGGTGCATGGGCTTAGTTGCTCCACGGCATGTGGGATCTTCCCGGACCAGGGCTCGAACCAGTGTCCCCTGCATTGGTAGGTGGATTCTTAACCACTGTGCCACCAGGGAAGTCCTTAACATGCTTTTTGATACATATATTTGCTCAAGAATTTTAGGTTTATCCACATTTACTGTAAACATTCTTGGCTCAGCGAAAACAATACTCCATCCCCTATCCCTTTAATGAGAATCGATCATTTCTTTTGGTTTCTAGAAAGCAGAATATTAGAACTAGAAAAGATTTTCCTTTCTTTATTTTACAAAAATGTTAAAATGGTTTTATTTTTAGAATCAACACAGCTTTGAGAAATTTAATACGTCGCCAACTGGGCAAAGTTTCTCTTTTACTCTCTTTGTGGAGCTGTATGATTGTATTTTTTGTGCTACTGCTTCAAAGATGGTTTCACCTTTATTATTTGCAAAACATGTCAGTTCAATATCTGGGGAAAATGTTTTGGGGCGAGAAACAGCCACTGCATGCTTTAACAATTGTGGATGTGAAGAGTGGTGGTTTTGCGTGATGAGAACCTCATACTGCTAATAAACTTAAGAAAATGATAACATGTCAGTAAGCGTCAGTTATCTATTAAAAATCTATTTTTTATTTGCTTTTAACATATAGTAATCTGGCCACTATGTAATAATCTGAGCCTCACATTTCCCAGCAGTTGGGGAGCTGGCTTTGGCAGCTTTGGCTTCCCTTCAGGACTTGGCTGGGAGCCAGGCCACAAGAAAAGGCCATGTGGGTGAGGAAAATTAGTTAAGCTTTTAATTAACTCACCCTTTGCTGTTGCCGGGATGGGTAGAGGCTCAAACCTTCAGTTATCCTTCAAATGCTCAATAAGCCCACTTATTGAAGTAAGCGATAACACTGTTTACTGAGCTGTAAGTATGAGAGTACAGAGGTAGAGCAAGGCTTTAAAAAGATACTCAGCAGACCTAGGAACCTGCAAGAATTTGTATAGAGATGAGAGATCTGAGGTTCCTCAAGGTGCTGGGAGCTCTGCTCCAGTCCATTGTAGCCACCCTTCTGGGCATGGAAAGCAGAGGTGGTGCTTATCAAAGTAATAAGACATTTGAACATGTTCTATATGTTCAAAATTTTTTTGCATATTTATATGCAGCTAACCTGGGTATTTCCAGACATTCAGTTTATTTACACCCGTGGACTACAGCCCTTGTAGGGTCCTTAGTCTGGGCATGTTATCCATACAAAGCTCCTTTTAAATCCCCCAATTCTTATAGGTTACAGTTTTGAGTGGTCATATACTCAAGTGACCACTGTCTCTGAAGTCAACTTTTACAGTTTTAATAATAAGAAATGTTTATTGTGCTCACATAATAGGAAGTCCTGAGAAAGGGCACTCTGAAGTTGGTTCACCCAGTGTGAAAGCAAAATTTTATCACTTGAAGGAAAAGCAGGAAGAACCCTACTGCTTAGTGCAATGTCAAGCATGATCTACAGACTAGAATTGGTCATTTGCATCTCAGACTCCTTAATGCACGCAGCCCAGCCCACAGTGTAGGTGGCTGGCGGCTAAGTCAGCTGCCTGTGACTTTTGTATTGTATTGGGAGGTTGGGGAGGAAGGTGAAGAGTGTATATAATAAAGATAATTTGATCTGTGTTTATTGTCTGGGAGATTTAGTAGACATTATGTGTGATATAAAGGATGATAAAAGTTGCCTTCCTTGATTGTATTTTTCAAATTCAAATGACAGTTTTAACTGAGCTTTTGGTTTCCAAAGGCTGTTCCCATTACCTAAAGCTAAACAATTTATTTCTCTCCTTCCTTCACTTCTTACTTGCTTCCTCTCCCTCCCCATACATCCTATTCCTCTTATTCAATCTCTCCCTTAAACCTCTCTTCCGTCTTTTCCTTAGGATAGATTTTATCTGAAATCTATTTTACATTACAATGGTTATTTAAATTTTAATTATATAGCTAAATTTTAATAGCTAAAAATTTTCTGTGAAAATGTTAAATGAAAGTGATTCTTTTTGTTTTTAATACTAGCATTTTGATTTTAGAGCTGAGCTTAAAGTCTTAGTATATATAAGAAGCACATTGGTAAACTGAAAAGTTTCAAATTCATCCTGTGAGAAGGACTCAAGGGGAAGAGAACCAGCAAGCACTAACAAAAGAGTTTGGATTTATTGTGCCATATATATATATATATATATATATATATATATTATATATATATTTTTTTCCTTGTACGTGGGCCTCTCACTGTTGGGGCCTCTCCCGCTGCGGAGCACAGGCTCCGGACACGCAGGCTCAGCAGCCGTGGCTCACGGGCCCAGCCGCTCCGTGGCATGTGGGATCTTCCCAGACCGGGGCACGAACCTGTGTCCACTGCATCGGCAGGCAGACTCTCAACCACTGCGCCACCAGGGAAGCCCCTGTGCCCTATATTTTTGAAGCACAGTAGCTAAAGCTTTGTAAAAAGACTTCCACATAATAATAAAATGTTATAGTCAAAAGAAGTTTGAGAGATGATTTAGTCCAAACTTCTTATATTATAGGAACAAAGAGGTGAAGCGACTTATCCAAGGTCACATAGCGAATTAGCAATAGCTTGTGCTGGAATTCGGGTAGAAGGTGCTTTTATTATGTGCCTTTTCGTCCGATAATGACCTCATAAGAAATTAGGATAACGTAAAATCAAAATAAATAATTACCAATGTCAATCTCTGTACTTGCACCTTCATTACAATTATTTTCAAAGCAGTTTTTCATTTTTCTGTGAGGCTGAACTCCAAGAGACCATGACAAGAAACTAGTCTATTCTGTCTCCGTAGCATAACTAGGAAGGGGTAGCTGTTGTGTGTGCCTCTGTCTCTGAAGCTGTCTCTTCCCTATTGCCCTGACTTGCCTTGTTGACCTCTTGACTAGAAGATAATTCCTTTCTTTTTTAAATTTCATTTTTAATTGGAGTATAGTTGATTTATAATGTTGTGTTACTTTCTACTGTTTAGCAAAGTGAATCATCTATACGTATACATATATCCCCTTTTTTTGGATTTCCTTCCCATTTAGGTCACCACAGAACATTGAGTAGAGTTCCCTGTGGTATACAGCCGGTTCTCATTAGTTGTCTATTTTACACATAGTAGTGTATATATGTCAATCCCAATCTCCCAGTTCATCCCACCCACCCCTTCCCTGCTTGGTATCCATACGTTTGTTCTCTACATCTGTGTCTCTATTTCTGCTTTGCAAATACGTTTATCTGTACCATTTTTCTAGATTCTACATATATGCGTTAATATACGATATTTGTTTTTCTCTTTCTGACTTACTTCACTCTGTATGGCAGTCTCTAGGTCCATCCACGTCTCTACAAATGACCCAATTTTGTTCCTTTTTATGGCTGAGTAATATTCCATTGTATATATATGTATCACATCTTTATCCTATTTTTTTAAATCTAATTTTATTTTTTAGAAGTTAATTCTTTTTTTTTTTTTTTTTTTTTTTTTTTTTGCGGTATGCGGGCCTCTCACTGTTGCGGCTTCTCCTGTTGTGGAGCACAGGCTCTGGACGTGCAGGCTCAGCGGCCATGGCCCACGAGCCCAGCCGCTCCGTGGCATTTGGGATCCTCCCAGACTGGGGCACGAACCCGTGTCCCCTGCATCGGCAGGCAGACTCTCAACCACTGCGCCACCAGGGAAGCCCTAGAAGTTAATTCTTAATGATCTTTCTCATCCTCCTTCATAGACACTTGAAGAGTGTTGTGAATTACACTCTGCCTGGGACAACTGAAGTTCTGTATTCCTTTCCCCTCTTCTGGTAAGACTACCTGCCATGTGTTGATTTATCTCACCCCATGATGTCATTGATGTCAAGCAGTGGCATACCTGTCTAGGTCTTAGCAGTTGATCTAATGGGACATGTGACCCAAGCCTGGCCAATGAGACTTCTTTCCCTGAGTTTTTATATACCGAAAGTTGAAGTGCTCTGTCCTTTGGGGTTTCTGAGCTGTGATGCTATAACTTGGAGCTGTGTGAAAGAGTAAGAGACATGAGGAGAGGGGAGAGGGAAAGGGGCAAAGAAGCAGAAGAACAGAGGAGAGAGGAGTGAGTTGAATTCCTTAATTCAGTTATTTCCAAGGTCAATGGCCTCCATATGCTTCCCAGTTACATCAGGCAGTAACTCCTTTTATGTAGTTAAGTTAGTTTGAATAGGATATATTGACTTGTCTCTGAAATAGTCCTAATATACATCCCCACTTTTTTCTGTAGTTCCAGGTTAAACTAAAAGTCTATAATGTAAGTTTCCCACTCTGCCTTGCTCTGATGCCAAGTGTTAATCATAATCAGCATCGGTATTAATTGCAATAGATCTTCATGCTTAAACTAAAAGTGCTGAATTGGTCAGCATTTGAATCCAGATTAGTGACAACAGATAAATTACACTTTAAATTAATAAATGAGGTGTTGAATGAGTATTAAAATTTATAGGATGTTTATTCTCACCTTGAATTTAATATGATAGGTTTGTTACTTTTTCTCTCTGCATCCCTCTCTAAACTGTCTATTCTCAGGTAGAAAAATTTCAGGAAAAGATTATTTTTTTTGCTATCATTAAATTCTTGATTTGTTCATTGAAAAAGAAAATCTTATATTTATTTCCTTCATGAGTATCCAGTATATTTCTTAGCTTTTTGTAATGTTTGGATTGTATCTGGGACCATATTTGAGGGTAAATTATATCCATTCTAGGTGTCTTGACTTGCTCCCAAAGTGGGCTGGTAGATATATGTCATCGATTTGATCAATTCCTAAAAGACTTCTACCATAAAGTAGATGTGAGAAGGTCTCGGGGGGTTGGGGAGGTGTGTGTGTGGGGGGTGGAGGGGTAGAGGGTTGGTGGGGGTGGGGAGGTGGGCAGGGCTTGCTTAAGACTGTAGCTTCTCAAAGCCTTTAAAATGCTAATTTGCACAGTTAATCCTCCAAAGGAGACTGCAAAAGGTAGCATTTCTCAAACTTTTTTTTTTTTTTAAACCCTCGGGTACCTTTTTCATCATCAGTTATGTGTTTGGTCCTGGAGCTATAGCAGTGAACAAGGTAAGAAGTTTCTCTGCTTTCACAGAATTTGTAGAAATTACAGTGTATCAATTATTTGCCTTGCTGAAACATAAGTACAAATGAGCACCTATATATCGTATGCCAATATATTTAAGAGCTATACATTAAGCTAACAAATTGTTAAAATGTGTTCCATGTTCTTACCTTGACTGACATACCTACAAAATGACCTGGAATTCAGACTTTCATTTAGAATTTTTGGATTCCTTGGCATTTTGTGCCCTGGTTCTCTGCTTTCTGAGTCTCTTTCCCACTTCTCTTCCCACCCCAGGAGAAGTTTTGCTTGCATGTTTGTGGACACCACAGTCTCTTCATCCAAAGTCTACCCTCCTGGTCCTGAGGAAGCCCAGAGCACTGAGGGTGATGGGGAGTGCCTAGGGTAGAGGCCCCAGAGCTGGTTCTAAGTAGTACTTCTCACTATATCACCTATGAATATCCTGTGTTCTGAGGTATGTGCTTTGGGAACCTGAGTTCATCATTTTGAAAACAGTGACAACCTTGAGAAGATTATGCCATAGAATTTTGTTTCATTTTGGTTTTGTTTTTCTCATGCCATAGAATTTTTTTAAAAAAAATGTTTATTTACTTGGGAGGTCTTAGTTGCGGCATATAGGATCTTTAGTTGCGGCATACAGGATCTTTAGTTGCAGCATGCAAACTCTTAGTTGTGGCATGTGGGATCTAGTTCCCTGACCAGGGATTGAACCCAGGCCCCCTGCATTGGGAGCATGGAGTCCCAGCCACTGGACCACAAGGGAAGTCCCCAAGCCATAGAATTTTGACTTAACTATAGTGTTGTCTTTTGTGACAATATGCAGGTTAGAATGTTGAAACAGTTAATAAAATTCTGGAACTATATTAAATTAATCCACCATTTTTCCAGAAGTCAGATTTAACCTATAACATATTTTGTCTTAAGCCTGGAAGTAATTGACAAAACTTCTGAACACCAAAGACCTGCCCAGAGCACACTGGGATCTGTAAGAGAAGTTGAGCGCTACCATTCAGGTCTCACCCAGTGTCTGAAAAAGAGGCAGCACATACTGTTAGTAAGTTGAATTAATAACAAATAGCAGGGAAAAGAGAGGAATGCAAACAGTTGACAGAAAAACTATGAAAACACAGCGCAGCCATCAGTGGCACGTAGCGTATAGGAACAGACAGCCTTACACCCCTCAATCCTTGCTTCATAGGACTTTACATGAGTCTCCATAGATTTAAAGAGTGAAATTATGTTTATAATACTCTTTATTTAAAAAATGATAATGTGGTGCGATAGACTCTTTGCACATGTTTAGAATGGAAAAAAAAACTGCTTTGAGATAATGGCTTCTGTAATTAGTAACATTCACTTATGTGGAATATCTAACAAAGAAATGAATGTATTTAGTAGTTGCTGAAAACTTCCAGATTCATGGCATTCACCAGCATATGAATTACCACTCTTACGCTTAAAATGCTGCACAGCATGACTCGTTTTTCTTTTAAAGGAGGCTGTACTTTTTCAGCCTTCTCTTACCCACACTGTGCAGAGTTCTAGGAAGTCCTTTGGAGACAAGTGTTTATCTCTTCACTGAAGGACGCACTAAGAACTCAGGTCATTCCTTGATAAGGGCTCCTTTAACACTTGATGGGAGAATCCTTCCTGCACACTGACAGACCAGATTTTTGGGAGCTGGAGTAGTGTTTGTTGAAGGATATTGGATCATTGCTTATTGGACCTGATTAAAGGCTCCCTTTGTTTCCTTTAGAGTATGTTGCAGACATTTTTTGAAAGCATTTTGTGATCTTCCTATGGCAAAATGTTTATTTGCCAGTGTATCTAGTGGACAAGGAGGGAGAACAATGAATGTGCTCGTATTATGTATGTGCCACAAATTTAAGTTGTTGCTAGACGTTGACTATGACAATACTGTGCCGCAGCTTTCCTTATTCTTGGCAGCCGAGGTTCAGAGAATTACACTTTGGAAGACACACTATCTGTTCACAGAAATTATAAGAATGGCACGCCCTAACAGTGCTTATTTACACAGAACAGCCTAGTTTGCTGTTCCCCCTCCAGCTTTTCTTAAACAAGCAATTTATTCTTAACAGTTTTAAATTTCAAATCAATATTTCTACTAAAATAGCTTTACGCTTTTCATCTTTATGAATGGACAAGTAGTGGAAGAGAATCCGAACGAGTTTAAGCAGTAAAGGTGAGGCTATCGATAGAACATGTTCTAGGGGAGTCTGTGAAGATGACATAGTTCTGTTTTATCTTTCAACACAAAAATAAATGTGAATGGACAGATAAGGCAACTTTCACCCATTAACTAAATATTAAGTAGTGAAATTGGTTTCTGGGCAAGAAAGTAGATTGGTGTAAAATTTCAAACAATGATCACTTATATGTGGAATATATTAAAAAAACAAAGATACAAATTAAATTATTTCCAAAATAGAAATAGACTCACAGACATAGAAAACAAACTGTTGGTTACCAAAGGGGAAAATGAGGTGGGGTGAGGGATAAATTAGGAGGTTGGGATTAACATATGCACACTATTATATATAAAATAGATAACCAACAAGGACCTACTGTGTAGCACAGGGAACTGTACTCAATATTTTGTAATAACCTATAAGGGAAGAGAGTCTGAATATATATATCTATTATAGATATGTATGTATATCTGAATATACATATATCTGAATCACTGTGTTGTATACCTGAAACTAACATGATACTGTAAATCAACTATACTTCCACAAATAAAAAATGAAAATAAAGAAAAAATAAAAATTTTTAAAAATGCATTTGGTGGTTGGAAAATAATAAGCCATTTGCGCTTTTAAAGTTCGTACTGAGTACTCTTCATCGACAGGGTCTTCAGCAGAACATATATAGGGAAAATTTACTTTGGGGGGCCGGGTATTCATAAGCATTCCTGAGGTTGCTCAAAGTGCTTATACTGAGATACTACTGAAATTATTCTCCATTAATTTGGGGAAGTGGGATGATAAGCTTTTGAAACTACTTAAAATTACACAGATAATACATATTTATTGTAGAAAACTCACAAAGTACAAATAAGTAAACAAAGAGAAAAATCAAGTAAATGACCAAAAAAATCACAAAGAGATGAGTGTCATTAATATTTTGTTCTATTATATCTGTGTGATTATAAAAAAGATTATATTATATAATTGTTATTTTATTTTGTTATGAGTTGGCAATACATAATTTTTGTGACACAAAATTTAAGAATCTGCTAAAGTATACGTTTCCAAGTCTAGCTTTCATTCATGTCTCTGTTTTCCCTATTACCCAGACCCACTTTTGTTAGATTTGTGTGTAGCCTTCCACTGTTTTGTTTTCTTTAAGTTAAATTTAAAAATTAAAAAAAAATATATATATATTTAGAGCAGTTTAAATTGACAACGAAACTGAGAGAAAGGTACAGGGATTTCTATACCCCCTGCCTCCACACATGCACAGACCCCCAGTATCAACATCCCCTGCTAGAGTGGTACATTTGTTACAATGGATGAATCTACATTGACACATTGTTATCACCCAAAGTCTGTTGTTCATATCAGGGTTCACTCTTGCTGTTGTATATTCTGTGGGCTTGGACAAATGTATAATGAAGCGGATCCACCATTATTATATCATACAGTGTATTTTCACTGCCTTAAAAATCCTCTGTGCTCCACCTATTCATCCCTCTCCCCACCCTTAACCCCTGGCAACCACTGATCTTTTTGCTGTCTCCGTGGTTTTTCCTTTTCCAGAATGTTATATATTTGGAATCCTACAGTATATAGCCTTTTCACATTGACTTCTTTCCCGTAGAAATATGCATTTACTATTACTCCATGTCTTTTCATGGCTTGATAGTTTTTTTTTTTTTTTTTTTTTGCGGTACGCGGGCCTCTCACGGTTGCAGCCTCTCCCGCTGCAGAGCACAGGCTCTGGACGCGCAGGCTCAGCGGCCATGGCTCACGGGCCCAGCCGCTCCGCGGCACGTGGGATCTTCCCGGACCGGGGCATGAACCCACGTCCCCTGCATCGGCAGGCGGACTCTCAATCACTGCGCCACCAGGGAGGCCCGATAGTTCATTTTTTTTTTTAGTGCTGAACAGTATTCCACTGTCTGGATGTACCCTAGTTTATTTAACCATTTACCTACTGAATGACATCCTGCTTGCTTCCAAGTTTTGGCAATTATGAATAAAGCTGCTATAAACACTTATGTGCAGGTTTTTGCGTGGACATAAGTTTTCAACTCCACATACCAAGAAGTATGACTGCTGGGTGGTATGACAAGAGTATGTTTAGTTTTGTAGGCAACTGCCAACTGTCTTCCAAAGTAGCTGTGCCATTTTCCATTCCCACCAACAATAGATGAGAATTCCTGTTGCTCTACATCCCCACTGGCATTTAGTGTTATCGTTTTTCTGGATTTTGGCCAGGAATGACCAAATAGTTATAGTGGTATCTAATTTGTTTTTTAATTTGCATTTTCCTGATGACATATGATGTGTAATATCTTTTCATATGTTTATTTTCCTTCTGTGTATCTTCTTTGGTGAGGTATCTCTTTGGCCCATTTTAAAATTATGTTGTTTGTTTTCTTATTGTTGAGTTTTAAGTGCTCTCTGTATATTTTGGATAACACTCCTTCATCAGATGTGTCTTTTGCAAATATTTTCTCCCAGTCTGTGACTTCTCATTCTCTTGATGTTGTCTTTTGCAGAGCTGCAGTTTTTAATTTTAAGGAAATTCTGCTTAGCAATTCTTTCTTTCATGGATCATGCCTTTGCTATTGTATCTAAAAAGTCATCATCATACCCAAGGTCATCTGGGTTTTCTCCTATGTTATGTTCTAGGAGTTAGTTTTGCATTTTACATTTAGGTCTATAATCCATTTTGAGTTAATTTTTGTGAAGGGTATGAATTTGGGTCTAGATTAATCTTTTTGCATGTGGATGCCCAGTTAGTTCAGCACCTTTGTTGAAAAGATGATTTTTGCTCCATTGTATTGCCTTTACTGCTTTGTCAGAGATCAGTTGACTATATTTATGTGGGTTTATTTCTGGGTGCTCTATTCTGTCTTAATGATCTAATTTGTCTGTTATCTTGCCAATACCATACTGTCTTGATTACTCTAAAGTAAGACTTGAAGTCGAGTAGTGTCAATCCTCCAACTTTTATGAAATCACCATTTGTTAAATTTTGGTATAGTACCAAAGAAGAATACACACAATTATCTGAGAAGAATGTGAAATACTCCACCCTTTTCCAACTGCACATCTGTGTGAGGTTGGATTTTCTTTATAATAGTTCAAAGCAATATATTGCTTATAGATTGAATTTAGAAGCAGATATGAGAATCCAATTGTGTTTTATTAAGCCAGACATTAAAGATACTTGCAAAAGTTTAAAACACTTCTCACTAAATTTTTTATTTTGGAAAATGCAGTTATTTTCATAAAAGCATACCACTTGTGTTAACGTGTAATGGATTTATTAAAACGTTTAAAATAAACATTTTAAAAATTTCTATTTCAGGGCTTCCCTGGTGGCGCAGTGGTTAAGAATCCACCTGCCAATGCAGGGGACACGGGTTTGAGCCCTGGCTGGGGAAGATCCCACATGCCGCGGAGCAACTAAGTCCGTGCACCACTACTGAGCCTGAGCTCTAGAGCCCACGAACCACAATTACTGAGCCCACGCGCCACAACTACTGAAGCCCACACGCCTAGAGCCCATGCTCTGCAACAAGAGAAGCCACTGCAATGAGAAGCCCGTGCACCGCAACGAAGAGCAGCCCCCATTCGCTGCAACCAGAGAAAGCCCGCGCACAGCAACGAATACCCAACGCAGCCAGAAATATAAATAAATTTATTTTAAAAAAATTCTTTTTCAATTTCTAATATGGTAAGTATGAATATATATAGCCTACATAAATGAAATCTCTTTGGGGTCATCAATAATTTTTCGGAATCTGAAGCCCCCTGAGACCAAAATGTTTGAGAATCATATTCTTGCTTCTCTGTTAGGGTTGGGCAATTTGAAAATGGTTGCGGTCTGAAGGTTCAAGGCAAATCATTCGTTAGGGTGGTTTTTTTTTCTTTTTTTTTTATTGTGCATGATCTATTCTCTGAGTTAATTCTCATGTCTCCATTGATACAAGTGGAAGTTTGTTCGCTTTAGAATAGTGCACAAACTGAGCTAAACTACTGTGAACATGTTTATTCTTTTCCTCTTCTCTGTCTATTTTTACCATTTTGCTTCTAGCGAAATGATTCCTATTTATAGTGATACCTTTTATGCCTTAAATAATCTTGTTTTTAGTTTCTTATTCAGAATTCACCAAGAAGTCTACTTTGTCCACTCTATTCTGAAGCAGTGCTATCACCATGGGAGAAGTACACTGAGCATGGGATATAGCTTTGTGTGGTGAGAGGCTGCTATGAAGTTTTATAAGTGGCAGAGGGTTATGGATAAGAAGTCACCATTATCAACAAGAACAAGAACAAGCATAACACAATCCATTGAGCATCTTGATATCCCATCTCTGTGTTTTTGTATCTGGGAAAATTTAGTTTGGAGATAAAGAATTTCTATATATATCTATGTGGATATGGGATATAAGGTTCTCTCTAGGAGACAGATGTTTGGTTACATACTTCCTTTTAGGGATGCACCATAGTTTGGTGTTAGCTAAAATATTTGGCCAACATTTTTGTCTTTGGTTCAGGCTAAGGCTTTTGGAAGGATGACTAGACAAATGTCTACTTCAACTGTCATCCCTAAACATTCAGCAGTGTGGTCATATAAGTTAAACCATGTTGAATCAGCATAACAATGCCAACAACAAGAGCAAGGCATATAATTCAGATTTACTGCTACTACCTGGATATTCACTTTCAAACAGATTACATTCTATATGTAGTTTGGGATGAAAAACATCTCTGTAGATTCTAAATGTTGACAGTCTATTGATCTGTTGAAGTATAAATGTAAATGATATTGCAAGAGTAAAATGCAACAATAATTAACGATTGTAGAAATTATTTTATATACAAAAATAATCAGAATATTTCAAATAATAAATGTATAAGGAAATAGATATAAAATAAAGATTAATATTAAGATAGAATATGTTAGCTAGATAACTTTAGGAAGAATATTATATCTTCTTAGAGCCAGTGAATATTTATAAAATTTAAATAATACAAGAAAGAATAATAGAAATCATAGCATAGAGATTAGAATTAATCTTTGAAGTTGTATTAGTATTCAAATATTAATGAAAATTACCTTTAAAACTATTCTTATTGTACAGTATTGTTTAGTTATTTAATTCCGTTTAGGCCATGAGTCTTTCAGGAAAAAGTTCTCTTTAGAAATTCTTCACATCTTGAAGGATGGATAAAAAGTAAAATGTTAAGTTTGCCTTGTTAAATTTGACAAGGTGGGAAAACAACCCAAATCATGTACAACATCTGTAATAAATCATCTTTCATCTAGACATAACAAAGAATATATAGAATAAAGGAAGACAGTGTTAAACAAAAATGAGGAACTCCTAAGTATGTCCATCTACCAACCTCAGTTGAAAGAGTGAATCTATTTAGTATAACAGATGAAGTGTATGAAGTGTATGGTGACCTCAGGATCAATCCATCAGCTGACAGTATTGAGGAACTGATTTTCCTATATTATGTCAAATTAAAAAAATTTTACTAGTGGTTTTAATGATAAATTATAGTAAAAACTACTTTTGGGGTAAAATCCCAAGATTCTGACATCTGAGAAATTCAATCTATGGAGGTGACCTAAGGGTTTGGTCTTAGATATGGCTGAATGTTGATTTTAACACTTGTTTATTTTGTGTTACCACATAATTTGGTACATGTCTACTTTTTTAAAGCATTACCCACCCCCTTCTATAATAAATGAAAAACGAAGAGCTAATAGTGCTACTAATGAGGTAGGACATCTTTCCTTTGTGTTTTTCTTTGTTGTTTATTTGTTTTGTAATTTTTTCTTCTCTGAAATATTTATTTGCTTTCTGTCCATTTTTTTAGGGGGTGATGGTTATCTTTTTTTCTTACAGTTTTGTAAGAGTGCTTCACAAATTCTGTTTATCCTTGTTTTATCATTCATTTTGTGGCTTTTGTTTCCCCACTCTGCTTTTGATGTCTTTTGATGAACAGAAATTTAAAATTTTAATTTGTCAGGTTTATTGGTATATTTTGTTTGAAAAGTTCTTTCCTAACATGAGGTCATAAAAGTATTCTCCTATATGTTTTTCTAAAAGTTTTGAAGTTTTGCCCTTCATATTTAAATCTTCAGTCAGTTTGGAGTTTATTTTTTGTGTGTCTGTATTAAGATAAGGATCCAATTTTATTTCCATTTGAATAGCCAATTCTTTCAGTACTAGTCATTGAATAATCTGTTTCAGTGATTTTTGATGTCATCTCTGGCATAAATCAAATTTCCATCTGTGTGTGGCTCTGCTTTGGGCCTCTCTATTCCATCAGTTAATTTAGCTACTCGTTTATAAATACTACATTTGAAAATTACAGTGGATTTATGACGTTTTGATTTTAGTGTTTTCCTAACTTATTCCCTTCCTCCTTCTTCAACAGTGTCTTGACTATTTGTATGCTTTGCTTCTCCATATAAATTTAAAAATTGGCTTGCCAAGTTTTTTGAAAATTCTGCAGTGATTTTTGTTTCTTGAAGTAAATGTTACATACCATAAAACACAGATTTTTAATGTACAATTCAATGAGTTTTGAAAAGTGTATAGCCTTATATAGCCAGTAGTCAATCAAGGTAGAGAATGTTTCTATCACCTCAAAAGTTCCCTTGTGATCCCTTTCAGTTAATCCTTACCTGCCGGAAGCAACCGCTGTTCTGGTTTTCTATCATCATAGGTTAGTTTTGCGTGTTATTGAATTTTAAATAAATAAATTCATTTGGTATGTACCCTTTTCTGTCTGGCTTTTTTGCTCAACTTAATGTTTTTGAGATTTATTCATGTTTTGTGTATATCTGTACACACAAATACTTTTTTTTAATTGTTGAGTAACTTTCCACTGCATGGATATCTCACGATTTGTTAGTCCATTCTCCTGTTGATGGTCATTTGGGTTGTTTTCCATTTTTGGCTATTATGCATAAAGCTGCTCTAAACAGTTACATACTTTGTATGGATGTACATTTCCATTTCTCTTGGTAATTACCTAAATGTGGAGTTGGAGGGTGATAGCATAGGAATATGTTTAAATTTATAAGAAAATGCCAAATAGCTTAAGTTGATAAAAAACTGCCCAATAGTTTCCAAATAGTTTCCAATAATTTCCATCTTACATTCCCACAGCAATGCATGAGAGTTCCAGTGGCTCACATACCTGCCCAATGTTTAGGGATATCAATCTTTTTTTTTTTTTTCCGATACGCGGGCCTCTCACTGTTGTGGCCTCTCCCGTTGCGGAGCACAGGCTCCAGTCTCGCAGGCTCAGCAGCCATGGCTCACGGGCCCAGCCGCTCCGTGGCATGTGGGATCTTCCTGGACCAGGGCATGAACCCATGTTCCCTGCATCAGCAGGCGGACTCTCAACCACTGCACCACCAGGGAAGCCCGGGATATCAATCTTTTTAATTTTAGCCATTTTAGTGGGTGTGAAGTAATATCTCATTGTGTTTTTCATTTGGTGACTAGTGATGTTGAGCACCTTTCCATGTGCTTATTGTTCATTTGTAGATGTTCTTTTGTGAAGTGTCTGTTCAAGTCTTTTCCCTATTTATTAAATTGGAATTGTGTTGATATTGAGTTGTATGAGTTCTTTCTGTACTCTATGTATAAGATCTTTGTCATATATTTGTATTGTGAATAGTTTCTCCCAATCTGTGGTTTGAGTTTATTTTCAAAATAGTCTTCATTAGCAGTTGAGCGCTGCTGATCTTGAATTGTCTCTGATTTTGTTCATTTTCAAATGTCTTTTTAAAAAAATATTCATTTATTTATTTAGGTTCCACCAGGTCTTAGTCGTGGCATACAAACTCTTAACTGCGGCATGCATGTGGGATCTAGTTCTCTGACCAGGGATAGAGCCTGCGCCCCCTGCATTGGGAGTGTGGAGTCTTATCCCCTGCACCACCAGGGAAGTCCCCTCAAATGTCTTTATTCCAATCATTTGGGATATATTCACTTGACAGAGAGTTCTCTTTGATAGTTTTTTCCTTCAGCAGTTTAAAAATATCATTTCTTTGTCTTCTGGTTTCCATTATTTCTGATGTGAAGTCTGCCATGGCTTGTGTTGCTGTATATTATGTACCTTTCTCTCTATTAGATTTTCTCTTTAACTTGGGCTGTCAGTAGTTTGATTATGATGTACCCAGGTTTTGTTCCCTTTGTATTTATTGTGTTTGGGTTCACTGAGCTTGTTGGAGCTGTAAGTTGATGTTTTCCAACACAGCTGGAAGATTTTGGCCATTATTTTTTCATATACATATATATATGTTTATGTATACATATATATATATATATTTTTCCTTTGTCTTCTCTCTCTTCTCCGTCTGGGACTCTAGTTATACTATATGCATTAGACCATTTTATATTGTCCTTCAGGTCACTAAGTTTGTTACTTTTTTTCAATTATTTTTCTCTCTGTTCTGTTGGATAATTCTTTTTGATTTGCCTTCAGGTTCATTATAACTTTCTTCTACAGTCTCTAATATACTCTTAAACCCATCTGGGAATTTAAAAATATATATCAGCATAATTTAAAGTTATAAGACTTCCATTCAGCTCTTTTTTTTTATAGTTTCTATTTCTTTGCTGAGATTCTTCATATGCTTACTTATTATGATCATCTCTTCCTTTAGGCCCATGAACAAATTTATAATATCTGCTTTAAAGCCTTTGTCTGCTAATACTAAAATCCACATCATCTCAGGGCTGTGTCTATTGCCTGCTGTTTTTCTTGGTTATCAGCCATAGTTTTCTAATTTTTCATATATCTAATAATTCACTATTGTATGCTGGACATTGCTATGGTACATTTTTGAGAGACTAGATTTTTTTTTTTTTAAATGCTGTTGAGTATTGTGTTGTAAGACACAACAAATTACTGGCAGATCGTTTTGGTTCTGCTTTGATTTTTTTCCCCTATATTACACTTATTTGTGAAAATTACAAAAATCTCTCATATATATATTTACACACACCAATTTTCATGAAGCTGAAACATCTTGTACCACTTAAAGGTATTTTACTAATCATGAAATTATTACATTCTATTATTATTAATTTCTTTGTAAGTATATTCTATTTCCTTAATTACATTGTGAGCCTCAGGGATGGATCTTCATTTTATAGCTTTTTGTAGTCACGGGATTTGACACACAGCTGGCACTCAATAAAAGTTATTATTTTAATGAATATGAAGGATGTCTTGCTGTGGTCCTTTGGGCTTTGCTCCGGTGTTTCTTCCATACCTAGTTTTGCTCCAATCTTATGAGTATCAAATATTGAGTTTATTCATTCATTCACTCACATACATCCATTATTCTGTTCATTCAACAAATATTTATTGAGAACCTACTATATGCCAGTTCCTATGCTGGTGCTGTGATTACAACAGTGAATAAGATGAACAATGTTCACACCCTCAGAGAACTTATGTTAGTGGGTACTGAGAGTTTAGCCTCGCTACTCCAAGGTATTGCTGGCTTGGCATCCATTTTGTTTGGCTAACAAGCCTGCAGGGGCCTTAAACAGACACTATTCCCTTTACGCAAAAGCATGCCCTAGATAACAGTCACAAGTAATTTTAAGTTCTTGATATGATTTCCCCAGCAGCCCTTGTGATACAGTCTTCTCTACTTCCCAGGACCTTCTCCTTGTGTGCCTCTTAGATAAGAACCTATGTGGAGCTTACTGAAACCCTGCTTCTTTTGATTTGAATTGACAAATCTGGTCTTAGTCAGAACCCTAAAGCACTCCACCCGTGGATGCTCATAAAGGCATATGCCTCAGGTCCTGCCCCTCTCTCTGCTTGCACTCTGCCTGACCTCCCAGTGTGGCCCTTCAGGACCTGTGAGCAATGAACTTTGTTTCAATTATTCTTGTGGTCTTTTGTTCCTTGTCATCTGGCATTCTGTGTTCTACTTAACAAATGTTAATTTAACAGTGAGGGAGACTAATAATAAGGAAATAAACAAGTAACCACATAGATAAAGTGAGTATTCTATGAAGTATGAGTATTCTATGAAGATAAAGAGTAAAGGAGGTAGTTATTGTGATGAAGATGCATGTGTATTTTTAAAAATAGAGTTGTGAGTAAAGGCCTGTCTGAGTAGGTGATATTTTAGCAGAGACCTTAAGCAATCAATCAAGCCTTGATTCGTAGCATTTGCCAATATCCATGGTGTAAATGGTTCCAGTGTTGCTGAGTTCAAGCTGCCAATGTGACATCAATGAAAGTAGAATTGGGATGAGATGTACAGTAGTACAGTGTTATATAGCATTTCCACTGTTCAGTTATAATAGATGTAAATAACATCTAGAGCATGGGTAACAGTGAAATGAGGTAAAATACACTGTAAAAGGTAAAGTAGTAAAATGAATACAATAAAATGAAGTTTAATTTTTAATAATGGCTGTATTTAATAATAAACTTGTAAAATTCTTAGAATTTAACAATTAGCTCTTGCAAAGCTGTGTAAACTGTCTCCAGCACACTACTGGGGTAGGGTAACTGGTGCAGTGCCCTTAGAGAACCTTCGGGCAACCCTTTGTAACATTACCTGTGTACCCTTTGGCTGATACCTCTACTCTGGAGCATACCTTTCAGACCCTTATACATAGTCCTGGAGGGGTTTGTACAAGGGTCCTCATCAAAGATTGTAGGATGGGAAATTGGAAGCAATTTTAATCCTAGGGGAATGGAAAGCTATAATGTGGTGGACACAAGATCCAGCACAATCTCCTCTCTGTCCATTGAAGACACAAACGTACACCTAACAACACTTTATGTTTGTCAAGGACATGCACCTTAAGGTACACTAGAGTAGGGGGTGACGTGCCTAAGGAAAGAAGTGAGCTTTGGGATTGATGGAGAAGGAAGAAAAATAGACTTGAATAAAATAAAATCAGAATTGGGCTTCATCCCAATCAATGAGGACAGCAAGCCCTGATCTGAAGGGTCTGGATTTATGACCTCTCCATAGCCCAGGTGCAGAAGGAGGGCCTATGAAATGTGAGTGGATATGATCTATCTATCTATCTATATATATATAACTTATAAGCAGAAATTTTTAAGAGCTGTTGTATATGTCCACCACTCTCTCTTTTCTCTCTGTTATGAGAATGGTGATGTCTCAGTTAGGGGTTTCCTCAGCTTGGATTCTGGAGTAAAGAGATTATGAAGAAGAACAACACCCAAAGCCAACATATAATATGTGAGAAATCTACTCTGTTGTTGTGAACCACTGAGATTTCTTACTGCTGCATTATGTAGCCTAATCTTACTGATACAAAATAATAATTATTATTAGCATGCTTATTATTAAACATGCTATTTTAAACTGATGCATAGTGTATCTGACACATATTGTAAAATAAATAAATAAATAAATAAGATCTTTAGGGTGTCTGGCTGTTGAAGAAAGACTGGAATAGAATTGCAAGTGTCTGGGTCAGCAAAACCAAACTTTCTGAGTACTTCCTGATTCTGCCATAATCTTATAAGCTAGGTATAAAATATAATGATATGTCATTATTCTTAAGATCTGAAGTGGATATTAGAAATAAGAGGGTGGAGTTGAATAATTTGCTAATATGTTGCATCGTATTTACAAAGTGTATCTTATGCAGTCTTTACTCCTCAGCTCCCATATATGCTTCTTAAGAGTAGAGATTGTGACCTATTAAAAAATACGTATTCATAGCCTATTATACTGTTCTCACAAAACAATCTCTCTCTAATGCTTTTTGACTAACTGGATAACCATTAGAAAATATTAAATTGTGACAGGCTTCCCTGGTGGTGCAGTGGTTGAGAATCTGCCTGCCAATGCAGGGAACATGGGTTTGAGTCCTAGTCCGGCAAGAGCCCACATGCCACGGAACAACTAAGTCCATGTTTCACAGCTACTGAGCCTGTGCTCTAGAGCCCATGAGCCACAACTACTGAGCCCACATGCCACAACTACTGAAGCCCACATACCTAGAGCCTGTGCTCCGCAACAAGAGAAGCCACCGCAATGAGAAGCCCGCTCACTGCAACAAAGAGTAGCCCCCATTTGCCACAACTAAAGAAAGCCTGTGCACAGCAACGAAGATCCAATGAAGCCAAAATAAATAAATGAATGAATTAATTAATTAAAGAAAAAGAAAATATTAAATTGTTAATCCAGAAGGTTTGAAAAAAGGAGAGTTCTGTTCATCCCGTACATATTTGAGAGTGAACTTGATTTTCCTAATCACATTCTATGTGCTTTGTTAGCTAAATTATTGTACTAAATTCTGAAGCTTATGTTTCTCCATAAGTGTTTTATTGGGAATTTAATGGTTTCTAAGTTATCTTCACATAATTTGGTTCTTGTGGATTAACTGGGTAAAGGAAGAATGAAGACTATTCCTTTTTCTTTTTATGTCTATCAAAAAATCAGGGCTTCCCTGGTGGCGCAGTGGTTGAGAGTCTGCCTGTCGATGCAGGGGATGCAGGTTCATGCCCCGGTCCGGGAAGATCCCACATGCTGCGGAGTGGCTGGGCCCATGAGCCATGGCCGCTGAGCCTGCGTGTCTGGAGCCTGTGCTCCGCAATGGGAGAGGCCACAACAGTGAGAGGCCCGTGTACCGCAAAAAAAAAAAAAAAAAAAGTCAGAGGTTTAAGAATATATTAGAAGTTGATTATAGCAATAATACCTTTTTAAAAGGATAGATTAACCTAAATTGACTAAATTGTGATTAAAGAATGATGTTAAAATGTGACTGAACAATTTCCCCTTTGAATCATTGCATGACATTAAAAATGTCTAAGCTGCTAAAAAAAAAATTCTGCAGTAAGTCTAGAAATGGAAGAGCAACTAGAGTATTATTGATACATTCATAATAAAAATTCAGTGCATGAAAAGAACTTTATTGCAGACTTGTAATTATCTTGTATATTATCATTTTTTAAATGTTTAAAATATCCTTAATTAAATGGTTATTTAATTACAACCAAAAGTACTTAGTCATTGAGGCCATTAGGGAAGAAATTCCACCAAAAATGGATGAAATATCAAAAAAAAAATGAGTACTTGTGACTCAAAAAAATTCTTTTTGACTGTGGGCTGGAAGGCATGAATTTTTTGAAAAATTTTACTTCTTAAAAATTATTCTTGGGGCTTCCCTGGTGGTGCAGTGGTTGAGAATCTGCCTGCCAATGCAGGGAACACGGGTTCGGGCCCTGGTCTGGGAAGATCCCACATACTGTGGAGCAACTGGGCCCGTGAGCCACAACTACTGAGCCTGCACGTCTAGAGCCTGTGCTCTGCGACAAGAGAGGCCAGGACAGTGAGTGGCCCACGCACCACAATGAAGATTGGCCCCTGCTCGCCGCAACTAGAGAAAGCCCTCGCACAGAAACGAAGACCCAACACAGCCAAAAATAAAAATTAATTAATTAAAAAATATTCTTTATTATTATTAAAAACTAAAATTTCACTGAGTAAATTTGAAGATCTAATTGGCTTTATTCAACAATTCATGAGTTGGGCAGCATCCCATCTAGTAAACAGAAGGGTGCTCCAAGAAGCTGTATAAAATGGAAGGTTTGTATAGGCAAAGGGAGGGTGGGGTAGGGAAATTATCAGGAAAAGAGAAGAAAGATTGTTTCCAGCCAGGTCATCTTTTGCAGGGAAGGTATGCAGATTACCTCACTAGATCTAATCAGAAAATTTCAGATTATCTGTTTAAAATCACATTCCTGGGAGAGGTTGAAACTGCAATTAAGTCTTGGTTTGCTGTTGTGGAGACAAATGAATCCACCCTGAACCTGTTATTTCTTTTCTTTTCTTTTCTTTTCTTATTCTTTTTCTTTTCTTTTCTTCTCTTTTCAACAATTCCCCCTTTTGATCAAACTCTCAGCCTGAGAGATGTGATAAAAAATTAAAGAATTAACACCATTCTCATACCTCTCTGTAGTTATCTCATCTTCCTTCATATTTGGTGTGATATCCATAGGTCATGACACTATTCCATAATCTCTATGACATTCACGAGTCAGGTTCATTATCCTTAAATCCATCATTCTCTTTGTTTCTTTTCTGATGTTCCAGTCTTAGAGAGATTATTTGTTTGGTGGTTAGTGGCTTCACATGCATTTAAACCTTTTGAGAGAATACAACATGGCAGGGGGATTATTATGATTACAATAAGCAGGATAATTTCCAATGTTTGGAGTGCAATTTGGAGCCATAGTCCCCAAGACCCAAACCAGTCAGAGAAAGACCCCCATTGAAGGAGTCACCCTTTTAAGCCAAGGGGCTTGATCAAGTGATCTTACATAACTGTGTTTCAACTTCCCCAAAAGTGTCAATCCTGGTATAGCAGGTGGTGTTGGCCACAGAATAGACACCTCTTTGTTTGGTAAAAGATAATCAAGGGCCATCTTTTATCAAGAACAACTTTGGCCAGAGAGGCTAATGATCTATTCTGGCAAGCTAATGCCTTAGCAATGGAATCTGTAATATCGTCAAGAGTTAAGAAGAGGTTTCTTAGTATATTCTTATTTGTAGTTACTCCTAACAAGGGAATGTATTTAGTCACAGATATTTCTGTGTTTACCTGTTCAGTCCAGGAGATAGTCAGGTTTTTAGTGCGAGTGGGAAGAGAATCTCACAGCCTGAAATAAAGAGTCATCCTAAATCCCTTGCAAAGATGGGAGCTGCTGGTGAGATCTCTTAGTGAGTGGGGACAATTATGATCTAGATAATTACGGATAGATCAGAATCTTTGATGATAAATCCAGTAATCTGAAAGGTCCCCCCCACCCACCTTAGCAATGGCCTGGGAGATACAGATGAAGGTGTTAGCTTTCCAGGCAAATGCTGGAGTAAAGAAAAGGAAAAGAAGGAGAAAGCGTTTCCTGTTTAGTTAAAGTATAAAGTTTTGATCCATTATCTTGGGTGGAGGCAGTCTTACCTTGTAGACTACCTGTCAGCTATTTCCTTTCCCCATCAATTTGATTCAGAGGTCTTCAGTGTCTGTATCAGATATTAGGTGGAGCCTTCTTTAGCTGTAAGATGTATATAAAAGGCTTAATGCTTTCTAGTTTTTCAGCAGCGTCAGTGTTCAGGAGGACTTGGTAAGATCCCTTCTGACAGGGCTCAAGCGCTATCTTTGTTCTTAGTGATTCCAAATCAGAAGGGTGGGAACATTAGTTTGGTGAAGCATAGCCAGATATTTGAGGAAACCAGAAGAATTTAGGATCCAGTCCAGTTTACAGGTATGTAACAGAACCTTGAAGACAATTAATAGGACTAGAATCTTATATATACAAAGGTGCAATTGTAATTTTTCTCTCTACAATTAGCCCCATTTTTTTTCCAAAGATAATCACAGTAAAACTAATTTATTTGTATTAAACTTGGCCTGATTATTCATATAAGTGCAGCTAGAATAATGATTGGTCATATAAGTTCTTTTTAAGATGGATTTGTTGGTAATAAGAATACTCACTGAGAGTTTCTGAATTTTGGAGGGACCAGATAGGGAGAAAAAAGTAAATGTTTCATCTTTGTTCCCGAAGATATATCTTACCAAACCATCGATAGCTTCAGAGAAAAGATTTCATTAAATCCGGAAAAACATTAAAGATGTTCTGATCTTTTTTTAGCATTTTGAGAGGCATAGGCAAGGTTTGGGGAATTGGTTAAAAAAAAAGAAAAATGCAGATGACCTTTGAACTTTTAGAGCCACACCTTTGGCCCTGCAGCAGAAATTTGCAAGACAAAGACAATTGGTTCCAATTCCCCAAAGAACTGGATTGCAGCCTGAATGATAAAGAGGTTGACTCACCCTTCCAACTACATTTTCTCTAATTTACTTCTTTCCCTCTGGGCACATAGTTTTATTTTAGCTTAGAAGAGAGGGCTTGAAAAAATTTTCTATCAGGCTCTGGTTATCAGCTTCCAATTTGGCCCAATTTCTGATCATAAAGTTATTAAATCCTTTCAAATATCTTGTCAGGTTTCAGCTGGGACAAACAATAAATATTTCTGGCAGTTTTAAATAACCTCATTAATTTTAATTTTAGTTTTCTTTCCCTGTTTAAGGGAATAACAAAGCAGTTTTACCAGAACAACCTTCAGAGTCCCATCAACTTTGGGAGGGGTCCATCTGAGGGCACTGAAGAATTTGCATAGGGCCTTTGAGGACAATCTCGATTTCTGGGCCAGTGTTTTGATGATAAACCCTTAGGAGGGTGTAATGGGGAAGACCTAGGAGTTGTTTCAGATGCCTTTTGCAACTTTAATTTTTCATTAGCCTTTTGTAACGAATCTTTCAATGAAGACATTTTGGAACCCTGAAGGCTTTTGTAAGTGTCTGTGTACCAGTTAAAATCTGCATCCCATTCTATTTGTTCACCTTAAGATCCCTTGCTCTCAAGTGCATTTCTTTTTTTTTTTTTTTTTTTTTTTGGCGGTACGCGGGCCTCTCACTGTTGTGGCCTCTCCCGTTGCGGAGCACAGGCTCCGGATGCGCAGGCTCAGCGGCCATGGCTCACAGACCCAGCCGCTCCATGGCATATAGGATCTTCCCCGACCAGGGCACGAACCCGTGTCCCCTGCATCGGCAGGCGGACTCTCAACCACTGCGCCACCAGGGAAGCCCTCAAGTGCATTTCTTAAATGAGTGATCTTGTCTAATTGGAGTAAAATTTTGCCATTTTTGTAGATATCCACAGCTTTCGGCACCACAGTTCCAGACATAAAATGAGCAGGTGTGCCAGAAGGTGTAGTGCCCAACTCTTTGAATATAAAGGATCCCATTATCAATTAGCCTTTATCTACATGAAACAAGACAAATGAGCATGTGAATATACTGGAAGGAACCAAGAGATGTTACTGCGTGCTGGCCAAAAGAAGGCCCTATGTGTACCACTACCAATGCCTGTGGAATCTTGGACATGGAAAAGGATTGAACCAATAAACCCCAAGGACTGGAAACGGTGGACTGATTTGAAACAAAATGCAGAACTGCGGCTGCCCCCAAGTTCCAAGAGTGGAATCTGGGGATAGATTCCAAAGAAATAGGGAATTGTGGATTAAACCATCAGCAGTTCCCAAGGTGGAATCTGGGAGCAAAATCAAGGGCTGGGGTTATCCACTCAAAAACCTGGGAATTTCAGTCTGAAAGGCTAGGGGCTTGAGTCTAGGCAGTATGGTTTGCCAGCTCAACTGGGCTTCAGGCAGAATCATCTACCAGTTCAAGTTGACCCGTTCAGTAAAGGAAAATTAGATTGGGAGCTTGAACGCAAGAAGAGCAGAGCTCAAAACAAGAGGAACTCAACAACGGCCCCTTGGAAATGGCGAGAAAGATAAGAGAACTCAAAAAGCGTTCTCAGGGTGCCACACTTGTGTTTCTCATTGTCCTCAAATGCTGATCACATCACTGCCACCAAGTCTTGTAAAAAGCAAAATTCAACTGAGTAAATTTGAAAATCTAATTGGCTTTTTTCAACAATTCATGAATCGAGCAGCATCCCATCTAGTTCTTAGAAGGGCAGCTCGAGGAGTTGTACGAAATGGAAGGTTTTTATAAGCAGAAGGGTGGGGCAAGGAAATTATTAACAAAAGAAAAGACAGAATTATTTCAGGTCAGGTCATCTTTTTGGGGAAAAGGAACGGCAGGGGTCTTATTATACAGATTACTTCACTAGTACGGATCAGGAAATTTCAGATTGTTTAAACGCCACGTTCCTAGGAGATTGAAAATACAATTAAGTCTTGGTTTGCTGTCTGTGGAATAACTCCACCTTGGGCCCGTTATTTCTTTTTTAACATTATACAGGTAAGTTTGGAAAATATAATGTATACCCATGTTCCTACCAGTCACCTTTAGCAAATCTTTATCTTATTCTGTATTTACTTCAGTTAGGAATTTTTAAAGAAATACAAAATTACAGATATAATTGCTGCCTCATGTGTATCCCTCCATGATCCCATTTTCCTCCTTCTCTCCATAGAGGTAATCACTAACCTTAATTTGTTGTTAATTATTTTCATGCTATTTTTGTTTTTTAGCTACATACATGTATATGCATATGTAAAATATACATGTTTCACATGTTAAAAAATTTTAAAACTATACCCATCATTTTATATATATACATATAATGTACAAATCATTCTGAAACATTTCTTTTTGTATAAATTATGTTTTTGGAGATTTGTCCATGCTAATACATGCAGCTCTAGTTCATTCATCAACTACTATATATGTTTTCCATTGTAGGAATACCACAGTGCATCCATTCTCATTTTAATAGTTATTTTTCAATTTTCATTACCATAAACAAGGATACAATAAAAATTCTCAGTCTGTCTCCTTACTTCTGTAGGGTATGTGCTTAGAAATGGAATTTCTGGTTCATACATTCTAAGTATCTTCAACTTTATTATCTAGTATCATGTCAAATTTACTAGATAGTGTCCAATTGTTCTCTAGAATGTTTATTTCTCCATATCCTCATCAACACTTGAAGTTATTAGAATTTTGTATTTTTTACCAAAGTGTGAGTATAAAATGTATCTTCTTATTTTACTATGAATTTTCCTGGTTAACTGTGAAGTTGATTATGTTTTCATATTTTTATGGACTATTTGGAGCTCTTTGCCTATAAATTGTTTTTATACTCTGTTCATTTTTCTGTTGTGTTTTTTTTCTTATTGATTTTGTATGATTTATCACATCCTAAATACTTATATTTTATTGGTTGTATATACTGCAAATTATTTTTATATTTACTCCATTAATACTATGTGTCTGGAAGGGGTGGGAACGTATACCAAAACATAAACTTTTACCTTGACAAGAAATTTTATTTATCATTTATGTAGCACTTACAATGGGTCAAATATTTTCCTTTAAGCACTTTACACACATTAACTCATTTTAAATTTGATAAAACCCATGAGATAGGTGAGATAGGTGCTATCATTATCCCGTATTATTTTTATTGTTGCTTCAAAAATAATAGCTTTATTGAGATATAATTCACATATCATAAAACTTACCCTTTTAAAAATTGTACAGTTCAGCGATTATAGCATATTCACAAAGGTGTGCAACCATTATACATTCCAATGTATGACAGACCACATTTTATTTATCCATCCATCAGTTTATGGACATTTGGGTTGTTCTACTTTTTGGCTGTTATGATTAATACTGCTGTGAACATTTATGTACACATTTCTGTTTGAACGTATGTTTCCACTACTTTTGGGAAGATACCTAGGAGTGGAATTGCTGAGTCATAAGTTAACTCTATATTTAATTTTTTGAGGCACTGCCAAACAGTTTTCTAAAGCAGCTGCATCATTCGATATTCCTATTAGCAATCTGTGAGGGTTACAATTTCTCTACATTCTCCTCAACTTGTTACTGTCTACCTTTTTTTGTTATAGTCATCCAAATGGATGTGAAGTGATCTTGTAGGTTTCAGTTCAAATGCTACTTCCTCAGAGAGTCCTTCCCTTTTGGCCCTTCTACATTATTATCTAGCACATCTCATTTATATCCTTCAAATTTTTATAGCAATCTGTGTTGTTTATGTACTCACTTGATAAGACATCGATTGTGTTCTCCATCTTGAATATTGGCTCTATGGATGTAGCTTCTCTGTCTTGTCTACTGTAATTTACAATATCCTCAGTGCTTGTTGCTTCAATAATGACTGTTCAGGACATGTAGTTTAAAAGTTAGAATAAACTACAGCATCTGGACAATTAGCAGAGGTGAATAAATAACTGCATTGGGAACCTCAGTCTTGAATGAATTGTCTTTATAGTTTTCTACAATGTGTGAAATTGATAAAATGAAGACAATTTCTTGTAACACCAATGGCCTCCCTCCTTCCTGAAAATTCTCCTCCTTCTTTCCTTTTTTCTTGAAACCTAGATTGAACCTGAGTACAGAGTTGAGTGGCTGATTAAAAATCAGAAACCCTTAGAATTGGATAGGATGAGAAAAATATCATATAGCTTATTTTACTGATTAAAAAACAGGTTCAAAAATGAGGGATTTTCCCCCCCAAGGTCACAGCAGAAAAAGTCCAGAAATCATTTTGTTTTGTATTTATTTATGTATTAATATGCCAAAGGTACATGTTCATGGATTTAAATACAGAAAATTTAAAAAATAAATTTACATTACCTAAAATTTTATCAATTTTCCTTATCTTCTCAAGGAACCAGCTTTTAGTTTTATTCATCTTTGCTATCATTTCCTTCATTTCTTTTTCATTTACTTCTGATCTGATCTTTATGCTTTCTTTCCTTTTGCTAACTTTGGGGTTTTTTGTTCTTCTTTCTCTAATTGCTTTAGGTGTAAGGTTAGGTTGTTTATTTGAGATGTTTCTTGTTTCTTGAGGTAGGATTGTATTGCTATAAACTTCTCTCTTAGAACTGTTTTTGTTGCATCCCATAGGTTTTGGGTCATTGTGTTTTCATTGTCATCTGTTTCTAGGTATTTTTTGATTTCATCTTTGATTTCTTCAGTGATCTCTTGGTTATTTAATAGTGTATTGTTTAGCCTGCATGTGTTTGTATTTTTTACATATTTTTTTCTTTTAATTGATATCTAGTCTACAGCATTGTGGTCAGAAATTGATATCTAGTCTTGCAGCATTGTACTTGATACAATTTCAATTTTCTTAAATTTACCAAGGCTTGATTTGTGACCCAAGATATGATCTATCCTGGAGAATGTTCCATGAGCACTTGAGAGGAAAGTGTATTCTGTTGTTTTTGGATGGGATGTCCTATAAATATCAATTAAGTCCATCTTGTGTAATGTATCATTTAAAGCTTGTGTTTCCTTATTTATTTTCATTTTGAATGATCTGTCCATTGGTGAAAGTGGGGTGTTAAAATCCCCATTATTATTGTGTTCCTGTCAATTTCCCCTTTTATGACTGTTAGCATTTGCCTTCTGTATTGAGTTGCTCCTATGTTGGGTGCATAAATATTTACAATTGTTTTATCTTCTTCTTGGATTGATCCCTTGATCATTATGTAGTGTCCTTGTTTGTCTCTTCAAATAGTCTTTATTTCAAGTGTCCTTCTTTGTCTCTTCAAATAGTCTTTATTTTAAAGTCTATTTTGTCTGATATGAGAATTGCTACTCTAGCTTTCTTTTGATTTCCATTTGCATGGAACTTCTCTAGACAGGAAACACAAGAGAAGGAAAAGACCTACAATAACAAAGCCAAAACAGTTAAGAAAATGGTAATAGGAATATACATATTGATAATTACCTTAAACGTAAATGGATTAAATGCTCCAACCAAGAGACACAGAATGGCTGAATGGATACAAAAACAAGACCCGTATATAAGCTGTCTGGTGGTGCTGAATTCTGTTAGCTTTTGCTTGTCTGTAAAGCTTTTAATTTCTCTGTCGAATCTGAATGAGATCCTTTCTGGGTAGGGTAATCTTGGTTGTAGTTTTTTCCCTTTCATCACTTTAAATATGTCCTGCTACACCCTTCTGGCTTGCAGAGTTTCTGCTGAAAGATCAGCTGTTAACTTTATGGGGATTCTATTGTATGTTATTTGTTGCTTTTCCCTTGCTGCTTTTAATATTTTTTCTTTGTATTTAATTTTTGATAATTTGATTAATATATGTCTTGGTGGGTTTCTCCTTGGATTTATCCTGTATGGGACTCTCTATGCTTCCTGGACTTGATTGACTTTTTCCTCTCCCCCATTAGGGAAGTTTTCTATTATGATCTCTTCAAATATTTTTTCAGTCCCTTTCTTTTTCTCTTCTTCTGGGATTCCTATAATTTGAATGTTGGTGCATTTAATGTTGTCTCAGAGGTCTCTGAGACCGTCCTCAATTCTTTTCATTCTTTTTTCGTTATTGTGCTGTGAAGTAGCTATTTCCACTGTTTTATCTTCCAGGTCACTTATCCGTTCTTCTGCCTCAGTTATTCTGCTCTTAATTCCTTCTAGAGAATTTTAATTTTCATTTATTGTGCTGTTCATCACTGTTTGTTTGCTCTTTAGTTTTTCTAGGTCCTTGTTAAATTTTTTTTTTATTTTCTCCATTCTGTTTCCAAGATTTTGTATCATCTTTACTATCATTATTCTGAATTATTTTTCAGGTAGACTATCTATTTCCTCTTCATTTGTTTGGTCTGGTGGGTTTTTACCTTGCTCCTTCATCTGTTGTGTATTTCTCTGTCTTTCCATTTTACTTAACTTACTGTATTTGGGATCTCCTTTTCGCAGGCTGCAGGTTCGTAGTTCCCATTGTTTTTGGTATCTGTCCCCAGTGGGTAAGATTGGTTCAGTTGGTTGTGTAGGCTTCCTGGTGGAGGGGACTTGTTTCTGTGTTCTGGTGGATAAGGCTGGATCTTATCTTTCTGGTGGGCAGGACCACGTCTGATGGTGTGTTTTGGGGTCTGTGAACTTATTATGATTTTAGGTAGCCTCTATGCTAATAGGTTGGGTTGTGTGTCTGTCTTGCTAGTTGTTTGGCATGGGGAGTCCAGCACTGTAGCTTGCTGGTCATTGACTGGAGCTGGGTCTTAGCATTGAGAAGGACATCTCTTGGAGAGCTCTCGCCGATTGATATTACATACGGCTGGGAGGTCTCTGGTGGACCAATATCCGGAACTCAGCTCTTCCACCTCAGAGGCTCAGGCCTGACACCCAGTCAGAGCACCAGGACCTGTCAGCCATATGGCCAGGTACCTGGGGATTTTCTTGCCTTTTGGGAAGTCTGAGGTCTTCTGTCAGTGTTCAGTAGGTGTTCTCTAGGAGCTTTCCCACATGTAGATGTATTTTTGATGTGTTTGTGGGGAGGAAGGTGATCTCCATGTCTTACTCCTCCACCATCTTGAAGGTCCTCTTCCTGCTGAGCCCCTGAGCTCGTTATCTCTCCCGCCTCAGGAGGTGCTGGGTGTCCCTCTTGGTGCCTTTGTGACTTATGCCTGAGGAGATTTCAGGCTTTCCTTGAGCATTTCTTTTCCAGACCGGGTCCAGAAACCTTCATTAAATCTTGATTGGGACAGTTTGAGAAGAGGGCAGTGTGTTATCTCATTTGTCACAGGAAAGAGCTAAATCGGACTCCATGTTCTATATGTTTCTTTGACTTTTTTTCTAAAATTCTACCTTTTAGAAATAACTGTTAACATTTTGTGGTATATCTTTCAGGAATTGCTTCTATGCATATTCAGTAATATAAATGTAAATATAAATGCTAAATTTGCAGTAAATTGTTGCAGCAATAACAGAAGACTAATATACCTAGTATGAAGGTACTATAACTTATTTGACCAATTACTTATTATTGGGTATTTAGGTTGAATCTTGGTTTGGTTCGTTTGTTCTTATGCCAGCATGAGAAAGGAAATAAGCAGTTTTGCACCTTCAACATTTCTCACTTGTCCGATTATTTCCTGAGATAAATTCTTAGAGATGAAATTGCAGGGTCAAAAAGTTTTTAAAGGCTTTTGGCATCTGCTGTCAAATTGCATTTAGACCAAACTTTTTTTTTACCGCTTTATTTTACAGAGCATTGGAACACTGGTGATTTTTATTCTTTTAAAATTTTGATCATATGATAGGTAAAATGTTAGGATTACATTTTTGTTTTAATTTGCAATTTTTTTGACCACTAGTGGGTGGAGAACATGTTTTAAAGTTTAGGGATTAAAAGTGGTGACAAGCTAATTGTTCTCTGATGCCAAATTTGTTCACCCTGGTTAATTCTATTAGATTGTCCAAATAACAATGAAAATGTTTTCTTAAACCACTGAGACAATTCATATTTATATAAACATATATAATATATAATTATATAAAATATAAAGTTATTGTATATATACTCAAAATTTTTGAGATAGCAATATAATCAATTGCAATTTCATGAAGTTTATGGGTATGATTTTATGAAGAAATGCTTATTTCAGATAGAGCTTAAGAAGTTAGAAACAAAAGCAAGAGATTTGTAAAGCAAAGCAATTTTTAGTGAAGTATTAATTAAATGTAGAGCAGTTGAATCTTTTTCTTTCTTTGATTTTCACTCAATTTGGGTCATCTTTTAAAAAAAAATAAGAATCTCTAAATAATTGCATGGCCACATTACTCTCCAGGGCACATTTTATAATTTCTGTGGTATGTGTGTATGTGTGAGGGTGGTGGGGAGAAGAGATAAATACCAGTTAGTAATAATGATAATATAATACATTCTTTGAAAAAGTATCTGGGTATAGTAACTTTGGAAAGAAGGCACTAATTCTTTTCACCTTAATGGAAATTATGTCCATTTCTTTTTTCTAAGTACTCCCTATGTTTCACCATTAAATGAGGCTCTTGAAAGTCAACCAAATATATCTTCTACATTTCTATATATAACACCATTCCTGTGCAGATATGTTATCACTATCCTATGAGAGGAAAGGAAAGCCCCTAGAAGGGAAGAAGTAAGGGGAGAGAATAAAGATAAAGGGTCCCTTAAAAATTAGATCAGTGCATATCTACGCCAGGATACTATCAGTGTTACCTAAAATGTGGGGGGAACAAAGATATTTGTTTACTGTAACTTGATATACAATTTTTTTTTTACCACTTTAGGGAACCTTATTAGAAAGTATGAAAAACTGAAAAGGCATGATGATATCATAGCAATTTTTTAAAGGAGAAACTGAAAGCTCAAGTAATTGTGTACATTAGGGAATGTTGCATTTTAGGCATTGTCATTTTGATAAAAAAGGAATTCAAGAATATTGTAAATACTTATACCTTCTCAGTGAGTGGTCCTCTCTGCATTATTTATGAAAGGACCTTTTATAGATAAGAACTAGCATTTGGTGCAATTTTGATTTGCAGCTGTCATCATAAAACCTTGATTTTGTTTTCAGATTTGTTTTCAGTTTCACAAATAAAAATGACTCAAACTGAAATTAAAGGAGAAACTGCCGAAGAAACCTTTTGATTAAATCTATCAGAAGTGATAGCAGTGTGGCTGTTTAGCATTTGATTGTAAATTCTTTTTTCTGTTGACCTTCCCGACAGGTTTATGTTGGATACATCTAATTTCCTGAAGTGTTTTCAAAGATGTGGGCATTTTGATTAAAAATATTCCCACAAAAATTTCCAAACATCTTTTTAAGGTATCTTAAAATTAATTTAGTAAGACACTATAAGAAAATGCTGTTATTACAGAAACAGTTTCAGAGGAAAAAAAATAAGATGTGTTATTTGGATTTAGAACTTCAAAGCTAAAATTGTTCTTATAAAAGGAAAAAAAAAGTTTTCTCATGGTTAATCTCACTTTTTAAATAGAGTGAGATGAGATGGAGTATTTGAAATGAAAATGGTTAAGGAATCACTTTTACACCATGGTGGCAGAATGTTTTTTGTCTTTAATATTTTTTATTGTTAAAACACCTACACACAATATATAGTCATGTACGTGGAAAATTTTAAATCAATACATGTATAAAATTAAAATTATTCCCCCTTTTCCATTCCCTAGAGATAATCACTGTTCACACTTCAATTCAGAACACTTAAGAGCTTTTTCTATACACATATATACACATAACCATGAATACACAGAACTGTATTTAAATAACACTGTGATCAGACTGAATTTACTCCATAGTCATATCCTCTTTGTCTTTTGCTTTTTTTAAATGTCAGATTTATTGAGTTATAATTTATACACACTTTAATTCTACTTCTTGGGCAAAACAAAACATAGAAGTCTGTGGGAATGGCAAAAAAAAAAATTTCAGGAATCAGAGATGCTGTGGAAATTGGGTTTATTGATTCAATAAACAACAAAGGATAATTCTTCTATTTTTCCACTTACCCCATCTACAGTTTTTGGTATTTGCACTGAATCATCACCTTGAGCAGGGTGTGGATGCATCACTATTATGTGAAAGCTGTATGACCCCACACTGCAGTGTTCTAGGGTTAGTCCCCAAACTTTAATCATGAGGAATTAAAAAGAACCAAAATTAAAGTGTATATTGACTAAGGTTAAGTGGGAGTAAAAGTCTTTATTTTTGGTAAAGAATTTCATTTATGGATTCCCCTAGACCTGCAAATCTCTAGAAATTATACACATAATTATTTCAGCTATGTCCTCTCATTTTGTAAGTCACATTAGGGGAGGGGTCTAAGACTGAAGGATTTTCATAGTCTTTTAAAATTGGTATGGATACATTATATACTATCAGCTAAAAGTATCATAAAATATACTTTTACACAGTGTAATGTTGTAATAAGAAATATATATGTGGTCTTCCTCTCTGGTTTCTGGCACAGAACTCCTAATATTATACAATAAATTAATATTTGCTTTTTGTCCCTGGTAGCTTAAGCAGCTCTGGAGAGATGAATAAAGGCAAAATGAGCATGTTTTTTCATTAATAACAAGAACTTTTCAACCACAACTTGGTTTATTTTAATAAAGTGACTTTTTGGAAAGCCCATAAAATGAGGGGCTAGTGGTCAAGGGAGTCAACCATGTGACTAGAGGGTTGAAACTTTCCACCCTATGTCCTGACCTCTGGGGAGAGAGGCTGGAGGTTGAGTTAATCACTAATTGTCAATGATTTAACCAATCATATCTAGGTAATAAAGCCTCCATAAAAAACAAATGAAAGGATTTGGGGAGCATCTATGTTGGTGAATGAACTGAGGTGCTCAGAGGGAGCTACACCCTGGGAGGGCATGGAAGCTCTGTTCCCCTTATCCCATGCCTTGCCCTATACTTCTATTTTTCTGTTCACCTATATCTTTTATTATACTCTTTATAACAAACAGGCAAGTGTAAGTATCTTCTTCCCTGAGTTCTGTGAGTTGTTATAGCAAATTATTGAAGCTGAGAAGGGGGTTGTGGGAATCCTCAGTTTGTAGCCAACTCAGCCAGAAGCACAGGTGACAAGCTGGGATTTGCAATTGGCCTGTGAAGTGGGGGACAGTCTTACGGACCTGATCCCTTAATCTGTGGTCTGTGCCAACTCCTGGCAGTTAGTGTCAGAATTAAGTTAAATTGTAAGACACCCAGTCAGTGTCTGCTGAGAACTGGAGTGGAAAAACTCACACATTTGGTGCCAGAAGTGGGGCAAATAGAGGAAACAGAGTTTTCCTTTACCTGGGTGAAGCAGACTGTTTTGAGCAGTACTTATCAGTATGATAGTCTCTATTTGTTATAATCCTTTTACATATGTTGAAAAGGTTCCCAGGAATTTTAGTAAATCTTTTCCTACCTTTATTCAGCATAAACTTCCTTAAGCTTAAAAGAATTTTCTCATTAGACACAACCAAATTTTGATTCTATAATAGCATTATTTCTATTGCTTCTCAGTCTTTTGGCTAAGATTAAGTATAATAGCACTATTTCTGGTAGAATAATGGATAAGAGGAAAATTTTACAGTTTAGCTTATGGATAATTATTGATATTTCTAAGCATTTGGGATATATTTAATGTTCATGGATTTAGATGTTTTAAATTTGTAGTAGCAAATTATAATACAAAATCCAATGAAAATATAGTCATAGTTTTATTATAACTGTATTATTTGTAACATACTCATATTACAGGTATTGAAGACTGAAGTGACATGATAAATTACTTCCTGATTTGTTGTTGAGTCAAAAGTTGGTTTAAGTCTAATTTTTTTTGATTATCTGGAAAAAAATAAATTATAAAATTAAATTTTATATTGGACTAAAAAGCAAAAAAAATAAAAAACCCGAAAAAACCTTGCTTTTAAGATATTTCAATTGGCCTTGAATAACATGGTTTTGAACTGTGGGAGTCCACTTACATGCAGACTTTTTTCAATAGTAAATAGTACAGTACTATACAATCAGTGGCTGTTGAATCTGCATTTGCAGATTCAAATATGTATACGGAGGGCTGACTATAGGTTATATGCATATTTTTGACTGTGGGGAGGGTTGGCATCCCTAACCTCCATGTTGTTCAAGGGTCGACTGGATTTTGTATTCTGTAATTTTTAGACATAGCTTAAAAGTACTTAACCTTATGTATTATTTAAAAGTACCTCTAGGATTTCTTTCTTTTTTTTTTTTTAACCAGTGTTTCAGTATTAGCTTATCAAGTGTTAGATGAAGTTACTTTTTTGTGTTTGGAGAATTACATTATACTTAGTATCTTGCATAATGTCGATACTTAATAGAAAGTTTAACTAGATTTATCATACCCACTGAGGTCCTCTTCTGAAAAATCTGAGGTTTGATATAAACTTTCCATTGTGGATCTTCTAGACTCTCCTAAAATAAAAAGATGTATACATTTAATGTCTTATCACAAATAGAATTTACAGTTCTTTTGAGTTTGAACGTGGGAATCTCTTTTCAGGGGTCTCTACCCTTATCACCTGTATGACAAAAGTTTATGTATAACTTGTATCACCAGTGCAGATTATATCGGTCAAAGATGGCCACAATGATATCTCCCACTCTACACGTTCCTCAAAAGTATGTTCTTGCCACTTCCCCTTCAAGAGGTGGAATCCAATTGCCCTCCTCTTGAAACTGGGCTAGGCATAGTACTATTTTGTAATCAATAGAATGTGGAGGAAGTGACTGCATGACTTCCAAACCTAGATAAGAAAAGGCTGTGCTGCTTCCACCTGGTTCTCTTAGGATATTTGCCAGTCGCCATATAAGAAGTCTTACCACCCTGAGATTGTCATCCTTGTGAGACCATGTACAGATGCTCCAGTTGACAGTCCCAGCTGAGCCCAGCCTTCTAGCTATCCTGCCAAAGCTCCACTATGTGAGTAAAACTTTCTTGGATCCTTCAGATCAACCCATCTGTCAGTTGAGTATTATCATTGGGTAACCTAAATGGATGTCTAGCCAAGCCAGGTTCGAATTCCTAACCCACAGAATTCTTGTGATATATGAAATGGCAAATGGAACAGCCACTGTTTGGGGATAAGATGACTTGTTAAAGCAAAACTCTGAAGGACAATTAATTTAGAGAGCAATATAAAGTAACCAAATAATCAAATATGATATGGAAAATTTAGACATAAACAGAAATATTAATTTATTACTTAACTTTCATATCTGCCTTTCTACTTTTTTTAACATCTTTATTGAAGTGTAATTGCTTTATAATGGTGTGTTAGTTTCTGCTTTATAACAAAGTGAATCAGCTGTACATATACATATATCCCCATATCTCCTACCTCTTGTATCTCCCTCCCACTCTCCCTATCCCACCCCTCTAGGTGGTCACAAAGCACTGAGCTGATCTCCCTGTGCTATGTGGCTGCTTTCCACTAGCTATCTATTTTACATTTGGTAGTATATACAAGTTCATGTCACTCTCACACTTCATCCCAGGGTTACCCTTCCTCCTCCCCATGTTCTAAAGTCGATTCTGTACATCTGCATCTTTATTCCTGTCCTGCTCCTAGGTTCTTCATGACCACTTTTTTTTTTTTTTAGATTCCATATATATGTGTTAGCATTTGGTATTTGTTTTTCTCTTTCTGACTTACTGTACTCTGTATGACAGACTCTAAGTCCATCCACCTCATTACAAATAACTCAATTTCATTTCTTTTTATGGCTGAGTAATATTCCATTGTATATATGGGCCACATCTTCTTTATCCATTCATCTATCGATGGACATTGAGGTTGCTTCCATGTCCTGCCTATTGTAAATAGAGCTGCAATGACAATTTGGTACATGAGTCTCTTTGAATTATGGTTTTCTCAGGGTATATGCCCAGTAGTGGGATTGCTGGGTCATATGGTAGTTCTATTTTTAGTTTTCTAAGGACCCTCCATAAAGTTCTCCATAGTGGCTGTATCAATTTACACTACCACCAAGAGTGCAAGAGGGTTCTCTTTTCTCCACACCCACTCCAGCATTTATTGTTTGTAGATTTTTTGAAGATGGCCATTCTGACCTGTGTGAGGTGATACCTCATTGTAGTTTTGATTTGCATTTCTCTAATCATTAGTGATGTTAAGCAATCTTTCATGTGTTTGTTGGCAATCTGTATATCTTCTTTGGAGAAATGTCTATTTAGGTCTTCTGCCCATTTTTGGATTGGGTTGTTTGTTTTTTAGATATTGAGCTGCCTGTGCTGCTTGTAAATTTTGGAGATTAATGCTTTGTCAGTTGCTTTATTTGAAAATATTTTCTCCCATTCTGAGGGTTATCTTTTTGTCTTGTTTATGTTTTCCTTTGCTGTGCAAAAGCTTTTGTTTCATTGCGTCCCATGTGTCTATTTTTGTTTTTACTTCCATTTCTCTAGGACGTGGGTCAAAAAGGATCTTGCTGTGATTTATATCATAGAGAGTTCTGCCTGTGTTTTCCTCTAAGAGTTTTCTAATGTCTGGCCTAACATTTAGGCCTTTAATCCATTTTGAGTTTATTTTTGTGTATAGTGTTAGGGAGTGTTCTAATGTCATTCTTTTACATGTAGCTGTCCAGTTTTCCCAGAACCACTTATTGAAGAGGCTGTCTTTTCTCCATTGTATATTCTTGCTTCTTTTATCAAAAATAAGGTGACCACATGTGTGTGGGTTTATGTCTGGGCTTTCTATTCTGTTCCATTGATCTACATTTCTGTTTTTATGCCAGGACCATACAGTCTTCATTACTGTAGTTTTGTAGTATAGTCTGAAGTCAGGGAGCCTGATTCCTCCAGCTCTGTTTTGGTTTCTCAAGATTGGTTTAGTTATTGAGGGTCTTTTGTGTTTCCATACAAATTGTGAAATTTTCTGTTCTAGTTCTGTGGAAAATGCCATCGGTAATTTGACAGGGATTGCATGGAATCTGTAGATTGCTTTGGGTAGAATAGTCATTTTCACAATGTTGATTCTTCCAATCCAAGAACATAGTATATCTCTCCATCTGTTTGTATCATCTTTAATTTCTTTCATCAGTGTCTTATAGTTCTTTGCATAAAGGTCTTTTGTCTCCTTAGGTAGGTTTATTCTTGATATTTTATTCTTTTTTTTGCAATGGTAAACGGGAGTGTTTCCTTAACTTCTCTTTCAGATTTTGCATCATTAGTGTATAGGAATGCCAGAGATTTCTGTGCATTAATTTTGTATCCTGCTACTTTACCAAACTCATTGATTAGCTCTAGTAATTTTTTGGTAGCATCTTTAGGATTCTCTACATATAGGATCATGTCATCTGCAAACAGTGACAGTTTTACTTCCTTTCTGATTTTGATTCCTATTTTTTCTTTTTCTTCTCTGATTGCTGTGGCTAAAACTTCCAAAACTATGTTGAATAATAGTGGTGAGAGTGGGCAACCGTGTCTTGTTCCTGATCTTAGTGGAAATGGTTTCAGTTTTCCACCATTGAGAATGATGTTGGCTGTCGGTCTGTCGTATATGGCCTTTATTATGTTGAGGTAAGTTCCTTCTATGCCTACTTTCTGAAGGGTTTTTTATCACAAATGAGTGTTGAATTTTGTCAAAAGCGTTTTCTGAATCCATTAAGATGATCATATGGTTTTTATGCTTCAGTTTGTTAATATGGTGTATCACATTGATTGATTTGCATATATTGAAGAATCCTTGAATTCCTGGGATAAACCCCACTTGACCATGGTGTATGATCCTTGTAATGTGCTGTTGGATTCTGTTTGCTAGTATTTTGTTGAGGACTTTTGCATCTAAGTTCATCACAGATATTGCCCTGTACTTTTCTTTCTTTGTGACATCTTTGTCTGGTTTTGGTATCAGGGTGATTGTGGTCTTATAGAATGAGTTTGGGAGTGTTCCTACGTCAGCTCTATTTTGGAAGAGTTTGAGAAGGATAGGTGTTAGCTCTTCTCAAATGTTTGATAGAATTCGCCAGTGAGGCTGTCTGGTCCTGGGCTTTTGGTTTTTGGAAGATTTTTAATCACAGTCTCAATTTCAGTGCTTCTGATTGGTCTTTTCATATTTTCTATTTCTTCCTGGTTCAGTCTTGGAAGGTTGTGCTTTTCTAAGAATTTGTCCATTTCTTCCAGGTGGTCCATTTTATTGACATACAGTTGCTTGTAGTAATCTCTCATGATCCTTTGTATGTCTGCAGTGTCAGCTGTTACTTCCCCTTTTTCGTTTCTAATTCTATTGATTTGAGCCTTCTCCTTTCTTTTCTTTATGAATCTGGCTAATGGTTTATCTATTTTGTTTATCTTCTCAGAGAACCAGCTTCTAGTTTTATTGATCTTTGCTATTGTTTCCTTCATTTCTTTTTCATTTATTTCTGATCTGATATTTATGATTTCTTTCCTTCTGCTATCTTTGGGGTTTTTGTTCTTCTTTCTCTAATTACTTTAGGTGTAAGGGTAGGTTGTTTATTTGAGATGTTTCTTGCTTCTTGAGGTAGGATTTTATTGCTATAAACTTCCCTCTTAGAACTGCTTTTGCTGCATCCAATAGGTTTTGTGTCATCATGTTTTCATTGTCATTTGTTTATAGGTCTTTTTGATTTCCTCTTTGATTTCTTCAGTAATCTCTTGATTATTAAGTAGTGTATGGTTTAGCGTCCATGTGTTTGTATTTTTTCCAGATTTTTTCCTGTTGTTGATATCTAGTGTCACAGCATTGTGATCAGAAAAGATACTTGATACAATTTCAATTTTCTTAAATATACCAAGGCTTGATTTGTGACCCAAGATATGATCTATCCTGGACAATGTTCCATGAGCACTTGAGAAGAAAGTGTATTCTGTTGTTTTTAGATGGAATGTCTTCCAAATATCAATTAACTCCATCTTGTTTAATGTGTCATATAAAGCTTGTGTTTCCACATTTATTTTCATTTTGAATGATCTGTCCATTGGTGAAAGTGGGGTGTTAAAGTCCCCTACTACTATTGTGTTACTGTCTATTTCCCCTTTTACAGCTGTTAGCACTTACCTTATGTATTCAGGTCCTCCTATGTTGGGTGCATAAATATTTACAATTGTTATATCTTCCTCTTGGATTGATCCCTTGATCATTGTGTACTGTCCTTCATTATCTCTTGAAATAGTCTTTAAAGTCTATTTTACCTGATACAAGAATTGCTACTCCAGGTTTCTTTTGATTTCCATTTGCATGGAATATCTTTTTCCATCCCCTCACTTTCAGTCTGTTTGTGTCCCTAGGTCTGAAGTGGCTCTCCTGTAGAGAGCATACATACAGGTCTTGTTTCTGTATCCATTCAAGCCAGTCTGTCTTTTGCTTGGAGGATTTAATCCATTTACATTTAAGGTAATTATCGATATGTGTGTGCCTATTACAATTTTCTTAATTGTTTTGGGTTTGTTATTGTAGAACTTTTCCTTCTCTTGTGATTCCTGCCTAGAGAAGTTCCTTTAGTTTGTTGTAAAGCTGGTTTGGTGGTGCTGAATTCTCTTAGCTTTTGCTTGTCTGTAAAAGTTTTAATTTTTCTCTCAAATCTGAATGTGATCCTTGCTGGGTAGAGTAATCTTGGTTTTAGGTTTTTCTCCATCTCTTTAAATATATCCTGCCACTCCCTTCTGGCTTGCAGAGTTTCTGCTGAAAGATCAGCTGTTATCCTTATGGGGATTCCCTTATGTATTATTTGTTTTTTAACCCTTGTTGCTTTTAATATTTGTTTTTTGCATTTAATTTTTTTTTTCTTTTTTTGTGGTACGCGGCCCTCTCACTGTTGTGGCCTCTCCCATTGCAGAGCATATGCTCCAGACATGCAGGCTCAGTGGCCATGGCTCACGGGCCTAGCCGCTCTGCAGCATGTGGGATCCTCCCGGACCCGGGCACGAACCCATGTCCCCTGTGTCGGCAGGCAGACTCTCAACCACTGAACCACCAGGGAAGCCCTGCATTTAATTTTTGATAGTTTGATTAATATATGTCTTGGTGTGTTTCTCCTTGGATTTAACCTGTATGGGACTCTTTGCGTTACCTGGACTTGATTGACTATTTCTTTTACCATATTAGGGAAGTTTTCAAGTCTAATCTCTTCAAATATTTTCTCAGTCCCTTTCTTTTCCTCTTCTTCTTCTGGGACCCCTATAATGTGAATGTTGGTGTGTTTAATGTTGTCTCAGAAGTCTCTGAGACTGTCCTCCATTCTTTTCATTCTTTTTTCTTTATTGTGCTCTGCAGTAGTTATTTCCACTATTTTATCTTCCAGGTCACGTGTCCATTTTTCTGCCTCAGTTATTCTGCTATTGATTCCTTCTAGAGAATTTTTAATTTCATTTATTCTGTTGTTCAACATTGTTTGCTCTTTAGTTCTTCTAGGTCCTTGTTAAACATTTCTTGTACTTTCTCCATTCTCTTTCCAAGATTTTGGAGCGCCTTTACTGTCATTACTCTGAATTCTTTTCCAGGTAGACTGCCTACTTCCTCGTCCTTTGTTTGGTCTGGTGGATTTTTATCTTGCTCCTTCATGTGCTGTGTGTTTCTTTGTCTTCTCATTTTGCTTAATTTACTGTGTTTGGGGTCTCCTTTATGCAGGCTGAAGGTTTGTATTTCCCATTGTTTTTCGTGTCTGCTCCCAGTGACTAAGGTTTTTTCAGTGGGTTGCGTAGGCTTTCTTGTGGATGGGACTAGTGCCTTCATTGTGGTGGATGAGACTGGATCTTGTCTTTCTGGTGGGTAGGACCACGTTTGGTGGTGTGTTTTGGGGTGTCTGTGAACTTATTATGATTTTAGGCAGTCTCTCTGCTAATGGGTGGGGTTGTGTTCCTGTCTTGCTAGTTGTTTGGCATAGGGTGTCCAGCCCTGGAGGTTGCTGGTCGTTGAGTGGAGCTGGGTCTTAGCATTGAGATGGAGATCTCTGGGAGCACTTTTGCCGTTTGATATTATGTGGAGCTGGGAGGTCTCTGGTGGACCCATTTCCTGACCTCAGCGCTCCCACGTCAGAAGCACAGGCCTGACATCAGCTGGAGCACCAAGACCCTGTCAGCCACATGGCTCAGAAGAAAAGGGAGAAAAAAGAAAGAAAGGAAAAATAAAATAAAAGATATTAAAATAAATATTAAAAATTAAAAAAATTTAAAATTAATTTTAAAAAGAAAAAAAGGGAAAAGAGAAAGAAGAGAGCAACTAAACCAAAAAACAAATCCAGCAATTATAACAAGCACTAAAAAGTATACTAAAAAAAACACAAAACTATCCAAAAAAAAAAAAAAAAAGGACAGACAGAATCCTAGGACTAATGGTAATAGCAAAGCTATACAGACAAAATCACACACAGAAGCATAAACATACACACTCAGAAAAAGAGAAAAAGGAAAAAAAAATATATATTGTTGTTCCCAAAGTCCACCACCTCAATTTTGGGATGATTCGTTGTCTACTCAGGTACTCCACTAATTCAGGGTACATCAAGTTGATTGTGGAGATTTTATCCGCTGCTCCTGAGGCTGCTGGGAGAGATTTCCCTTTCTCTTCTTTGTTTGCACAGCTCCTGGGGTTCAACTTTGGATTTGGCCCTGCCTCTGCATGTAGGTGACCTGAGGGCGTCTGTTCTTTGCTCAGACAGGACGGGGTTAAAGGAGCAGCTGATTAGGGGGCTCTGGCTCACTCAGGCTGGGGAGAGGGAGGGGTACAGAATGCGGGGAGAGCCTGCTGTGGCAGAGGTCTGCATGCCATTGCAACAGTCTGAGGCATGGCATGTGTTCTCCCAGGGCAGTTTTCCCTGGATCATGGGACCCTGGCAGTGGTGGGCTGCTCAGGCTCCCGGGAGGGGAGGTGTGGATAGTGACCTGTGCTCGCACACAGGATTCTTGGTGGCTGCAGCAGCAGCCTTAGCGTCTCATGCCCATCTCCAGGGCCCACACTGATACCCGTGGCTAGCGCAGTCTCTGGAGCTTGTTTAGGTGGTGTTCCGAATCCCCTCTCCTCGCGCACCGTGCAACAATGGTCTCTTGCCTCTTAGGCAGTTCCAGACTTTTTCCCAGACTCCCTCCCAGCTAGCTGTGGTGCACTATCCCCTTTCAGGCTGTGTTCACACAGCCAACCCCAGTCCTCTTCCTGGGATCCGACCTCTGAAGCCTGAGCCTCAGCTCCCAGACCTCACCCCTCCGGCAGGTGAGCAAACAAGCCTCTCAGGCTGGTGAGAGCTGGTTGGTAATGATCCTCTGTGTGGGCATCTCTCCACTTTGCCCTCTGCACCCCTGTTGCTGTGCTCTCCTCTGTGGCTCTGAAGCTTCCCCCCGCCCGCCACCCCCCATCTCCACCAGTGAAGGGGCTTCCTAGTGTGTGGAAACTTTTCTTCCTTCACAGCTCTCTCCCAGTGGTGCAGGTCCCGTCCCTGTTTTATCTTTTGCCCTACCCAGGTACGTGGGGAGTTTCTTGCCTTTTGGGAGGTCTGAGGTCTTCTGCCAGCATTCAGTAGGTGTTCTGTAAGAGTTGTTCCACGTGTAGATGTATTTCTGACATATTTGTGGGGAGGAAGGTGATCTCCACAGCTTCCTCTTCAGCCATCTTGAAGGTCTCCTACCCTTCTACTTTTGACTTGAATGCACTCATCTAATAAGACGTTCTTTATCCTTGCTTATAACAGGCCTCAGTGTCCAGGTCCCCTTTCATTTCCTGCATTCTACTTTTCATAAAGTTCTGCATATTTCATATTTTGTCCTCATATCCCACGTACCACAACTCCTGAAACATTTCCACTATATTCTCACTTTATTTTCTGAAATTCCTTCTACTTTCTTGCTCTGACAGAATCTTGGCTGCCCTCTGAGGATACTGCTAGCCCAGAAGCCCTTCTTGTTTTTCTTTTCATCAGTCCTCTTACCATGGTACTTGGAGATGGGCAGGTGTCCTCCTCCTTATTGTTCTCTTTCAGTGTATTTGCCCTCCCTTCTTCCCTTCCTAAAACTCACATCATCAGTTTATATAATCAACTATTGCTGTGATCTGCCTGCAACTGGATTGTTCTCAGTTCATTTCATCATTGGCTCATTGTCAATTTCCCACTACTTTCTTAATTTAGCAATTTAAGTGTATGTTTAGAAGAGTCTTTCACCCTGGATCTCAATTCCTTGAGCTCTGTTCTTTTAGATCTTGTCCTTTACCTTACCATAGCCATTAATTCCCATGCTTATTCTCAGACTTTTTCATTACCTGTAATTACAAGCCCCCCTCAAACTCAGTTTTATGCATTCAACTAGTAGACTGCCAGCTTTTATTTTTTCTGGATCACTCCCTCTATTACCCCACCAGTAGCAATTCTTCAACCCCACTGGGACTTCCAATTCTACTATCTTTTCATTGTTCCTCCCTGTTTGGATTTCTTCTTTCCCTTCTTTGTACCATTTAAACTCCATGGTCATTCACCCTCTTGCATATAGGCTGACTTCCTTACCCTTTTTTTCTCACTTTGTTATATTCTCTTGACAAAACTATAATCCCAGTTAAATCCAACTCTCTTCCTATTCCTCTCCCGCAGTGTAAGGCTCTGTGTGGCTGGAAAAACATACAAGTGGGTCTCACTTTAAATTCATGGTCACTGACATTAGGGGGAACTCAATACTTTAAGGCCATCCTATTAAATGTTCCTAGTCCATTCATTCTTCCACTCTCCTAGATGACATTTACTCTTTCTTCCATTTTCTCAAACCTCCAACTCTCTATATTCATTATCATTCTCAGCTGATGATCTATTTTCCAGTTTCATAGAGGAAATATAACATAGTAGGAAAAAGCTTCCACAAGCTGTGTCAAGAGTTACTTACTTGTTTCTGTTCTATATGCTTCATGTCTCCCATACTCCCATCTAAGGTCAACCCCTCTAGGTCTTCACTAGATCTCATCCTCTCTTGCCTACACAAGACACAGCTCTAGTAATTCCTTCTGTCTTTCACTTATCAGTTTTTTTGCACTCTACTAAATCTTTCCAATCAACATATACATATTTTGTTGAAGACACATGAGTAAGTTCTCATCAATGAATGTGGACAGAATGATACATACTGCTTCTGGGCCTGAGCATTAGGCATTGGGCATTCATTTCTCCTTAAACTTCCCATTTTCCTCAATCTTGAACATGGAAATTTATGATTCAGTTTCAACCATGCAGACAATAACAACATCCAAGTTAATGGTTCTCAACTGGGATGATTTTGCTCCACAGGGCAGATTTGGAAATATCTGGAGATATTTTTGTCATCAAAACTGGTCGGTGGAAGTGCTACTGGCATCTAGTGGGTAGAGACCAGGAATGCTGCTTAATATCCTACAGTGCTCATGACAGCCATTCCCCACCCTTCTCTCCAACAAAAAAAATCATCCAGCTCAAAATTTTTATAGTGCTATATTGAGAAACCCTGCCCTGGGGGATGGTGAAACAATAAGACAGAAGGTCATGGTCCCCTGAATGCCTGTGGGACTACCTTGTAAATGTAGACAGCTCACTTCAGGATTAAGGAAGAAACAAACTTCTATATTCTTAAGCTACTGTACTTTTGGGACTCTTTGTAATAGTAGCTTAGCCTTTACTTTAACTGATATATTCCATCACCTTTTGAAGTAAAGAACTACGCTGGGCTTCTCAGTTTAATATTTTGATTGCACCGCAATACAGAGAACCATCCTGACATACTAATGCCTGTTTTATACTATCTAATGTCTTAAACTCAGCATTCTCTTTGGTTTGGCAGGATGTAACAATATTTTTTAAATTGGAGAAATTGTTCCTGGATTTTCCAAGTTTGAAATTATGCCTGGTTGGTCTCAAATAATTGTTTAGCATTCATTCCTCAGATGCTCAGCAAAGGTGATTTTTATTGTGGAACAGTTTTCATGTAGATTCTCTGAGAAGAATAGCTACATCTGCAGCTATTCTTTTACTCAACTTGGGCCACAATTGCTAGTTTAAAAAAAAGACATTGATACTTGCTGAGTTAGGAAACCTTAGCAAAGGTTAATTTATACAGGGGAATATTTGAAGTTATCATTCAGGTTTTCTGAGACTTCTGTTCATTTGCAACAAGGTGAGCATCATGGGATTGTTGACTCTTGGTTCCAGCTTGGAAAAGCACTCATTTTGATTCCTAACCTAGGTTTCCTGTTGTGGGTCTGTTCTTAGGGTATGATTTGAGATGTTTGATCTTCAAGGAAGCTGGAAGATTAGGACCCATATCACTCCAGCAAGGGAGACCAGAACCAGTGCAAAGCTGAGAGTTTGGTATTTGCTTACACCGTCTACCATTTCAATAGAAATAGGCACTTCCCTGTTGCTAATAGTAAAGACTCTCAAAGGGTAGATTCCCCCAAGTGGGCAACAAAAGGATCTCAGTTTACCACATTCTAGGCTACCTTGTACCAAAGAGCAATAGAATAAGTCAACGATGCTGAATTGCAATAAACCTACAAACCCATTCCTTTACTTGAAAACAATGGCATATAATTTTCATATAATACAGTACTACATATAAATGAGATTTTAAAAAACGTTATCTATAGGGGAGTATAAGTTGAAATGGGAGAGATGCTACCTGGTAGTTTTGTGACTGAAAAGGTGAATGAATTTTTATCATTTCGTCATGCAAAACATTTTTAGTGGCCTTACTAGAAAAAGGTAAATAATAACTCATACATAAAGGTTGTGTCAGAGTTTATAGACTAGACCCCTGGTAATGGATTCAACCTTTCCACAACAAATCAAAAGTATTGTTGTATGCTCACATGAATATACAACAGTCATTACCTTAAATTTAAAACTCACTATAAGCAGCAAACACGTAGAGCAGGATATGAAGGATGTATTGTATCAGTGTGGTCTGCAGAGAATTTCTTCAAAAGGTTTTTGCTTTGTTGAAATATGTGTTGCAGTTCAAAGCTAAAGGGATTACTTCTGAATAGTCATCATAGGGTTGATTACGTTTGTATATTATATTTAGCTGGACCCTGCAGGCTATTATTCCATTAGGTCTGCCGGTCCTGCTATTGTCACAAAGTTGATCACCTAATGTTAAAAGACTGTGCTTTCTGTTGACCTTATCAAAATGTCTCAAAAGCCTTTGTTAACAAATAAAATTCAGGTTGTGTTTCATGAAAATGATTAAGAATACCATGTATGAAAACTGCTCGTATCTTATGGGTGATCTTAGCATTACGCCATTATTAGTGAGGAGATTATATTTTGCTTTAGTATTACAGCACAATTCAATTTTAGTAGAAATAGTTCTTTTTCATGCTCATAGTAGACAGTCTCAGAGACTGATTTCCAAAAAACGGACAGAAGTCGCTCCCCCTCTCCCATGTATTCAAATCACATAAAATTAACACCATGGAAGTAAGCCCAGTATATCAATATTAATACAGTGCTATATCTACAATGGCCTATTACAATGTGGTTTTAGAAGGTAACTGTACTGAGGAGAACAGAGTATATACACTGAAAATTTGTCATTCATACTTGATAATCAGAAAATCACTTTAAATAAATAAAAATTTAACTGCTTATCTTCTAGACAGTGTTATGTAGTTTCATTCATTTAATCACAACAGTTGGAAAATTTTAAAGAAACAAGTTGAATATATATTCTTATAAGTCCCGAGTCCAATTGCCAATATAAGGCATATTTTGATCATCTTGACTTTTAACCTATGTCATTAGGAATTAATGACAAAGTAACAAAATGAAAGTATATTTTTGATAAAGATATTGACAGGGATGGTTTTATTATTTCAAATAGCCTGTATAAAATTTTCACTAGACTCACAAAATCTGTTCTTTGGGAACAAAGATGATTTTGAAGCTATCTCAATTGAACAGCTCATCTTTGAATTATGTTCCCAGAAGTAGGATTGGCACAGACTCCCGTGTCCTTTTTGGCATGGTCCTCCTTGTAACTGATGGTGTGTAAAATGGCTGGTCAGGGATATAGCCTGTGAGCCTGGAGCACAGCCAGATACACATTATGGCCTCATTGGCACTGTTCTCTCATCAACTGAACTTTTTAGCAAGTGGAAGTTTCCTAATATTTCTTGTACTTGCTTGCCTTTAGCCACCCCACTTGTTACAATAGAGAAGGCCTTGCGTATCAGTCAGGAGGAAGCAGATGGCACATTCAACTGGGATTTTGAAGAGATGTTAATGAGGGGCTATTAAGAGATGAGGGCAGGGCTAGAATGACAAGAGATCCTGAGGCACCCAGTGACTGCCAGTGGAGGGATGCTATCCCATTATCTTCCCCAGGCTGAAGGTAAAGGGGGACAGGATGGTGTTATTGGACCCTGAGTGAGGGATGGAAGTTTAGAACAGTGCTCATCCAACTGAACCTAGAAGCAGCGGTTGTAGTGTCACAGCTGTCAGAACTCAGCTGAAGTCAGGGCCTAAGGAATAATTCCTGACCTTTCCACCTCCTAACCTCCGATCCCCTGCTGATGACTCCCTTTAGATAAATCCAAACCAGGAAGACAGCAGGCAAGTTAACCTGTGAGATGCAGTCTGAAATCAGTCTCCTGGGACACAGAGCAAAGTGGGAGAATGGATCTTGTGGTGTGTGTGTGTGTGTGGTGTCAAATTGCATATAATAATCACAAAGTGCAAATGTCACCAGTTTGGTGATGTGAAGCATGGTTTAAGTGTCAACATACTTGATGCTAGTATATGATTTGATATTTCTCTTTTCCTTGTCTTTCTTTCCCCTTTCTCTTTTTCTCCTCCTTGCCCCCCTGTTTTTTTGTGTTTTTTTTTATAATACTGGTTTGTCATTCATGGTACTTCTCATTTACAGTCTATAAAAACTCTATGAACCGAAGACTGAGATTACAGAGTTAATCCCACTTTCCCATAAAAACAAACAAAACAAAAACCACCACCAAAACCAACCAAAACAACCCCAAAAAACAAAACCATACAAGTTTTATTAGTAATACTTTCCTATTTTCTGTTAACAAACAAAAAGGTAATTTCTTCCAACTGTGTTTTGAAGCAGAAGTCATGATGTGGTTATTCTATATCTGATGAGTATAAGAGTCAAGATATAAACACTTTTAAGGCAGAACACATCAAGTTTGGGTAGACTCTCTTAAGTGTCAAAAACTGACATGTGACCTTTCATATTACAGGTTCTGGTATACAGCAATTCCCTTTTCAAAGGTTCTTGTTCATATATGAAGCCTATTAAAATTTGTACAAGGATCAGAAGTATATTTGAACTCAAAATTATAGGTTCTTTCCCCTCCCTTAAGCATCATTATTGTAAATAGAATGGAGCCAGACTTGGATGAAGCATTGAAGAGATCACATTGACACAGAATTATCCTGAGTTTCTTTTTCAAGATATCTAAACTTTTAATGAGAGTATCTTATTCACATCTGTCAGTCTGTTCAGACACTGAATACTTTCTTAAGATAAATAAATATAGTGTTGATGTCTTCATACAGTTTTTAAAATTTCTCCAATTAATGCCACATTACAAATTCTGCAGTTTTTCTAGTCAAGATGGAATAACCAAAATCAGAGTACCCTCTTTCCTGAAACATCTCCCCTTCCCCCCAAAAAATGCCCTAAGTCTCAGACCCCACTCTAGACCTAGCAAATCAGAATCTGCATTTTAAAAGAACACCAAGGTCATCTGTTTGCTCACTAAAGTTTGAGACCCTTTGTTTTGTATAACCTTCCTCTTATTTATACCTACTATTTAAGGTAGGAGCAAAATAGCCTGTTTGGTAAAAAGAGGAAGGATAGCTGCTTGTCTTTTGTTCAGTTGCAACATTCAGATCATGAGTAAAAATTAAATTCATTTCCATGGATTAAGAGTGTATTTTGTATGAGGGAATGTGATAGAACTTTAAAACATTTTTTAAATTAAAAAAATTTCATATCCTAACTATTGTCATACATACTTTATTGAAGTATATACAGTGTTGTGCTAGTTTCTGGTGTACAGCAAAAGTGATTCAGTTGTGCATACATACATACATGTATATATTCTTTTTCATTATAGGTTAGTACAAGACATTAAATATAGTTCCTTGTGCTATACATTAGAACCTTGTCTTTTAATCTATATTATATATAGTAGTTTGTATCTGCTAATCCCATACTTCTAATTTTTCCCTGCCCCACCCCCTTTCCCCTTTGGTAACCATAAGTTTGTTTTCTATGTCTGTGAGTCTGTTTCTCTTTTGTAAATAAGATCATTTGTATCATAGTTTAGATTCCACATATAAGTGATATGATATTTGTTTTTCTCTGTCTGATTTACTTCACTTAGTATGATAATCTCCAGGTCCATCCATGTTGCTGCAAATGGCATTATTTCATTCTTACACTCCGGAAGTGCCTGATCTCAGAAGCTAAGCAGGGTTGGGCCTGGTTAGTACTTGGATGGGAGCCTCTTTTTTTAAACTGCTCAACCTCCCTAACGTGAAGATAAGGAAACCAAAGGTTGAAGGGATTGACTTTTTTTTTTTAATTGAAGTAGAGTTGATTTACAATGCTGTGGCAATCTCTGCTGTACAGCAAAGTGACTCAGTTATACACACGCAGCAACATGGATGCAACTAGACATTATCACACTAAGGGATTGACTTTTGCTCAATATAACACAGGTGAAAACTGGCTCAGTGGAGATGCAAACCCAGGTCAGTTTGGATCCAAAGCCCATGTTCATAACTTCTATACTCACTCTCACACCAGTGAATTCAAAAGAAGGAAGGTAATAGGAAAGCCTCTTAGGCAGCTGTATTAGGCAGCTGTAGAGGAGGATTTATTTGACCTTGTGGAGAACTGCCATGAAAATCCTATCTAGTCCTTAATTGTCGTTTGTCTATTTTCTTGTCTTCTAGAGATGGTTTCTAACATAGCAGTTAAAAAAAATTGCCACATGCCCCAGGGATCTCCCTGAAGACCACTAAGCTGACAGGAAATCTAGGACAACTGGGCTTGGGCAATGAGGAACCTAATCCAGGGTTTCCATCAGGTGCGTTGTTGCCTTTATTTCATTATACTTTGACTCAACCCCTAATGGATTCAGCTTCATAAAGTAAGAAAAAGAGGGGAAGAAAAGCAATTTATTCATGTTTTCACTGGAACTCACTGCAGACATGAACTTTCTCTAAAAATGCAAATCATTTGGTGCAACACAAGAGAAACTCAGTAGCTAAAGCTCTTAGAGGAAAGCGCTTTCCCAGAGCTAATGTTTTCATGCTCAGTGATTGAATAAATCGATCCATTTATTACAACATCTTCACTTAAGTTTTTTCTCCCTAGATGAATGTGTATAAGCGTACTAGGGGACTTTCTTTATCACTAAGAGAATTGATTACACTTGTTAATTTGGCTTTTAATCCTAGATATAACAAAACAAATACCATAAACAAGTGTAGAAGAAATCAATATAGATCTGCTCAATATCAGATTGATCAAAAAAGGATTTAGTAAGACTCTAAGATGTAAAATACTAACGTACAAGCAAAGCCCTTACTTATGTAATATGGTTCTAGACGAGCTAGGATCTGAGAGAAACTATTTCTGAAGACAGAAACGGTGCACTTTTGTTGCATTAAAGAAAAATCCCCACAAGGCTTACCTATCCAAGGTATTTAATGTGAATATTTGTTTTTAAAAGATTTCTTGTCTTTTGTCCAATCTTCTTAATTCACAGGGCACCATATCACAGATTTGTTATGCTACATAAAGCAAAAATTACACTTAACAAGGGTAAGGTTGGTCATAAAAATAGATAAAACAACACTCTTAAAGGCTCAGATATCACAAGGAAAGGTTGTCAGCCATTCTTTTCAGAGAAGGTGAGGACAATGAGAAATACAAATTATACACAAAGACTTCTACAATGCTACTTAGACCAGCTCTGGGCCATTACCACATGTGTTTTGTAAAATCCAAGTAGCAAACCAATTGCTCAGTGAACACTCTTTATTAAACATATTTTTAATTCCAGTTGTATAATAATAAATGAGACAGATTCACGCTACTTTACTCTCCAAATGACACAAATTTTAGACTGCTTTTCCAATAGTGGATATAGCTTATGTTACCCATACGCTGGGTCTGTCCACTGGTAACCCCTATTCAGTTGTCATTCATTCAACAGATATTCACTGGGTATCACCTGAGTGAAAAACACACATTTCTGACATAGGTGTTGGGGTACAGTTGGTAGCAGTATTCAAATTAGATGGATTCAGGAGTGCATGGCTGGGGAAGGGGTTGCAGTGGGGGACTCAATCTATAATCACAGCATGATTCTCTGTACTAGTGCCTGGTCTTCAGAGAAGGAATGAGAGTTTTATGTACAATTTATTAAAGCAACTAATAGGATAGTCTAGGAGGGAGCACAGGGTTTCAAAACAAACACTAAGACATTAACAGAATACATATAATAAATGCATTTAAATGCTTGTCTCAGGGAAAATAAGCCTGTTGGGTTTTCCATGGTAAGACTCAGATTCCTCAGTAGCTTGATTGGTGGGTCAAAAATTTGAAGAGCAGAGAATCTCTCTGTTAGAGCACGTTCCCTTAATGGGTACACATTACATACTGCACACATATTTTGAATTATAGATAAGAAGAAGTCATTTTTGAAAAACTTTTTGTGGTTTGAACTTAAGTATATAATCACCATTTCTTTGTTATCTTCGTATTATAGACTTTTCTTTTTTGAAAAGTAGTATATTCATACCTGTACCTTGCATGATATCTTAGAGATAGTACATATTTAGTGTTTTCTGAATGAACACAGTTTTTAGCTTGTGATTTATTTTAAAAAATGTGACATTCCATCGACAGATGAATGGGTGAAGAAGATGTGGTACATATTTGCAATGGAATACTACTCAGCTATAAAAAAGAATGAAACAATGCCATTTGCAGCAACATGGATGAACCTAGAGATTGTCATACTAAGTGAAGTAAGCCAAACAGAGTAAGACAAATATCATATGATATCACTTATATGTGGAATCTAAAATGTGACACAAATGAACTTATCTATGAAACAGAAACAGACTCACAGACATAGAGAACAGACTTGTGGGTGCCAAGGGGCAGGGAGGGAAGGACTGGGAGTTTGGGGCTAGCAGATGCAAACTATTATATATAGAATGGATAAACAACAAGGTCCTACTGTATAGCACAGGGAACTCTATTCAATATCCTGTGATAAACCATAATGGAAAAGAATATTAAAAAAGAAGGTATATATATGTACAACTGAATCACTTTGCTGTACAGCAGAAATTAACACAGCATTGTAAATCAACTATACTTCAGTAAAAAAAGAATCTCAACTTCGCTTATACCAAAAACAAAAGTGACATAATAAAGTATTGCTTGGCACATAGTAGATGACCAATAAATGTCTGTTGAAAGACAGAATGAACGACTTACACCTGTTCTTAAATGTTTAGGTGAGAGCACAAAACATATATAAAGACAAAACTATTGGTTTGAAAAGGTAGCTAATAAAAAAAATTCTCCAGCAAGATCTACGGACAACTCTTTAACGAGTACATAAGAAATACTCCATTTTTAAGGACTGGTTTTCTTCTTGAATATATTATTTGCTCATCTTACAAGTAAAGCAGACAAAGTCTAAACTTTTAGTCACAATATCTGAAGTTCTTCAGGGAAGAAATGGGATCTTTATGAACAATTGCTTAAAATAATTTAACACAGTTAAGTTTGAAGAAATCCTTTTTTTTTTGAGGGAGGGACTATTATCGATTTTTTTAATTGAAGTACTGTATAGTTGATTTACAATGTTGTGTTAGTTTCAGGTGTACAGCAAAGTGATTCAGTTATACACACATCTGTATCTATTTTTTTTTTCAGATTCGTTTCCCTTATAGGTTATTGCAAAATATTGAGTAGAGTTCTCTGTGCTATACGGTAGGTCCTTGTTGGTTATCTATTTTATATATGGTAGTGTGTTGTTAATCCCAAACTCCTAATTTATCCCTCCCCTGCCCTTCCCCCTTTGGTAACCATAAGTTTGTTTTCTATGTCCGTGGGTCTACTGCTGTTTTGTAAATAAGAAAGAACTGCTTACTTAATTTTTCCTTCCTTCCATCTTAAAGAAGGCTTAACCTACACAAAGTATCTTAATTTTCATGGATTCACTTATTTTAAAGAGCAATGAAGATATGGAGTCACCTTTCTGTATATTGGTTATGTAATTGTATTTGGCATAGAGGGCAGAAGAGGGGAAGAACAGCAGAGTTGGAAGACTGTTTTTCCTTACTACACAAATAACCTCCTCCCTTCAAGTTTACCTTCTTTGGCTTTCTTGCACTGTGGTTGGGGAAAAAAAAGAAAGGTACTATATCCTTTTTTTTTCTTTCATCAATTTTTTTTTATTAGGGTATAGTTGCTTTATAATGTTGTGGTAGTTTCTGCTGTGCAATGAAGTGAATCAGCTATATGTATACATATATCCCCTCCCTCTTGGACCTCCCACTCCCCCTATCCCACCCATCTAGGTCACCACAGAGCACTAAGCTGAGCTCCCTGTGCTATACAGCAGGTTCCCACTAGCTATCTGTTTTACACATGGTAGTGTATATATGTCAATCCCAATCTCCCAATTCATCCTCCCTCCATCCCCACCCCCTGCCTCCCTGTGTCCACAGGATGGTTCTCTACATCTGTGTCTCTATTCCTGCCCTGCAGATAGCTTCATCTGTACCATTTTTCTAGATTCCTCATATATGCATTAATATATGATATTTGTTTTTCTCTTTCTGACTTACTTCACTCTGTATGACAGACTCTAGGTCCATCCACATCTCTACAAATGACCCAATTTCATTCCCTTTTATGGCTGGGTAATATTCCATTGTATATATGTACCACATCTTCTTTATCCATTCCTCTGTCAATGGACATTTAGGTTGCTTCCATGCCCTGGTTATTGTAAATAGTGCTGCAATGAACATTGCGGTGCATGTGTCTTTTTTTTTTTTGCGGTACGTGGGCCTCTCACTGTTGTGGCCTCTCCCGTTGCGGAGCACAGGCTCCGGACGCGCAGGCTCAGCGGCCATGGCTCACGGGCCTAGTTGCTCCGCGGCCTGTGGGATCTTCCTGGACCGGGGCACAAACCCGTGTCCCCTGCATCGGCAGGTGGACTCTCAACCACTGCGCCACCAGGGAAGCCCGCATGTGTCTTTTTGAATTATGGTTTTGTCAGGGTGTAGGCCCAGTAGTGGGATTGCTGGGTCATAAAGCCAACAAATTTTATGAGGGAAGACACTACGTAAATTATGCTTTAATGAATGGGAAGATATTAAAAATGATAACAATACATATTCAGATGACAATAATCACTGGGAAAGGACTACTTTGATGGCTAAGCCGATGAGAATGAATTAAGTTGAATATAAAATAGGCTTTTCAGTAATAAGACCACATCGAATTTATGTGTGTGTGTGTATATATATATATATATATATATAAAATATGTAATTGTAAAAAAATTAATATATAAATAATAAAAATATATAATTGAATATAATATAAATATATTAAAATGCATATGATATAAATAAAAAATACATTTAAAAATATATATATTCAATTGCCATTTTTATGTGACCTAGGAAACTGGGAGTAAGAAACCAAATACTCCGTGTAGTTTAAAGTTGTGTGGATTTGCTCCAGCATCTTGCAGCATTTCATTGCACATATTGCACATATTCGGAATGTCAAGTAAGTTACATATCAACTTGAATAGAGTTGCTTGTATAAATGCACCTAAACAACCTATTTAAATCATTTCTTTGACATGGCCTTGTCCTCACATGTCAGTTATCTCTCACTCACGCTGACCTGTTTTCTTATTTAAATATTACCACATAATTACACTTCTTTTTGATATCTGTTATCTTGCCCAAGGTGGAGTGATACTTTTCTTTAAGATGGTACAAAAACAATGTATCTGGAATGACATTAAAGATGAGTGATCACTGATGACTCTATGATGCTACTGTTTTTAATACTATAATATATAAATTAAGTGTAGTAAAGAACTTCAACTTTAGAAAGTAGAATAAATAGAATATTCTCATTGCATTGACACTATTACAGTTGAAAAACTTTATTAAATCCTTTGTGAAAGAGTGAAGAAATAATAGGTCTTGCTATAGGCTGAATGTTTGTGTCCCCCGAAATTCACATGTTAAATCCTAATGCCCAATGTGATGGTGTTTAGAGGTGAGGCCTTTGGGAGATGATTAGATCATGTGGGTGGAGCCCTTATGAATGGGATTAGTGTCCCTATAAAAGAAGCAGCCAGAGAACTCCCTCATCCCTTCTGTCACATGAGAACAGCAAAAGGATGGCCTGCTATGAACCAGGAAGTGAGCCCTCACCAGACACTGAATCTGCCAAAAAATGCCTTGATCTTGGACTTCCCAGCCTCCAGAACTGTGAGAAATAAATTCCTGTTCTTTACAAGCTATCCAATCTATTGTATTTTTGTTACAGCAGTCCAACGGACTAAGATAGGCTCTAAGAATTCTGTAATTATTCCTTTGCATATCATATTCTTTACTTTAAAAGTTAATTATTTTTTAAGAGGTGATACGTACACATGGTACTTTTTTTTAAAAGTTGGACAGTAAAAAATCTGTTCAAAATCCTTGATCACCAGCTACTTACTTCTCTTCCCTAGAGGCAATCAACTGTTACTATTTCTTGAGTGTCCTTTTGGAAGTACTTCATGCTTATAAAAAAGAATCCATATTCACATATAAATATAGGATACATATTTTTATCTTATTTATACACAAATGTCACCATACTATACACATATTTCTGTACTTTTTAAGAAACAGTATATATTGGATATTGTTCTCTTTCTGTCTTTTCTTAGAAAAAAATAGACTTTACTTTTTTAGACTAGTTTTGGGTTCACAGAAAAACTGAGCGAAAAGTACAGAGAGTTCCCTTATACCTCTCATCCCCACATGTCAGAGTCTACCCTACTATGAACACATTCCATGTTCCATGGGTTGATATTCTATGGGTTTGGACAAATATATAATGACATGTATCCATCATTAAAATATCATACAGAATAGTTTCACTGCCAAAAAAAATCCACTGTGCTCTACCTATTCATTCCTCCCTCACCCCCAAACTCCAGCAACCAATGATTTTTTTTTTACTGTCTTCATAGTTTTGTCTTTTCCAGAATGTCACAAGAGTTGGAATCATACAGTATGTAACCTTTTCAAGTTGGTTTATTTCACTTAGCAATATGCATTTTTTTCTTCCATGTCTTTCCATGGCTTAACATTTCTTTTTAGCACTGAGTAAGATTTCATTTTCTGGGATGTATCACAATTTATTTATCCATTTACCTACTGAAGGACATCTTGGTTATTTCCAAGTTTTGGCAAATAGGAATAAAGCTGCTATAATCATCCATGTGCAGGTGTCTGTGTGGACATAGTTTTCAACTCTTTTGGGTAAATACCAAGGAGTGTGACTGCTCAATGGTAAGATAAGAGTATGTTTAGCTCTGTAAGAAACTGCCAATCTGTTTTCTAAGGTGGCTCTAACATTGTGCATTCTCACCAACAATGAATGAGAATTCCTGTTGCTCCACATCTTCACCAAATTTGGTGCTGTCGTGCTCCAGATGCTGGCCACTCTACTAGGCGTGTAGTAGTATCTAGTTGTAGTAGTATCTAGTATCATTAAGGAATTGCAAATTAAAATTTGAAATTCCTAAATGACATATGATGTTGAGCATCTTTTCATATGCTTTTTTTGCCATTTGTGTATTTTCTTTGGTGAGGTATCTGTCCAGATCTTTGGCTTTTTTTTTTTTTAATTGGGTTGCTTGTTTTCTTATTGTTGAGTTTTAAGAGTTTTTTGTATATTTTGGATAAGGTCCTTTATAAGAAGTGTCCTTTGCAAATATCTTTTTCCAGTCTGTGGCTAGTCTTCTCATTCTCTTGACTATTATTTTTCAGTACATATAGAGTTGCTTCATTTGTTGCTAACAGTGGAATAGTCTAACAGATGGAATAGTCTAACATGTGGATGTACCATAATTTAACCAATCACTAAATGGCTTGTTGAACATTTAAATTGTTTGCAATCTTTTATAATTAAAATACTGTAAATTGATACTTAAACCTTTGTAAGGCTTTTGCATTTGTTCATCCTTCAGCCTGGATTGTTTTCCCCTCCAAGAGATGCTTATGTCTCACTCCTTTACTTTATCCAGGTCTCTCCTGAAATGTTACCTCCTCTGAAAGGTCTTCTATATCCATTCTATCTAAAGTAGAATTGTTCCATTCCATCACTCCCTGTCCACACATAGTGGGATATATATATATACACACACATATATCACATTTTACTGCATATTATATTATAATGTATTATGTCATGTTACCTGTTTATGTTTTCAGCTGTCTAGATTCCCCTCTAGTGAATAAGTTGCATGAGGGTGGAAACTTTGTTTTATTTGCTGCCAGTACCTCAGACAACCCTTAGTGCATAGAGATGCTTAGTAAATGAATGAATGTGTTGGGTAAACATAAAATTATGGGTCAAAGCTGCATGCATTTTAAATTTCTGTATTGCCAAAATACTCTCCCTAGAGGTTGTATTTATTCTTTCACTAGTAATACATGGGAGATCCTGTATCATCACACGCTCACCAAAATATTGCATTATTAAACTCGCCAATCAGACAGCTGAAAATTCCTTCCTACAGTTTTTAAAATTTATTTTTGGCTGCGCTGGGTTTTCGCTGCTGAGCGCGGGCTCTCTCTAGTTGCGGTGAGCGGGGGCTACTCTTCCTTGCGGTGCACGGGCTTCTCACTGTGGTGGCTTCTCTTGTTGTGGAGCACGGGCTCTAGGCGCACGGGCTTCAGTAGTTGCAGCTCGTGGGCCCTAGAGCACGGGCTCAGTAGTTGTGTTGCGTGGGCTTAGTTGCTCCGCGGCATGTGGGATTTTCTCAGACCAGGGCTCGAACCTGTGTCCCCTGCATTGGCAGGCGGATTCTTAATCACTGTGCCACCAGGGAAGCCCCCTTCCTATACTTTTAATTCACATTTCTCTTATCATGAGTAAAGACAGCAATTTTTTTCACATTAAAATTCACTTTTTAGGAAACTCTTCATATCCTTTTTCCATTTTAAAAAATTGGGCTATTGGTCTTTGGCCTACTGATTTATGACTTTTTTCGTAAAAGAGAAGAGCTCTTTGTGACATTTGCAGATTTTTTTCCAAGTTCACTTAAAAAAAACTTGTTTGTGGTGTTTTGTCATGCAGAACTGTTTTATTTTATGAAGGCATATTGTCATGCTTTTCTGTTTTGGTTGTAGAGTTGGGGTGGTTGCCTTGTGATCTCAGGTCTTTTATGGGTTCAAGAAAATTTTTTTTTGCAGATTTTGTTGTTGTTGTTGCTATAAGGATGAGAATGACATTCTTTCTAGTTTTCTGCATTCAAGCAGAAGCTACAAGATAATTGATTTTTACACATTAATTTTGTGTCTAGCCATCTTATCAAATTCTGTTGTTGTTTATAAGGCTTTTCATTTGCTTTTCCTTGGTTTTCCAATTGAGGAATTATGTAAATAAGCATACACTTTTATCCTTTTCCAGTTCTTATATACCTTCTTTTTTTCTCTATAACAGTGTTAAATGATAGTAGTGATAGTGGTTACCTTTATTTTATTATTGCCTTTAATGGAATTACTCCTAGTATAGATAATGAATTTTATTAAATGTATTATGAGCATCCATTAGGAATAATCATGTGATCTTCCTCTTTTCAGCTGTTCATTCATTCAACAAATACTTGATGAGTGCCTACAATGTGTCTATGTTCTAAGTTTTGGGGACACAACACTGAGGAAGGAAAACAGACAAAAATCCTGTTGTCATGGTGCTTATAATTCTAGAGGTTAAGGACAAACAGTAAATCTTGATAAATAAAACATACATTATGTCATATGATAACATATGCTATGGAGGGAAGCATATAAACACAGGGAATGTATGTATGAGTGTGCATGGGGGGTGATTTGCAACTTTTAAAAGTATGACCAGGTGATATTTGATTAAAATTCTTAGGGAAATAAGCTATGGGAATATCTTGAAGAAGAGCAGCACAGGCAAAAAGGACAGCAAGTACAAAAGTCCTGAGGTGGAGACATGCCTAGTATGTTCCAGGAACATAAATAAGACCTGTGTGGGAAGAGGAGGCTAATCGAGGGTGGGTAGGAATAGTAGGAATGATTATCAGAGAGGTAATAGGGGCCAGATCATGCATGGTCTCACAGGCCATTATAGGTATGTTAGCTTTATTCCACACGAGATAGGAAATCATTTGGAGAGTTTAAGCAGAGGAGTGACATAATCTAACTTGTATTTTAAAAGGGTTACACTGACTACTGTGTTGAGAATAGACTGTATGAGAAGCTATTACAACAGTCCAAGCAAGGTATGGGGGTGGCTTGGACTAGGAGATAGTAAGAAATTACATGATACTGGATACATTTTCAAGGAATAGGATTTGTTGGCAGATTTGGTGTGGGATGTGAGGAGATTAAGGATGACTCTCAGGTTTTAAATTTGTGCAAATGTCCCATTAATTAAGACATGAAAGCCTGGGGGGAGGACCCTTTGGGCTTATTTGAGGTAACTAATAAGAGGATGATTTTGCACATTCCGAGTCTGAGATGTGTGCTAGATATCCAAGTGAAGGTGTCAAGTAGGAATTTGTGTACACAAGCCTGGAATTCAGGAGAGAGCTCCAGGCAGTATATATAAAGTTGAGAATTATTAGTGAATAGATAATATTTAAGGCCATGTAATTGGATGAGATCAATAAGAGAATGAGTGCAAATAGAAAAGAGAAGAAACTAAAGCTTGAGCCATGGGTCACTCTAACATTTAAAGAACAGGAAGATTAGGCGGAACCAGCAAAGGAGATTGAGAAGGAGCTAGGGAGGAAGGAGGAGCTGTAATAGGGAAGAACAAATCTGACTCCATATTAGATCTGTTCCTTTCACTTTAACCTCACTTTAACCTTTGGGCTCTGTTGCCTGTGCTTAGTCATGCTGGCTCTGTACCTTTTGTAAAAGAATGTTGCCTACAGCTTGAAATATACGTGAACACTGTGGCTTGGCTGTGACCTCACCTACACGGATAGCCCCAAGAACAAAGAATCCAACACCAAGAAGTTTGCAACAACTAACCTCGCCCCTCCCTCACTTTGCCTTTAAAAGAGCTTTGCTGAAAGTCTTCAAGGAGTTTGGCATGAGCCACTCATGTCCTTGCACGGCCCTGCAATAAACCTTTCTCTGCTCCAAACTCCGATGTTTCTGTATTGTTTGGCTTCACTGTGTGTCAGGCACACAGACTTACATTCAGTAACAGAGCCAGTAGGGTAAGCCATTTGAAAAGAGTATTTAAAGGAGGAAGGAGTAGTCAACTCTGTTCAGTATTGCTGATAGTCAAGTAAGATGAGGAGGGTTGAGAAATGACAGTTGGGCTTGGCGATGTGAAAGTCATCAGTGAGCTTGAGAAGAGCAATCTTGGTAGAAGGTGAGACTGATGAGAGTGGATTCAGGAGAGAATGGGAAGAGAGTAATTAGAGACGACGAGCATAGATGATCCTTTAAAGAGTATTGTAACAAAGTGGAGCAGAGAAATGAGACAGTAACTGGTGAGAAGTGTGAGGTCAAAAGACTTCTTTTTAAAGATGAGAGAAATTACAGCATGTCTGTATACTGATAAGAATGATTTACAGACCATTTGATGCAGATGGAGAGAAAGGGGAGAATTGTTGGAGGTAATGGCTTTGAGAAAATGAGAATGGATGAGATATAGTACACAGGTGGACAGGTTGGCCTAGGCTAGGAGCATGACAGTCAATCCTCAGTAAAAGGAGAAAATGTATATTGAGCGGAGATGTAGGTGAGTGAGTAGAGGTGATAATATTTTATTGAAATTTTCTTTTGATTTTTTTTAATGAAATAAGAAATAGCGTCATCAACTGAGACTGAGGATGGTGAGAAAGTGTTGGAGGTTTGGGTCAAGAGGACAAAATGTGAAGTAGCTGTCTAGGAGAAGGGAGAGAAAATGAACTCGGGATATATAGTGATTGGGGTGAGCATTAAGGGCCCACTTGAGGTTAGTGATCATGAATTTAAAACGAGATCAATCGGCATGGCTGTATGTTTTTCTGCAGCAACATTCTGTTGTAAGGATACAAACAAGAAGTAGGCAGAGAGTTGAGGTTAGTTAATGTAATGGTTTTACCAGGCAAGTATGCAGAAGAAAGATAGGTAAGGGATGGATCACAGACTTTAAGCTGCTTAAAGACAGAAGTAGTTTCCGTGAGGCAATTTCTTCCTGGAATTTTTCAGGAAATTTATGTGTTTTGCTAAATCCTGAATCCTAGGAAAAAAAGATAAGTTGATAAATTGGGGAAACAGGTAAAAGTATTAGAACTCCCATGTGAGACAAAATTTAACAACATAAAGATGTTAGTTTGGGGGGAAGAAATCCACTAGCATCAAGTTGAAAGCAAAGCAGGAAATGCTGACACTCAGGATCAAAGTTAAGGTTGACATTGCTGGAAACTTAATGAGAGCATGTAAGAGAGAAATAGTCGTGGTCTAGTGAGGCTTGTTTTTAGGTGTTGCCATAAGTATGTGCTTGTGGCACTGTCTGCCGCTAAGGGTGAGATGTCTTGCAAGCAAAATAAATGTTATTCAGCTTACATGAATAGTACACTTTATAGAAATTCTGTGAATGGTGTTCCAAGGAATAAGTTTTGGAAGAAAAAAAAATCTGTAAGTTTGCATTTTGGATATGTGATTCTGAGTAGTGTTTTTATGCTGCTAGGTGATTGGAATGTTATTTGAATACTCACCCAATAATGTTTGCTGGCATTTTCCAGTGTTTGAATATTCACTACAGGCAACAGCTCTTTGTAAATTTTACTCAACTTAATATTTCTTTATCTATTTATATTTTTTAGACTGTAGACTATTTAATATATTGATAGTAAGTCAGGAGGATAAAGACTGTGGAAAGTGTTTTAAGAATAACTTATGATTTGGGGAATTCCTAGAAATTTTGTTTCTCATTCCCAACACCCGAAGATTAATATATGCTGGGAACTTGGAAACGGTAGACAGAAGTCAGAACATGAGGGAACTGAGTGAGGGTAAATGAAAAGGTGGTAGGACCCACTGATGATAGGTCTTGATAGGAACCCATTTATTACATGAAGCAAAGTGGAGGGACAGGAGATAGTGGGATTTTTGAAATTGAGTTTATGAAGGCAGTGCAATTTTCACTATTGAAAAGGTCTAGGTTTAACGACAAGAATGAGTAGGTAAGATAAGATGGAAGACAAGGTCACTGAAATAGAGGAGGTCAAGAAACTGAGAGAAGAAAATGCTGGAAGGATTATTGTGTGTAGTGACAATGAACCAGGAGTTGAAAGCTTCAAAGGATGAAAGGAGATACCTGGAGAGAGATGATTGCAAACCATAGGAGGTAGAAGAATATAGTCTCATTACTTGGGATTTATAGGTAGGGTTTTAGCCTATAAAAAGTGGCAGTAAGGTCAAGGTTACTTGTGATACCTTTAGGCCCAAAGTATATGGGAGAGAAAACAGCCATCACTTGAGAGCACTGCAGAGAAAGCAGTGTCCTTGGAGGACAGCCAGGTTTCAGTAAGCACAGGCAGCAAAAGGAATATTGGGAGAAAAGGTGGAGGGTATTGCTTTTCTGACCATGGATTTCTGAGGACTTACTGAAAGGATTTCAGTGGTTGAAGAGAATTAGGAGATGGGATTGGGGAAAAATGTGTATATAGAAAACCTTATGGTACGAGAGTCTTGGGAGATCGGGATTTTTTGTCATCGCTGCTCTGAACAGTGATAATAGACATTATAAGATTACTCCTGATAGCCTCAGATAGATAGTGGGGTTAAAGCTGGGAGTCCGGAGCCAACACAAGGGGTTTTGCCTGGAGCTCACAATGATTGGCTGCCCTCTCTGTTCCTGCCAACTTTGATGTGGAGGCATAAGTGAAGTGACTTTATACAGAACACGTGGATCTCTGGATGAGTAGGAGGATTCATCTTGACTCTTATAGTGGAGACTGAGGGAAAGGCAGTCTTATCCCAGTTGCAGTGAGTTATATTAATAGATCTCCTAATACTGGGCTATCTTTACACTCCTGTTAGAAACCTCAGTTGGTCATGGCATTTTATTCTTTTAATGGTCTACATCAGGGGCCCCCAACCACTGGGCTGTGGACCGCTACCGGTCCGCGGCCTGTTAGGAACCAGGACGCACAGCAGGAGGTGAGCGGCAGGAGAGTGAGTGAAGCTTCATCTGCTGCTCCCCATCGCTCGCATTACCCCCTGAACCATCTCCCCACCCTTACCCCGTGGTCTGTGGAAAAAATGTCTTCCATGAAACTGGTCCCTGGTACCAAAAAGGCAGGGGACAACTGGTCTACTTCAGTCTGCTTATTCAAAATTTTGTAGTGTTGTTTGAAAGTGAGATTGGTCTATAATTATTTTTCTCTTTTAGTGCTTTGTTAATTTTTTTTTTTTTTGTATTTTATTTGGCTGCATCAGGTCTTAGTTGCAGCATGTGGGCTCTTTGTTGTGGCGTATGGGCTTTTCTCTAGTTGTGGCGTGCAGGATCCAGAGTGCATGGGCTCAGTAGTTGTGGCACGTGGGCTTAGTTGCCCCGTGGCATGTGGGATCTCAGTTCACCAACCAAGGGTCAAACCCGTGTCCCCTACATTGGAAGGCGGATTCTTAACCACTGGACTACCAGGGAAGTCCCCGTGTTTTGTTAAGTTTTTGTATTAAATCTTATAGTGGCTTCATAAAAATAATTGGATGTTTCTTTTATCTTGTAACCTTGAAAAGTTTAAATAGCACTGGAGTTACCTGTTCCTTAAAAGTTTGGCAGAATTCAATTGTGAAAACTTTTTATAGGGTTGAAATGTTACCATTACTTTTTATTATATTGATTTAGAAAGAGGATCCACATTTTATCTTTGTAGCCTTAGCACCTAGCTCAGTGGCTGAAACAAACTATATTATCATCAACATTATAAATTGAGATTCGTATTTCAAGAAGAAAAAGTACATTAAAATACCTTAACATGAAGATTTGTATTAGCTGTCCCTCTCCATTTTCAAGGCTTCCACCTTAATTTACCCTCTATTACCTGATCTATTACAATAGTCTTCTAACTGGTCTCTCTGGCTTCTCTCTTTCTTATCTCCAATATCCATCTTATATTCTACTCCCAGATTAACCTTCCTAAAGGGCTGCTCTGATCATTTGACACTTGCATAAAAACCGTAAAAAACTTTTTTTTATTTTATTGAAGTATAGTTGATTTACAATGTTGTATTAATTTCTGGTGTACAGCAAAGTGATTCAGCTATATTTATATTCTTTTTCATATTCTTTTCCATTATGGGTTATTACAGGATATTGAATATAGTTCCCTACGCTATACAGAAGGACCTTGTTTATCCATTCTGCATATAATACTTTGTATCTGCTAATCCCAAACTCCCACTCATCCCTCCCCACAACCCCTCACCCTTGGCAACCACAAGTCTGTTTTCTATGTTTCTGAGTTTGTTTTTGTTTTGTAGATAAGTCCATTTTTTGTCATATTTTAGATTCCATATATAAGTGATAACATATGGTATTTGTCTTTCTCTGTCTGACTTACTTCACTTAGTATAATAATCTCTAGGTCCATCCAACCCTTGCACAAAAACCTTGAGAAGCTTCCCAGTGGCTAAAACACAAGTGCAAACTTTTCACTGCTCTCCATCTCAATCCACCTTCCCTTTGTCTTCCACTATTTCCCCACAGATACACTATGTTTAGGTAAGCTGTGTTCCTTGCCATTTCCCATACAATTTTTGTCTTATCATTTCTGTCCTTCGTTCATGCTATGCCACTATTTATTTAGGCTTTTTCTTCTATTCCCTTGTCCCTACTGGCCAAAGAATCCTGCTCATCTCTCAAGTTCACCTCTTCCATGAATTCATCCATGAAGACAGAGTTATCGCTCATAATTCTTTGAAAAAAAACATGTGTATTTATCTTGTATCCTCTAGTAAAATGAAAACTTCTTGAAGGTAAGAATCCTAACTTAGAGATCTTTACAAAACTTACAGCATTTATTCAATAATTAAGTTTTGAATGGGTGAATGAATAGATCTATAAACTGATAATGACTTATTCTAACCATTTAAGGTAAATTCTGAACATTCTCCTTTAGTATGGATTTGACATGCTATGGAATTTAGCATCATGTTCTGATTAACACATGAATATTTGGATGAAATATATATGTTTTACACACTCTGTAAGTATGATATATATCATATATATATATTTATATATATAATTATAAAAATTCATGAGCTTGCATGAAATAATGGCAGTCATAGACATAATTTCAAATATGTTTTCCTTGAAAAAATAATAGATTAATAATGGACTTTAAGAGGCATATTTTAAAATATTATTAGACCTATTATTTAAATAGAATCTATTTACTGCTTCAAGACGGTGGAAGAGTAAGACATGGAGATCACCATCCTCCCCACAAATACATCAGAAATACATCTACATGTGGAACAACTCCTACAGAACACCTACTGAACGCTGGCAGAAGACCTCAGACCTCCCAAAAGGCAAGAAACTCCCCACGTACCTGGGTAGGGCAAAAGAAAAAAGAAAAAACAGAGCCAAAAGAATAGGGACGGGATCTGCACCAGTGGGAGGGAGCTGTTAAGGAGGAAAGGTCTCCACACACTAGAAGCCCCTTTGCGGGCGGAGACTGCGGGTGGCAGAGGGGGAAAGCTTCGGAGGCACGGAGGAGAGCGCAGCCATAGCGGTGTGGAGGGTAAAGCAGAGAGATTCCCACACAGAGGATCGGTGCCGACCAGCACTCACCAGCCCGAGAGGTTTGTCTGCTCACCCGCCGGGGCGGAGCGGGGGCTGGGAGCTGAGGCTCGGGCTTCAGTCGGATCCCAGGGAGAGGACTGGGGTTGGCTGCGTGAACACAGCCTGAATGGCCTAGTGCGCCACGGCTAGGCGGGAGGGAGTTGGGGAAAAAGTCTGAACCTGCCGAAGACACAAGAGACGTTTGCTTCCCTCTTTGTTTCCTGGTGCGCGAGGAGAGGGGATTAAGAGCGCTGCTTAAAGAAGCTCCAGAGACGGGCGCAAGCCGCGGCTATCAGCGCGGACACCAGAGACGGGCATGAGACGCTAAGGCTGCTGCCGCCGCCATCAAGAAGCCTGTGTGCGAGCACAGGTCACTATCCACACCTCCCCTCCCAGGAGCCTGTGCAGCCCGTCACTGCCAGGGTCCCCGGATCCAGGGACAACTCCTCCGGGAGAACGCAGGGCGCGCCTCAGGCTGGTACAATGTCATGCCGGCCTCTGCCGCCGCAGGCTCGCCCCGCACTCCGTACCCCTCCCTCCCCCTTGCCTGAGTGATCCAGAGCCCCCGAATCAGCTGCTTCTTTAACCCTGTCCTGTCTGACTGAAGAACAGATGCCCTCCAGAGACATACACGCAGAGGCGGGGCCAAATCCAAAGCTGAACGCTGGGAGATGTGCGAACGAAGAGAAAGGGAAATCTCTCCCAGCAGCCTCAGGAGCAGTGGATTAAATCTCCACAATCAACTTGATGTACCCTGCATCTGTGGAATACCTGAATAGACATCGAATCATCCCAAATTGAGGAGGTGGATTTTGGGAGCAACAATATATATATTTTTTTCCTTTTTTCTCTTTTTGTGAGTGTGTATGTTTATGCTTCTGTGTGTGATTTTGTCTGTATAGCTTTGCTTTTACCATTTGTCCTAGGGTTCTGTCTGTCCAGTTTTGTTTTGTTTTGTTTATTATTACTTAAAAATTTTTTTCTTAATAATTATTTTTTATTCTTTATATTAATAACTTTATTTTATCTTCTTCTTTCTTTCTTTTTTTTCCTCCCTTTTATTCTGAGCCATGTGGAAGACAGGCTCTTGGTGCTCCAGGCAGGCGTCAGGGCTGTGCCACTGAGGTGGGAGAGCTAAGTTCAGGACACTGGTCCAAAAGAGACCTCCCAGGTCCAGGTAATATCAAACGATGAAAATCTCCCAGAGATCGCCATCTCAAGGTCAAGACCCAGCTCCACTCAACAACCAGCAAGCTACAGTGCTGGACACCCTATGCCAAGCAACTAGCAAGAGAGGAACACAACCCCATCCGTCAGAACAGAGGCTGCCTAAAATCATAATAAGGCCACAGACACCCCACAACACACCACCAGACGTGGGCCTGCCCACCAGAAAGACAAGATCCAGCCTCACCCACCAGAGCACAGTCACTAGTCCTCTCTACCAGGAAACCTACACAACCCACTGAAACAACCTTAGTCACTGGGGGCAGACACCAAAAACAATGGAAACTACGAACCTGCAGCCTGCGAAAAGGAGACCCCAAACACAGTAAGTTAAGCAAAATGAGAAGACAAAGAAACACACAGCACATGAAGGAGCAAGATAAAAATCCACCAGACCAAACAAAGGACGAGGAAGTAGGCAGTCTACCTGGAAAAGAATTCAGAATAATCATAGTAAAAATGATCCAAAATCTTGGATATAGAATGGAGAAAATACAAGAAACGTTTAACAAGGACCTAGAAGAATTAAAGAGCAAACAAACAGTGATGAACAACACAATAAATGAAATTAAAAATTATCTAGAAGGAATCAATAGCAGAATAACTGAGGCAGAAGAACGGATAAGTGTCCTGGAAGATAAAATAGCGGAAATAACTACTGCAGAGCACAATAAAGAAAAAAGAATGAAAAGAATTGAGGATAGTCTCAGAGACCTCTGGGACAATATTAAACGCACCAACATTCGAATTATAGGGGTCCCAGAAGAAGAAGAGAAAAAGAAAGGGACCAAGAAAATATTTGAAGAGATTATAGTTGAAAACTTCCCTAAAATGGGAAAGGAAATATTTAATCAAGTCCACGAAGCAGAAAGAGTCCCATACAGGATAAATCCAAGGAGAAACATGCCAGGACACATATTAATCAAACTATCAAAAATTAAATACAAAGAACAAATATTAAAAGCAGCAAGGGAAAAAAAACAAATAACACATAAGGGAATCCCCATAAGGTTAACAGCTGATCTTTCAGCAGAAACTCTGCAAGCCAGAAGGGAGTGGCAGGACATATTTAAAGAGATGAAGGAGAAAAACCTACAACCAAGATTACTCTACCCAGCAAGGATCTCATTCAGATTTGATGGAGAAATTAAAACTTTACAGACATGCAAAAGCTAAGAGAATTCAGCACCACCAAACCAGCTTTACAACAAATGCTAAAGGAACTTCTCTAGGCAGGAAACACAAGAGAAGGAAAAGACCTATAATAATAAACCCAAAACAATTAAGAAAATGGTAATAGGAACATACATATCGATAATTACTTTAAATGTAAATGGATTAAATGCTCCCACCAAAAGACATAGACTGGCTGAATGGATACAAAAACAAGACCTGTACATATGCTGTCTACAAGAGACCCACTTCAGACCAATGGACACAAACAGACTGAAAGTGAGGGGATGGAAAAAGATATTCCATACAAATGGAAATCAAAAGAAAGCTGGAGTAGCATTTCTCATATCAGACAAAATAGACTTTAAAAAAAAGACTATTACAAGAGACAAAGAAGGACACTGCATAATGATCAAGGGATCAATCCAAGAAGAAGATATAACAATTGTAAATATTTATGCACCCAACATAGCAGCAGCTCAATACATAAGGCAAACACTAACAGCGATAAAAAGGGATATCAACAGTAAAAAAAACATAGTATGGGACTTTAACACTCCACTTTCACCAATGGACAGATCATCCCAAATGAAAATAAATAAGGAAACACAAGCTTTAAATGATACATTAAACAAGATGGACTTAATTGATATTTATAGGACATTTCATCCAAAAACAACAGAATATACATTCTTCTCAAGTGCTCATGGAACATTCTCCAGGATAGATCATATCTTGGGTCACAAATCAAGCCTTGGTAAATTTAAGAAAACTGAAATTGTATCAGCTATCTTTTCCAACCACAACGCTATGAGACTAGATATCAATTACAGGAAAAAATCTGTAGGAAATACAAACACATGGAGGCCAAACAACACACTACTGAATAACAAAGAGATCACTGAAGAAATCAAAGAGGGAATAAAAAAATACCTAGAAACAAATGACAATGAAAATACAATGACCCAAAACCTATGGGATGCAGCAAAAGCAGTTCTAAGAGGGAAGTTTGTAGGAATACAATCCTACCTTAAGAAACAAGAAACATCTCAAATAAACAACCTAACCTTACACCTAAAGCAATTAGGGAAAGAAGAACAAAAAACCCTCAAAGTTAGCAGAATTAAAGAAATGATAAAGATCAGATCAGAAATAAATGAAAAAGAAATGAAGGAAATGATGGCAAAGGTCAATAAAACTAAAAGCTGGTTTCTTGAGAAGATAAGGAAAATTGATAAACCGTTAGCCAGACTTATCAAGAAAAAAAGGGAGGAGACTCATATCAATAGAATTGGAAATGAAAAAGGAGAAGTGACAACTGGCACTGCAGAAATGCAAAGGATCATGAGAGATTACTACAAGCAACTCTATGCCAAAAAAATGGACAACCTGGAAGAAATGGACAAATTCTTAGAAAAGCACAACCTTCCGAGACCGAACCAGGAAGAAAAAGAAAATATGAACAGACCAATCACAAGCACTGAAATTGAAACTGTGATTAAAAATCTTCCAACAAACAAAAGCCCAGCAACAGATGGCTTCACAGGCGAATTCTATCAAATATTCAGAGAAGAGCTAACATCTATCCTTCTCAAGCGCTTCCAAAATACAGCAGAGGCAGGATCACTCCCAAACTCATTCTATGAGGCCACCATCACTCTGATACCAAAACCAGACAAAGATGTCACAAAGAAAGAAAACTACAGGGCAATATCACTGATGAACATAGATGCAAAAATCCTTAACAAAATGCTAGCAAACAGAATCCAACAGCACATTAAAGGATCATACACTATGATCAAATGGGGTTTATCCCAGGAATGCAAGGATTCTTCAATATACACAAATCCATCAACGTGATAAGCCATATTAACAAACTGAAGGAGAAAAAACATATGATCATCTCAATAGGTGCAGAGAAAACATTCGACAAAATTCAACACCCATTTATGATAAAAACCCTCCAGAAGTAGGCATAGAGGGAACTTACCTCAACATAATAAAGGTCATATATGACAAACCCATAGACAACATCGTCCTCAATGGTGAAAAACTGAAAGCATTTCCACTAAGATCAGGAAAAAGACAAGGTTGCCCACTATCACCACTGTTATTCAACATAGTTTTGGAAGTTTAAGCCACGACAATCAGAGATGAAAAAGAAAAAAAAGGAATCCAAATTGGAAAAGAAGAAGTAAAGCTGTCACTGTTTGCATATGACATGATATTATTCATAGAGACTCCTAAAGATGCTACCAGAAAACTACTAGAGCTAATCAATGAATTTGGTAAAGTAGCAGGATACAAAATTAATGCACAGAAATCTCTGGCATTCCTATACACTAAAGATGAAAAATCTGAAAGTGAAATCAAGGAAACACTCCCATTTACCACTGCAACAAAAAGAATAAAATATCAAGAATAAACCTATCTAAGGAGACAAAAGACCTGTATGCAGACAATTATAAGACACTGATGAAAGAAATTAAAGATGATACAAACAGATGGAGAGATATACCATGTTCTTGGATTGGAAGAATCAACATTGTGAAAATGACTCTACTACCCAAAGCAATCTACAGATTCAATGCAATCCCTATCAAACTACCACTGGCATTTTTCACAGAACTAGAACAAAAAATTTCACAATTTGTATGGAAACACAAAAGACCCCAAATAGCCAAAGCAATCTTGAGAACGAAAAATGGAGCTGGAGGAATCAGGCTCCCTGACTTCAGACTATACTACAAAACTGCAGTAATCAAGACAGTATGGTACTGGCACCAAAACAGAAAGATAGATCAATGGAACACGATAGAAAGCCCAGAGATAAACCCACGCACATATGGTCACCTTATCTTTGATAAAGGAGGCAGGAATGTGGAGAAAGGACAGCCTCTTCAATAAGTGGTGCTGGGAGAAGTAGACAGGTACATGTAAAAGTATGAGATTAGATCACTCCCTAACACCATACACAAAAATAAGCTCAAAATGGATTAAAGACCTAAATGTAAGGCCAGAAACTATCAAACTGTTAGAGGAAAACATAGGCAGAACACTCTATGACATAAATCACAGCAAGATCCTTCTTGACCCACCTCCTAGAGAAATGGAAATAAAAACAAAAATAAACAAATGGGCCCTAATACAACTTCAAAGCTTTTGCACAGCAAAGGAAACCATAAAGAAGACCAAAAGACAACCCTCAGAATGGGAGAAAATATTTGCAAATGAAGCAACTGACAAAGGATTAATCTCCAAAATTTACAAAGAGCTCATGCAGCTCAATAACAAAAAAACAAACAACCCAATCCAAAAATGGCAGAAGAGCTAAATAGACATTTCTCTAAAGAAGATATACAGATTGCCAACAAACACAGGAAAGAATGCTCAACATCACTAATCAATAGAGAAATGCAAATCAAAACTACAATGAGGTATCACCTCACTAGTCAGAATGGCCATCATCAAAAAATCTAGAAACAATAAATGCTAGAGAGGGTGTGGAGAAAAGGGAACTCTCTTGCACTGTTGGTGGGAATGTAAATTGATACAGCCGCTATGGAGAACAGTATGGAGGTTCCTTAAAACCTACAAATAGAACTACCATACGACCCAGCAATCCCACTACTGGGCATATACCCTGAGAAAACCATAATTCAAAAAGAGTCATGTACCAAAATGTTCATTGCAGCTCTATTTACAATAGCCAGGATATGGAAGCAACAGATGAATGGATAAAGAAGATGTGGCACATATATACAATGGAATATTACTCAGCCATAAAAAGGAATGAAACTGAGTTATTTGTAGTGAGGTAGATGGACTTAGAGACTGTCATCCAGAGTGAAGTAATTCAGAAAGAGAAAAACAAATACCGTCTGCTCACACATATATATGGAATCTAAAAACAAAAGGAAAAAAAATGGTCAGAAGAACCTAGGGGCAAGACGGGAATAAAGATGCAGACCTATTAGAGAATGAACTTGAGGTTACAGGGAGGGGAAAGGTAAGCTGGGACAAAGTGAGAGTGTCACGGACATATATACACTACCAAACATAAAATAGATAGCTAGTGGGAAGCAGCCGCATAGCACAGGGAGATCAGCTCGGTGCTTTGTGACCACCTAGAGTGGTGGGATATGGAGGGTGGGAGGGAGGGAGATACAAGAGGGAAGAGATATGGGGACATATGTATATGTATAACTGATTCACTTTGTTATACAGCAGAAACTAACACACCATTGTAAAGCTATTATAGTCTAATAAAGATGTTAAAAAAATCTATTTACTGATCCTATTTTATGTTATTATGTTATCTAGCTGTAGTAATGGATAACTTATTGTTTAAAATCACTGGTTTTCATCTTAAGAGTGACAAACGCCTACGAAAAATGTCTTCCTGAGTGGCTTTCTCTAGACCTCAAATAAGAGATTGAGGAAATAGAACTATTACATTGATGATTTTCAGATAATATTTGAACAAGCCAGGCTGTTATTAGCATGTAAACACAATGTAACAGCTTTTCAGTGTACCTAGATATTTACTTCTGAGAGACCACTGGAGTCTCTTTACACTATAAGTGAAGTATTTTTTAAAAATGCAGAGGTTTTCCATAAGGAGCGACGGCTCACAGCCCCATATTGGGCTCCCCAGCCTGGTGGTCCTGTAGCAGAAGATAAGCCTCCAGAACATCTGGCTTTGAAGGCCATCAGAGCTTGTGTACAGGAGAGCCAGAGGGCTGTAGGAAACAGACTCCACTCTTAAAGGGCTCATGCAGAACCTCACCAGCTCTGAGACCTATGACAGAGGCAGTATTTTGAAAGGGGCCTGGGTCAGACCCACTTGCTGAATTTGCAGAGCCTACTGAAGAGGTAGGAGGCAACTGGGACTCCCTCCAGGGACAGGGACACTGGCAGCAGCAGACAGGGACATGGGCGGCAGCCATTTTTGGGAGTTCACTCTACCACTAGGACACTGGTGCTGAATTGAATTGAATCTAAATTGAATCTAAATTCAATAAAGTTGTAGGATACAAATTAATATGCAAAATGTGTTGCATTTCTATATACTGACAACAAAAGGTCAGAAAGAGAAATTAAAAAAATCTCATTTACAATTGCATCAAAAAGAATAAATCTAACTAATAGGTGAAAGATCTGTACTTGGAAAACCATGCAACATTAATGAAAAAAACTGAAGATGACCAAAGAAAGATATACTGTGCTCATGGATTGGAAGAATTAATATTGTTAAAATGACCACAGAGCCCAAGGCATTCTACAGATTCCGTGCAGTCCCTATCAAAATAGTAATGGCATTTTTTACAGAACTAGAACAAATAATTAAAATACTTGTATGGAAACACAAAAGAGCCTGAATAGCCAAAAAGTCTTGAGGAAGAAGAATATAGAGGTACCACACTCTCTGGTTTCAAACTATACTACAAACCTACAATCATCATAACAGTATGGTACCAGCATAGAAACAGACACATAGATCAATGGAACAGAATAGAAAGCCCAGAAATAAGCACATGCTTATATGGTCAATTAATCTATGTCAAAGGAGGCAAGAATATACAGTCTCTTCAATAAATGGTGTCGGGAAAACTGGATAGCTACACACAAAAGAATCAAGCTGGACTACTTTCTCACACCATGCACAGAAATAAATTCAAAATGGATTAAAAACTTAAATGTAAGACCTGAAACCATAAAACTCCTAGAAGAAAGCATAGGCAGTACTCTCTTTGACACTGGTCATAGTAATATTTTTTTGGATATGTCTCCTCAGGCAAGGGAAACAAAAGCAAAAATAAACAAATGGACTACGTCAAAATAAAAAGCTTTTGCATACCAAGGAAACTCTTAACAAAACAAAAAGGCAGCATATTGAATGGGAGAAAATATTTGCAAATGACATATCTGATAAGCAGTTAATATTCAAAATATACAAAGAACTCATGCAAGTTAACATCAACAAAAACCAAACAGCCCAATTAAAAAATGAGCAGAGGGCCTGAATAGATATTTTTCCAAAGACATATGGATGGCTAACAGACACATGGAAAGATGCTCAGCATAACTAATCATCAGGAAAATGCAAATCAAAACCATGGTGAGATATCACCTCACACCCGTTAGAATGGCCATCATGAAAAAGACAGATAAGTCCTGAGGATGTGGAGAAAAGGGAACTTTCATGCACTGTCGGTGGGAATGTAAATTGTTACAACCACTATGAAAAACAGTATGGGGGTTCCTCAAAAAATTAAAACTACCATATGGATCCAGCAATTCCACTTCTGGGTATTTTCTTTTTTGATTTGAATTTTATTTTATTAATTTATTTTTATACAGCAGGTTCTTATTAGTTATCTATTTTATATATATTAGTGTATATACATCAATCCCAATCTCCCAGTTCATCCCACCCCCCACCCTCCCACTTCCCTCCCTTGGTGCTGGGTATTTTCCCAAAGAAGACAAAAACAATAATTTGAGTGGATATATGCACTGCTATATTCATTGCAGCATTATTTACAATAGCCAAGATATGGAAGCAACCTAAGTGTCCATTGATAGATAAATGGATAAAGAAGATGTGATATGTGTATGTATATATATATATATATATATATATATATATATATAATGGAATATTACTCAGCCACAAAAAATAATGAAGTCTTACCATTTGCAACAACATAGATGAACCTAGAGGGTATTATGCTAAATGAAATGTCAGACAAGGAAAGACAAATACCATTCGATTTCACTTGTATGTGTAATCTAAAAACAAAATAAATGCACAAACATAACAAAGCAGAAACAGACTTAACAGATGCAGAGAACAAACAGGTGTCTGTCAGGGTTGAGGGGATGAGTGAAATAGATGAGGGAGATTAATAGGTACAAACTTCCAGTTACAAAATAAACGAGTCACATGTTTAGTCATGTATAGCATGGGGAATATAGTCAGTAACATGGTAATATCTTTGTATGGTGACAGATGGTAAGTAGCCTTATTGTGGCGATCATTTTGGAATGTAGAGAAATATCAAGTCACTTTGTTGTGCACCTGGATCTCCATAGTGTTGTAGGTCAATTATACTTCAAAATAAGACAAAACAAAAACCAAAAAACCAAAACCACGCACTCAGCTGCATAGAAACATGCCTGGGAGGATGCATACTAAGCTGTCAATAGTATTACTCTTCAAGAAAGTATCTGTGCGTGGAAGGCACTCTCACCCTTTACCGTATACATTTTAACTTTATCCTTCATAGAGCATTTGGGGAAAGGATGCTGTCTAAGTATTAATGGGTGTGTGTGGAGGCTCAAGTTAAAAGTTAAGATCAGATATAGAGTGGTAAGGAATGTGACATTTTGGTTAAAAAAGAAGAATTTATTTCTGTCACTTTTGGAATAGCAATAGAGCGTATATTGCTGGAGCTACTAAAGAATTTTATAGAGGGGGACACTAGGATTCTTCCCATACTTCTCTTTTTCTGGAAGGAGAGAATCCTTGCACTTTTTACAGCTGGGATGGTATAGAACTCAGTCTATATAGCAAATATATCTAATAATTATAAATAAAATAAATATTTCAAAACACTAAATTTTTTTTGTTTATACACATCAGTGTGAACTAACCTTCCTTCTTCCTTCCCTCCCTTTCTTCTTCCCTTTTCCCTTTCCTTTCCTCCCTCCTCTTCCTCCCCTTTTCATATGGCAGTAAGAGGTAGGAGGAAAGGAAAGGAAAAATGACTAGATTGAAGTAAAGATTAGAACAGCCTACGTTACATAAAACGTCTTTTAATGATATAATTTTCTTCTCAGAAGAGATTTGAATGTAATATAAAACAAACCAAGATAACAGAGAACACAATGCAAAGTAAACTCCCCAGACAGGACTTGTTTTTTCAGCAAAAGCATTAGGTAAGTTCTCAGCCTGACATCACAGGAGAAATCAGTCCTCTGGTCCTGAGCCTTTCACTCTCCACCAGCACTAGTTGAAGACCTTTTGTCCTAGCAGGAAAGGCCAGGTAAAGTCTATCGGGAAACGTGCTCAGGAACACGGTTTTTAAAAAGGAAAACATGCAAGGAAGCTTGAAAAGCATTTTATGATAGGTCTTAGGAGGGTTGGAAGAATGCAGTTCATAGTGAATTTCAAGACAATCAGATTTCATCTGAATAAGTGTTTTAAATGCTCCAAACTGGAAAATTTCTATTATCTTCCTTACAGATCACTGAAAACAAGTGCCTGGTCCATGCTCTACCCAAGGTACAGTCACTCTGTTTTCAAGCTCAAAACAGATATTGATTTTCGTTTCAAACTTTAATGCCAAAATTAGCAGTGTCAGGTTGTATTAGAGGCGGATGGTTTAGAGAGTTCAAGAGTGAACAAGCAGCACAGCCAGATTGCCTTTTCTGGGTGTTTTTTTTTTTTTTTCTTTTCATGTCTTACAGACAAAGCATGGAATATAAGACAGCCTTCAGTTTTGTGGCACCCAAAGAAATATTTAGTGCAATTTCACTCATGTCTTTTGCCCATCAGTTTCCTTCAAGTGTCAGTTGAGGGGTCATAAATACATATAGTTTGAGGTTTGCTTTAATCTCCTTCTTCAGTGCATTTTGCCTCTCACTTAGCTTTGGAAAAACCAAGATTTATCAGTTTAAATTGACAGAGCATTTCATCTGCATTGTCCCATAAAGGGGGAGGCGGCTCAATTATTGAATCGGTCCATCAGCAGAGTGTGCATCCTTTATATCCGGGATTGATTGAAAGGAAAGAACTACAAATTGCACTGTGAGAGCTTCCCTCACATGGAACAGTTAATCAAAGGAGCAGCCCCAGCCCCATAATAGGGACTTTTAGAACGTTCATTCGCTATGAGGAGCAAATGCCCACAAAGCTGAGTCACCCAGACTTGACTTGTCCATAAGGAAGGGTGCCTTATTGATAAGAGTGGCTTATTTATCAATAAGGAAGAGCGTTGCCAGAGTGGCTTCGGGGAGTGAAGAGGGGAAAGGAATGAGTATGGATATCCTTGATATCCTCTGAAATACCTCTAAGTCTGTACGATTAATATCTCAGCGTATCTGGTTGTTGCTTCTCTGTATTCTGAATGAAGGTGGCTTTTATTAGATGGCTCCCATGCAGAGTGTGTTTGGAGTGCATGCGTACGTGTGTATGTGTGTGTGAGAGAGAGAGTGAGCGAGCAATGGAGGGAAGGAAGGAGGGGGAGGGAAGGGGAGGGGATTCAGAGGAGAGAAAAGAGTGAATAGGTAAACAGTAGCAGAGTTAGAAGCTAGAGGTTCTTCAAATACAGATGTGATGTAGTAAATGCCTATTAAGTTTCCCAAGCTGTCTTCTCATATACATTCTAGTCCCACAAAGGGTGTAACCCAGTTTCTGAATTACTCCCTGAGCATTGTGTGGAGAGGCAGTAACTAACTCGACAGCAGGACAGGTGGCAGCCTCTCTGCACTCCCACAGGTGTGATGAATGCCTTTCTTATCAACCACTGAAGTATGCTGTCATCTGCTCACTTGTCTGTATATGAGCTCTTTGATGACAGGGATGTGTTTGATTCATCTTCTATTTCCAAGGCCTAGAGAATGTCTGGTTTGTGGTTTGTACTCAAGTTGAGGAGTGAGTGGCTAGTGGGCTATATGGCTACTCCATGTGGGGATGTATTAGAAGTGAAGATGGGGAGTGGTCCCCCCATGCTGTAATATTTTAGGAGTAAAAAATCTAAACAATTAAAAGGAAAGTGGAGAGAGATTCCCTGTCATTCATCATCAACAGATCAAGAACCAGAGAGCAGGGCTTCCCTGGTGGTGCAGTGGTTGAGAGTCCGCCTGCAGATGCAGGGGACGCAGGTTTGTGACCCGGTCCAGGAAGGTCCCACATGCCGCGGAGCGGCTGGGCCTGTGAGCCATGGCCACTGAGCCTGCGTGTCCGGAGCCTGTGCTCCGCAACGGGAGAGGCCACAACAGTGAAAGGCCCGCGTACCTCAAAAAAATAAAAAAAAAATAAATAAATAAAGAACCAGAGAGCAGACAATGCTGAACATTAAGACCCAGATGCCTGATGTGGGTGTTGAATTATCATCAGTTTTGATCAAGTTCCTGTCATATTCAGTTGGGGGAATATTAGAGGTCTGAGACAGACAGTGGCAGAAGTTGTGGGGGACCGATGAGTAAGGCAGGAATGAGGCAACAGCCTAGGAAAAAAGGGCATAGGGCGCTCTGAGCCGACTGAGATAAAGTAGAAGAAATTTGTTGGCAAGAACCAATGTCTCCTGGATGCAGAAGGGGAAAATGAAATGCAGGCAGGCAGGTAGAGCACCCCTGGTCATGGAGCTGGGACTGGCTGTGGGTGTTGGAGAAGTCAGCCTCCAGTGGTTGGCCATGGCCGTGTTCTTTGGTGATTGCAGTAAGTAAAGCTTGGCTAGGCAATCAACAGAGAGGAAATGAAGAATGCCTTTTCCTTCCAGTTGTAGCTATTAAATAAAATTTAGCTGAAGTCTGAAATATAGATCATAGTTTAGTATTAACTATAGTCATGCTTAATACCCCTTGGGTGGAAGGCCACTTAAACCATACCTGATGGGAACAATCTTTGTGCTTTGGAAACCCCAGGTCTTCTGATACAAAATGTAGTGCCCTTCTTCCCACCCTACCTTGACTCATGCTGTACCATTGTTTTCAATAATCCTGGAACAGCATGGTCACATGTCAATAGTGTGAAGTACCTAAGGTTTATTATTTAAATGTTAATCTAGAAATGGTGATTTTTTTTTCTTTTGTGTGTGCACCTTTAAGCAATCTTTACTGAAAGAGTTTTTAGAACAGTATAAAATGGTGTACATGAAAATGATTCATTTAGCCTTTAACTAATTGGTCATTTTTATCCTTTCAGTGAAAAAAAGTGGAAGAATCCACTTATTCAGACAGGGTATCCCCCCCTCCTTCAAACTGAGATAAAAACAACAGCAGTTTTTAAACTTTGTTTCTGGAAAAGAGATCCATTCCTTCTTGGTGACAGGTTTCTAAAAAACCATTTTTTCTCTTGCCTTTAGTACTGGCCTCTAGCATGTCCATTGAAGGAAAGGGCCCTGTTACTTTACAAGGTATTTCTCTAAATGTGTTTTGTTTAAAGAATGCCACAACAGGAAAACCTATTCGCTTTGCTTTCTATACTGATTGGGAAGCACAGCTAGTTCACTCTGTCGAAACACCCAGCTCAGAAACTGATGTTAGAGAAAGCAGCTCAGTCTCCTAGAGCGAGTGGAGTTTACAGACTAGCCTTCAGCTTGTAGATCCTCTGTACCAGCCCTAGGGGAGGATAGATTTTATAAATAAAATATCTGTGAACAGCAGTAGTCACAGCATTATTACAAACTTAAAAAAAAGATATCAAAGGGCACGGATACATGAAGCCAGCAACAAGCCAGCATTTGCTTCTCTGAATCATCCAGGGCTGCACCACCAAGCAGGACTTGTTAGTTTGCTCCAAAGAAGATGGCAAGTTGTATTAAAAAGTAGGGATGTTGAAGATGTCACAAAATCCAAATATGCTGGTGCCGATTTTCCAGTTGCCTTAACATTATGACGTTAGATATTTGTATTTGGGAAGAAATTATGCTGTTTGATGGTGAACCCTAACTTGAGAAATTAAAGTAGTCATGATTTTCCTTTTTGTTTGATCTTGCGGCAAATATTCAAACACAGTGAAATAATGGTTTACAAGTATTTTCCAGATAATTTTAGTTTAAACAACAATACTACTTTCAGGTAATTTTTATTTTTTGCTTTTGGGGTTGTTGTCTCTCGCCCTGCCCCACCGAGATGGAAGTATGTTTAGAGAATTCTGGAGAGGTCAGCTTCTCACTTCCCTGATTTCTTGAGTTGGTCTGGTTTCTGCCCCCTTCCAGGTGTGATTGAAATAGAAATTTAAGGTCCTGCATCACAGGTCCAAAGGTAGCTCAGAGAAGGATCCAGAACCAAGTTTGGCCTATCCCAGGAGCTAGTTTATTTCTGGAAGCTTCCATTCAAAAAGACTTTGGGTCTTCTTAAAACGAATGTATATCTCCCTACTCAACATATTATAGTTTACTGAAATTTGACCCTCATGTTTAAAAAAGAGTCAGACTCTGATTTTCCTTAGTGAAGTCTTTAGTTAGATTCAGATACCTACTTATTTTATTATGCTCATGTCTTAGGAATCCTATTAAGTAGATGTTACAGCTATGAAGTTTGACATGATACATCCTATGGACAGCATTTGAAGAGCAGAATAAAGTTAGGTGTCTGAAGTCTAACGTGATTTTGTCCAAAAATTAGTCTGTGGTTTGACTGTCAAAAGGTTCTCTGTTTGTTTAGGAAAGTAAAGGGATAGCTCTGTAACAGGCTTAAGGAAAGTTGTCCCCATATGCACGAGGGAATTTTCAATACAAACTACCATCTTCTGCACCATTCCATTGCATATTCAATCTTAGATGGTTGGCAGCTATGCCGTGCCTCTGCTTCTTTTTATAGTCTAGGAAATAACCCTCAATTACATGAATTAGAGTAGGTCAATTAAAGAACACCAGGGCATAAAGATTATGAAGAAGATTCTCTTGTGTCACAAATTATGCATGAAAAACAATTCTTCCTCTCCTATTCTTTAGTAATTGGTAATCTTTCTAGAACAAATATATTCAAGTAAGCTTCCAATGCACACTTTGTACATCGCATGCATAATCAGTGTTGAAATGAGAGCTGGATGTTGGTGAATAATATTTTCTGAGTCAGGGGTCAAGGCTGCCTTGTATTCCTCTGGGTGAGATGTAGAAGTTGCAGGAGATTTTAGTTGAGTATTATCCCTAAACAGATTTTTTTTATAGACTTGTCTCTTTGCTCCCTTTTACTTACTCTTTCTTTAGTGTGGTGTAGTATACATAATTTAAGTAACCAGGGAATGTCTCTGGGCTCAAAACCACCTGCTGGCTTATATTAGCTAATTAATGGTGATTTATCTGAGTTACTAATTTGAGTGGAGCTGATTGCCTTTAGGAATTTGGGAAACGTTGTAAGAATTCTGATTAAAATTGTGCCTTTGTGATGGACAGTCTCCTTAAAAGGCTTTTAAGAAATGTTTCCTGTTAGCAGATTAAAAAAAAACAAACAAAACGAAAGTGCCAAATTGATGACCTTGTGTTGTTTTCTGGCTCAAATCACGTCTTATGGCAGCTTGCTTCACTCTGTGATTCAATTTTATCTCTGCCAGGCTTCTTCTCATTTTGTCTCTTACATTAGGGTTTATTTGCCTTTCACTGCTTGAAAAATAGAACTGATCTTGAATCCATAGAGTTTAATCATTTTTGCAAAAACTGATACAGTAGATTTATTTCAGCCAAACTCTGTGTTAGGCTGGCTTGATTCCCAGGACCTCAATGTGTGAATTTAATGGCGGTACAATGTCTGAGGTAGGAATATAATAGAAAGCTCTCAGAGGTATATCTATTGGATCAGTATAATTTCATTTTTTGTCTGCTGGTCTCAATGTCTCTTAAGGCAATGTAGTGTGTAGACAACAAAAGCTGGCCATCTCTCTCTACTGTGATCCCATGGATGTTAGAGCCCCTCAAGAATCACCTTCTCAGATAAAGTATACAATAAGCAACTGTTAAACATACAATGAGGCCTCTATGAAACATCAATTTTATTAACTGTGTTTAATTAATGAGTGGTAATGAACACGTGGTTACTGCTTTGAGTCTTTTGGATTTAGGAATAATTTGTCTAACCTAGGCAATCATCTCTCCTCCCCCCAAATTAATGCAAGAAATGATTGTGCATTTTATATATATATACATATTAATGCAAGTAACTGCATTTTATATATATATATATATATATTTAGTTTCTACTTATTAATTCACAATATATCTTTTAAGGAAGAAGGTACTTTTCACATATGCACATCATTACAGTTAAAAAATTTTAACTACTGAAATATAGGCATAAAGGAATTCAGGGCTGAAAAAGAGATGAGAGTTGACTTTTCAGTGACCCAGACTTATAGTTTGCCTGGCTTATCTGATACTAAGGAGTGTGGATGAAATATGATTTGCCACATTTTTCTGACTTCTGATACACTTCCATGACAACATGAACACCTTCCTTTAAAAAAATAATAATATACTCCCATGTTCTCCATCAGTTATCAGATTTGACAACCAAACAAAGCTTTGTTATTTGAGTTTTGAGCTGCAAACGATTAAGCTAACGTTATTTCTGGTCTTGGGACTTGTAGTCAGTTCCCTAGGGATGAAGTTTTCCTAGGAGTCAGTGCTCTTGACTTTTCAATAGTTCTCTCCCCTCTTTGGTTCCTCAGAGTGAGGAATTTCAGTTCCCAGAACTTCTCTGTCTCTATTTTAATTGCACAACTTTCTGTCTTTGGCTAAAGTGCAAGGTTCTTTAGTCACACTAAATTCAAACATTCTCTTCTCAGTTGTTTGTGCTCTACTTCTGAGTTCTCTCTCCGCCACCTACCCTCCCCCCGCGTCCCCTATCCCTGCCTTGAACTATGACTGCTTTAAGTAAATGAGAAGCTCTTCTTCAAAGTCAATGAGCTCTTCTTCATCTCTTCATTTACTTTACATTGAAGAGCCATATAGTCTTGCGGAGAGGGATGAAAAATTGCCTGATCTCCACTACACATACTCAGTTCTCCTATTTCTGACTTCACTGAGTACAAGGCAATCCAAGTCAAAGTCCAACTCACGGCATGGTGGTTATAGATCTCAGGCATCCCTACCTTCACTGGAACATAGTGGGAAGTACGGTAAAACAGAACATTCATCTGCATGCAAATTAGTGTGCGTATTGTGAGATTGCAAAGGGTTTGTTAAAGGTGATAAGCGATGGAATTTAAGCTACTGCTTTTAAGGTAACACAAACGAGCAGATGTACTTAGCTCATAACTTTCAGATATTGATAGGTTTAGGTAAATGACACAGTTTTGAAAAAGGTGAAATCTCTCAGTGGTTAACTGATTGAAGACAGAGAGCATAGCCAAGAGAGAAGTAGAGGCTATATCAGTTTATTTTAGTTACCACCTAAACTGAGCTCCAAAAATGGAAGTCGTAGACTGTGACCTCCAAACTTGCTGCACTTATAGACCTCACCAAAAAGCCTCCTTTTTATTTCATCTGCACCTTATTCCTTTTTCAGAGATGGCACATTAATATTTATAGGCTAACTCCATGCAAGTTCTAAACTTTGTTCTAGAGAAAAGATGACACTAAATAACAGGGTTGATTATTGCTAAGCCAGAGGGAAGGGCAAGGACGACAGTGACCTGAATTTAATTCCCACTTTTCCATCCTTCTTCTACAACAATGCAACATAGTGATGTTCCCAGAGCACAAAGCAGAGGATACACCCCCAAATCATCTTAATCAAACCATTTTTTGAAAGTCTGACTTATGGATTTGATGTTCTTGGTGATTTCTAATGCTCAGAACTAGTTTGGCATTAAGTATTCAATCACCTTGTGATCTGTTCCATTTCAAGAGTGGTAGAGGGGAGAAAATAGACTCCAAATCATAGCTACTGTCTTGTACAAGGTTCTTATTAAAAACAGCATATTTCTGTAGCCCAGAGGGCTTACAGCCTCTTCCAAAGCAGAAGCGCTGCTCTAAGCTAACCTCAAGGGGCTACTCGAGAGAGATGCAGCCTTCACCCCTCTCACGGGGCAGGGGGGGACTGATAGTATCATATCCGATCCCAATTCCAAGCCTCCGTCAGCCCAATAAGAAATATTCCTTAAGGCATTACTGACATGCAGTTCCCTGGTTAATTGGTTAATAAGTATTTCAATAAGAATAATTAATTTTAAAGAGAAAGAAAACACTTCACAGTAGAATCCATTTAGGAGAGTACATATACCTAGGCTCAGTGAGGTAGGAGGATTTGGGTTTTTTATCATGTTTGAACATAGATATCATTTGCTTCTGTTATATCACTTGTGCTTGACATTTTATCTACAGATAATCAAAATATAATAAAGGGATCACCTCCAGACTGAGGCTCTTAACAATGATGAGCAAAGAGATGCTTGGAGACAAGATGCTGAGGAACAGAAATGCACTGGATAAATTCAGTTCAAAAAGGATGATCATGTCCTGAGGTTACACTAATGTGAATGTTTTTTCTTATTGTCTGCTAAAAGTGACAGCAGCTATAAAGAGTTTTTTTTCTCATTTTTTTTCGCACAAAGATCACCAGTTTCCAGTTTACTGATTAGACTGTTTCATTTTTCATGCAAAGGCTTGTTGACTTTAAGTTTGGCCATAAGCATTGTTTATATACTTTTATATGTGTTACCAAAAAAATCTCCATTAATATTATAAGTCAGATCTTAATGTACGATTTCATCATTGTATAGATCATAAAATTGCAATTAAAGGTTTGGAAGAATTTTAGGGCTTATTTAAAAATCGTTAGCCTGGTATATCTTAAAGGCATGTATGTATAGGTATGTCTTAAAGTGTAATTGTCTGCTATTTTTAACATTTAGAACATTACATCCTCAATATAAAAAAAGAGAAAAGTTTATAACTTTTTTTTTTAATGTTTTTTGGCTGCATTGGGTCTTCGTTGTTGCAAGCGGGCTTTTTCTAGTTGCGGCGAAGCGGGGTCTAGTCTTCGTTGGGGTGCACGGGCTTCTCATTGCGGTGGCTTCTCTTGCTGTGAAGCACGGGCTTTAGGGCATGTGGGCTCAGTAGGTGTGGCTTGCGGACTCTAGAGTGCAGGCTCAGTAGTTGTGGTGCACAGGCTTAGTTGCTCCGCAGCATGCGGGATCTTCCCAGACCAGGGATAGAACCCGTGTCCCCACCGTTAGCAGGCAAATTCTTAACCACTGTGCCACCAGGGAAGTCCCAGAAAAGTTTATATTAAGGTAAATTCACATGGAAGAGGTAAATTTTTCATAGAAAGTAATTCCTTGTAAGTTAAATTATAATTTAAATGTCTAGTTATTTCTTTAAAAGAAACCCAAATCACAAGTTAACATTTAGTAAAATGCATTCAACTTCCAGGTCTTAATTTCTAAATCAAAGCATGGGCTAACTTTGAAAATAAAACTTTAATTTTTATCTTACCTACAAAATTGAGAGCATTTTATATAATTGCTCCCTGAAAGCATCTCTGCATGTAAGTATATGACCCTTCAGTGATAACAAGGTATTCATTGTCTTACTTCAGCACAAATGCAGTTGATTTGGTTTGTCATGTGGCTTCAAACCAAGTGAATCGATTAGACAGGCAGCCTTCAAAAGACGGGCAGACCTTGGCATTTGCCCAGATTTACCATTTAAAATGATGATACTCTATGGCTGGAAATAAAAAAGAAATCTTGATCTAGGAGTGCGAATTCAAAGGATGTAAATCAACTGTCAATAACATTGACTGAAATGTTTTTAAAGCTTCAACTCTCTAGAGGAGACTGTTGCTCAGAATATATGCCCTCTGCCATAAACACATATGCAAGTCAGATAGCTGAATTCTCAAGGAGAGCAGAATGCTAAGGGCAAGTTGGGGGTCTGAGAAATGGAGTACATCTGGGGAGCAGAGAGGTCTTGAGTCAAAAACTTATTTACTCACACTCAGTGTCTCAGTTCAGCTGTGCTCTGCTAAACGTTAGGAAGAAAGAGGTCAGATTAAGCCAACCAATTCTAATGTATGAATGGCCATAACCTTCTGACAGGTGTTCACATTTAAAAATGAATGTTTGTTAACTTAAAGAAATACCTAATTACTGAACCTAACTAGAAGTACCTAATTACTGAATAGAGAAGCAAGATACATATAAGCAAGAAATTTTGACACATGAAAAAAATGCTTTTGATAAGGAGATTGTTATGTACAAGGCTGGTCTTTGGGTAGGTGTCTACCCCAGAACAAATCCCTCTTTCATTTGTTACTATTTTCATAGCTGTTTCTCTCTCTTTACTTCTGTACCAATAGGTATTCTCAGAAGTTTACAAATCATTTAACATTCTTATGGCATTGATGGTAGATGAGGAAGCTTCGTTGTTTGGATGGGATTGGCAGAGCTGAATGTTTCTAAGTGAATATTTTAATAATATATTTATTGTACATGGACTACCTGTCTGATTAAAAAAAAATAAACAAGAAAACTCAGTAGTTTTTAAAAGTCGGTTTGTGATAAAGTCATTAGTCTCATAACTGCTAAATTCTATTGCAAGTGATATTCCAAACTGGGTTAAATGATATTATATGTAAATATATTTCAGCATTAGGTTTTATGGGATCTTTGGCAGAGGATGAAATCACAAGATATAATGAATTGTTAAACAACTTTTTTGCAATCAATTTATTTATTTTATTTTTGGCTGCGTTGGGTCTTCATTGCTGTACATGGGCCTTCTCTAGTTGTGGTGAGCTGGGGCTACTCTTCGTTGCAATGCGCAGGCTTCTCATTGTGGTGGCTTCTCTCGCTGTGCAGCACGGGCTCTAGGCACACGGGCTGCAGTAATTGCAGCATGCGGGTTCAGTAGTTGCAGCACGTGGGCCCTAGAGTGCGCAGGCTTCTGTAGTTGTGGTGCACGGGCTCAGCAGTTGTGGCTCGCTGGCTCTAGAGCACAGGCTCAGTAGTTGTGGTGCACGGGCTTAGTTGCTCTGTGGCATGTGGGATCTTCCTGGACCAGGGCTCAAACCCGGGTCCCCTGCATTGGCAGGTGGATTCTTAACCACTGTGCCACCAGGGAAGCCCTGCAATCAATTTATAAGCCAAGAAGAAAATATAAATTTTAGCTGGGTTAGATGGATTGTTAGAAGGATTGTGAATTGAGAGGAAGCCTTGGTGGGTTAATCAGTGTTCTTAGAACATTTAGAAGCTGTTCAGTTCTTCAATGAATTGTTTAAGGTTAAAGAAGATCACTGACAAATTTCAACCTGAATTCCTTTGGAATCATTCGCTGAATTGTGCTGTAAACGAAACACTGAGTCCATCATTGCTTTAGCAAGTTGACGTTATAGATCTCTAGAGTTTCCTTAGGTTTCCTTCATAATATTTTTCACCTCCAGCTTTGGACGTGAGAAAAAAATGTTTTCTTATGGTCTTAGTGCAAAAATTTCATTCTACTTGTGATTCTGTAATTTATTCCCCTTATAGTTAATTATATCTGGTCTTGAATCAGAAAGGCCTAGTTTCAGTCCTAGTTCTACCACCCTCTGGCTGGGTCACTGGGGTCAAATTACTTAACCTCTCCCAAACCTCCATTTTCTCAATTGTAAATTGGAGTCGTCCTCTCCTCTGCTTTCTCTCTTCTGTTTTTGACAACTGACCTTGGTGCCTCACTCTTCTGTTCCAATTGCCCATGCCTTAGACCTTTCTCTACTTTTCTTCTCCCACAAATGAAAACTTATTATTTTGTCCCATTGCCTCAAGGCCTTGCTCACATGTTAGCTAGCTAATAATTCCTCTCCAAGAAAACAAAATGACTTAATTTAGTGGAAGCAGACATTTCTTCTTAATGATAATAACTTATATTTGTATAATGATTTATAGTTTATAGTGCCTATACATATATAATCTCAGTTAATTCACATGGCATCCCTGAAGTCGGGTATTATTATCTATATTTAGCGGTTGAGGAAACAGAAACTAACAAGAGGTCAGGAGATCTTCTCAAGAATACGTGGATAAGTTGAGACTTGAGTTCTAGGCCAGCTTACCGTAAGTGCAGTATTCATTCCTCTTCACAGCTGTAATCAGGTAGTACTGAGAAATATAGAACCCTCAGAACTGAGGAATAGCTGATAATGCAAACATAACAATGGAGAGATTCTACCCATCACTCATAGCCATGTGTTCTAAGACAATCTATTTAACCTGTCTGGGCCTCAGTCTCTGCACCTTTAAAATTCAAGGGCTGGACCTCTTAGGTTCATTTCAGCTTTAACATTCCATGATTCTATGAATATTAGCATCATAGTTGCAATTTCTATACCAATTTTCACTTTCTTTTCAGTTTATGTCAATAGTTTGCACAGAGAATTTAATTATCAGCAAGTATAATAGTGTTTAAAAATGTGCTATCATATATATTTTTAAGATAAGGAGAGAGAGTAGAGAAAATTGAGTATTAAATTTAAAGATTCAAATAGGAAAGTATAACTACCAATTTCTCTTAACCAAACAACAGCTTCTGTGGGGTTGCCTTCTATATGGAAAAGTGCTTAGTTTTAGGAGGGATGTCCATGGAGTAAGAAGGGGGCGCCATCCCCATCAGTCATATCAACTCTAGCCATTAGGGGTTGGAAATGTGCAAATAAAGAGACGTGGAAATAAGATCTTCAACATACTTGTGGATTAAATTTTAAAAAGTCAGATGTAAAACAGTATTAAGCCACGTAGTCAATACTGATGTTGCCTAAGTTAAATACAATTCTCTATTATTATTATAAACTGTCTGAGAAAATCTGGCCCAATTTTATAGGATAGGCTAAAAGCAAAATTAAGGAAAAAGATGACATTTTGAAGGTTCCCCCCCCCACCATTAACACAATGAGGCCGACTGAGCTGTGAAACTGTGATGGAAATATTAGAGCTGTTGTGTCTGAAAAAAAGGCAGTGATCATTTCATTCTTCCTGTCTTTTAATGCTCCAGGGTTTTGGAGACGAATAGAAGCAATAAGTTCACTTTGCAGAATTAACGCAGTAATTCTTTATCATAAGAGCAGAGCATTACCTCAATCTGATTTTGCTACAAAATGGTTCAAAGTCTATTTTTAATGATGGCCCTAATTTGTTAACACCTTTTAAATTATTAATCCCCTTTATATTCAAGTAGTTATTGCGTGTCATAACAATGTATCTATGCAGGGAAATTTAATAGTATTTTCTAGATGTCAAGAAAAGGCTTGTTCTTCAAAATGTTATTAAAACTGATAATGAGCTAAATAGTTACCATAGCAAACACTGAAATTACTGTATCAATCAGCATTGGGTGCTCTTATTCAATAAACAGAAATTAACCTATTAACTATGCCTAACTTTCATCAACAAGATGGTTGCTTTCAAGCATTTCTCTCCTCTTCAAATCTTTCTTTTCTTAAAACTACATATTGCTATATAATATTAGAGTTTTGAATCAAGTCCTTGGTATCAGTATTTATGGTTGAAATTCTAAAAGTACACATGACACGATGTATGAATGTTTTATATTAATGATTGCAAATATTTTTACTTTCCTTTTAGATGGAAATTGACATTTTTGAAATAAAAAATACCATATCTGAGAAAGTCAAATACCCAAGTTTTTTAATCATGTTACAGAATATTTTCCTGATTTTGAGGATTTAAATTTTCTTTCTTATTTTATGAATTATGGGTTTTTACTAAGGCATACCTACAAAAAACATAACAGTGAAATGTAGTACAAGGGTATACCATTGGTTATTTAGTTTTTAGATACTAAAATAAGGATAAAGAATATAGTTTTATACATGTTCCAAATAAAGATATAGATTCAAAAGCACTTTACACATTATTAAAAGCAACAGAAAGTCAGTCCCAGTTGCTGCTGTGATTCAAGCAGAACAGAACAAATGTATCTTCACATAGTGGGTGTGCCTTAGTTCTAATTACGCTTCTAATTCTAGTTACGCTTTGGGCTGATAATCAGTGTCACACAAAAATGACCCAGAACTGGCTTTCATTCGGATACTTTTCTATTATTTCTCATAAAGTTTATGGAGCTTGTATGTCTTTAGTTGCTTTAATAATTTCTAAATTTCTAAAAAAATATTACACTGCACACTCTAGGTCATTTAAAATAACATTCAAATGATGAACATTAGAAATTACACGTGTAGCTGAACACAATAGCTGTACACAAATAATAAAAAAAAATAACACGGGCTTTTGTGCTTAAAGCATTTTGTGTCTGTTGCAACTCCCCTGAAGTAGAGAGGGTATATATATCATCTTCATTGAATAGATTAAAAGGCAGACCTATAGAAGTTAGCTGATTTGTTCAGCTAGCAGGGGCAACTGGGAAAAGAATCTAGACTTCTTAAGCTTATAATTCTAGTGGTTCTCAATCCTAGCTGCTTCTTAGAAATCACTTGGGAAGCTTTAAAAAAATACCATTGTCTGGGTGCCACCCAGTGAATGCCCATTTATATCCAAATCCTTGGGTACGAGATCTCTACATCAGTGGTTTTAAAAAGCTGACAGAGGATTCTAAAGTGTAGCCTGGGTTGAGAACCGTAGGGAACTTGTTAAAATGCAGATTCTGATCCGGTAGATCTGTGTGGGCCTGAGCTTCTGCATTTCTATTGCAGGTAAAACTCCCAGGTGATGTTCAAACATTTTGAGTAACAAAGTCATCCTTCCTCCTTCACATCAGTTTCTATTACTACCTCAATGGGAAATTGTAAAACATCTTCACTTTCTAAAAAATAGGATCTTTCATATTTAAGGAATTAGAGGCAAGTATTTCCTTGAGTAGGTCTGTAATTTGACTTAAATAAATTATAATTTGTTTGACAGAAATACACTCAACTGAATTCTGATCTTTAAGGGGCTCAAAATTAAGCATAATCTAATAAGAGATAAACTCCAAATTCAGAAAATTCGGGGTCAATGACCAAACAGGGCATAGATCTTGGTTCAAAGCATGGATTCTACGATCAAACAAACCTGGTTCAGATTGCAGCTCTGTCACTCACTACCGTGTCTCCTAATCTTCCTAAACCTCAGTTTTCTAATGTGCAGAACGGTAGTACTAATAATATTCGTTCATTTATTCGATAAATACATTCAAAGCCTACTCAATGAGAGGCACTAATATTCAGTGGAGAAGAGGGTAGCCAAGGTCCCTGCCACCAAGAAGTTTACCTGTACCTAGCTTATAATATCTTTGTAGGAATAAAAGAGATACTGCCTAGAAATTGCTTAGTATGGGACCTAACATGTAAAGGCTCAATAAATGTTAGTCATTATTTTATATTAGCTCTAAGACTTAGCTGTTATTATGTCCAATTAGCGCATACTGTTTTGATATGTTGATAGCCCCAATAAGGACAGGAACCATTGATTAAATATACTAATCATAATTTTGGATACAGAAAAGAGCTTACACAGGCACATTATGTGAATATGCCCAGGAGCAGAGAGCTTAAGCCTTCATTATTACAAAATGCATGGACTTTAGTTCTTAGTTTTATGGTCAGTGTTTGGTCAAAGGCTATATGTTGTTCGGATGTTTCTAATAAAACTAATGACTACGTATGTCTGTAAATGTGATCAGTAAATTCAAGTAGTGGCAATATTGAAAAAAATTTAAAATTTCCTTGAATGCAAATTCATTGCTAAAAGCTTTGCATCTCATTAGCTTAGTGTTGAAAATGGTTCATTTAATTATGAAATATTTTTTAAAGCAGATTTTCCATTTTTTTACATTTTTAAAGAGATACCTTTTTTTTTTTAAGTTGAGGTATAGTTGACATATCACATTATGTTAGTTTCAGGTGTACAACATAATAATTCAATATTTGTATACATTGCGAAATGATTACCACAATAAGTCTAGTTACCATCTGTCACCATACAAAGTTACAATTTTTTTTGTGTGACAAGAACTTTTCAAATATGCAATACAATATTATTGACTATAGTCATCATGCTGTACAGTACTTCCCTATGACTTATTTATTTTATAACTGGAAGACTGTACCTCTTGACCCCCTTTTGTCTAGCCCCCAACCTCCCTCCCCTTTGGCAGCCACCAATCTGTCCTCTGTACCTATTATGTTTTGTTTTGTTTGTTTGTTTTGTTTTTTTAGATTCCACATATAAGTGAAATCATATGGTTTTTGTCTTTCTCTGTCTGATTTCAAATAGCAAAATACCCTTGAGGTCCATCCATGTTGCTGCAAATGGCAAAATTTTATTATTTTTTTATGGCTCTTCTTTATCCATTCATCCATCCACAGACTCTTAGGTTGTTTCCATATCTTGGCTATTGTAAATACTGCTGTAGTGAACATAGGGGTACATATCTCTTTTCAAATTAGTGTTTTCATTTTCTTCAGATAAATACCCAGAAGTGGAATTGCTGGATCATTTGGTAGTTCTATTTTTACTTTTTGGAGAACCTTCATATTGTTTTCCATAGGGACTGCATCATTTTACAGTCTTTCCAACAGTGTATCTGGGTTTCCTTTTCTCCACATCCTCACCAACACTTGTTATTCCATCTTTTTGCTAATACCCATTCTACCAGGTGTGGTTTTGATATGCATTTCCTGATGATTAGTGATGTTGAACACCTTTTCATGTGCTTGTTGGCCATCTGTATGTCTTCTTTGGAAAAACAGGTATTCAGATCCTCTGCCATTTTTTTTTTTTTTTTTTTTGTGGTATGTGGGCCTCTCACTGTTGTGGCCTCTCCCGTTGCGGAGCACAGGCTCCGGACGCGCAGGCTCAGCGGCCATGGCTCACCGGCCCAGCCGCTCCGCGGCATGTGGGATCTTCCCGGACCGGGGCACGAACCCGAGTCCCCTGCATTGGCAGGTGGACTCTCAACCACTGCGCCACCAGGGAAGCCCTCTCTGCCAATTTTTTAATCAGATATGTTGTTGGGTTGCATGAGTTCTTTGTATATTTTGAATATTAAACCCTTACTGGATATATGATTTGCAAATATCTTCTCTTTTTTAGTAGATTGCCTTTTCGTTTTGTTGCTGGTTTCCTTCACTGTGCAAGAGCATTTTAGTTTGCTGTAGTCACACTCGGATATTTTTGCATTTGTTGTCCTTGCCTTTGGAGTCAGTGCCACAAATTTATCACCAAAACCAATGTCAGGGAGATTAATGCCTCTGTTTTCTTCTACGAGTTTTATGCTTTCAGGTCTTACATTCAGTCTTTAACCAATTTTGAGTTAATTTTTGTGCATGGTAAGATAGTGGTCTAATTTCATTGTTTTCATTGGCTGTCCAGTTTCCCCAACACTATGTATTGAAGTGACTGTCCTTTTCCCATTGTATATTCTTGGTTCCTTTGTCATAAGTTAATTGAACATACATGCATGATTTTATTTCAGGACTCTCTATTTGCTCCATTGATCTATATGTCTCTTTTTATGCCAATACCATACTGTTTTGATTACTGTAGCTTTATAAGATAGTGTGAAATCAGAGAGTGTGATGACTCCAGCTTTGTTCTTCTTTTTCAAAATTGCTCTGGCTTTTCAGGATCTGTTGTTGTTCCATACAAATTTTAGAACTGTTTGTTCTATTACTGTGAAAAATGCCATTGGAATTTTGATAGGGATTGCATTGAATCTATAGATTGCTTTGGGTAGTATGGACATTTTAACAATATTAATTCTTCTAATTCCTGACCATGGAATATCTCTCCATTCAATTGTGTCTTCTTCAATTTCTTTCATCAAAGTCCTGTAGTTTTCAGTGTACAGTTCCTTTATTTCCTTTGTGAAATTTATTCCTAGGTTTTAAATTCTTTTAGATGCAATTATCAATGGGATTATTTCTTAATTTCTCTTTCTGATAGTTTGTTATTAATGTATAGAAACACAACCTATTTCTCTATATGAACTGTGTATCCTGCAACTTTACTGAACTCATTTATTAATTCTAAGGGATTTTTTTTTTTTGGTGAAGTCTTTAGAGTTTTCTATGTCATTTTCAGAATAATATCCTCTGCAAATAGTGAGTTTTACTTTCTTTTTCTTATTTGGATGCATTTGTTGGAAGTCCTAATTCAATACTATGTTGACTAAAAGTGGAGAGAGTGGCCATTGTCTTTTTCCTCATCTTAGAGGAAAACCTTTCAGCTTTTCATCATTGAGTCTTATTAGCTGTGGGACTGTCATACATTGCCTTTATTTAGCCGAGGTGCATTACCTCTAATCACACTTTGTTGAAAGTTTTTATCATGATGGATGTTGAATTTTGTCAAATACTTTTTCTGCATCTATTGAGATGATCTTATAACTTTTATCCTTCATTTTGTTAATGTGGTGTATCAGGTCGACTGATTTGCAGATGTTGAACCATCATTGAGTCCCTGGAATAAATCCCACTAGATCATGATATAAGGTCCTTTTAATGTATTATTGAATTTGTTTTGCTAATATTTTGTTGAGGATTAATGCATCATTGTTCATCAGGAATGTTTGGCCTGTAATTTTCTTTTTATGTGATGTCCTCATCTGGTTTTGGTATTGGGGTAATGCTGCCCTCATAAAATAAGTTTGGAAGCATTCCTTCCTCTTGAATTTTTTGGAAGAGTTTGAGAAGGAAGAGTATTAAATCTTCTTTGAATGTTTGATAGAATTCACCAGTGAAGCCATCTGGTCCTAAACTCTTGTTTGTTGGGAGGATTTTGATTACTGATTCAATCTTTTTATTAGTAATCAGTCTACTTATATTTTCTATTAAGTCACAATTCAGTATGGCGGGTTGTATGCTTTTAAGAATTTATCCATTTCTTCTACACTGTCCATTTTGTTTGTGTATAATTGTTCATAGTAGTCTCTTATGATTCTTTGTGTTTCTGTGGTGTCACTTGTAATTTCTCCTCTTTCATTACTGATTTGTTTATTTGAGTCCTCCCTCTTTTTTCCTTAGTGAGACTAGCTAAAGGTTTGTCAATTCTGTTTATCCTTTAAAAGAACAACCTTCTAGTTTCACTGATGTTTTCTTTTGTCTTTTTATCTTCTATTTTATTTTTTTCTGCTTTGATTTTTATTGTTTTCTTCCTTCTACTAACTTTGGGATTCTCTGTTCTTTTTTTTAGCATAGAGTTAGATTGATTGTTTGAGATTTTTATTGTTTCCTGAGGTAGGCCTGTATTGCTATGAACTTTACCCTTAAAACTGCTTTTGATGCATCCATAGATATTGGATTGTTGTATTTCCATTTTCTTTTGTCTTGAGGTATTTTAAAAAATTTCCCTTTGATTTCTTCATGACCCATTGGTTGTTTAGTAGCACGTTGTTTAATCTCCACCTATTTGTGATTTTTCCAGTTTTCTTCTTGTATTCAATTTCTAGTCTCATAGCATTGTGGTTGAAAAAGGTGCTTGATATGATTTCAATCTTCCAAAATTTGTTGAGACTTGTTTTGTGCTCTAAAATATGATCTATCCTGGAGAATGTTCCATGTGTACTTGAGAAGCAAGAGTGTTCTGCTCCTTTTGGATGGAATGTTTTGTATTTACCTGTTAAATTCTTCTGGTCTAATGTGTCATTTAAGGCTGATGTTCCTTTATTGATTTTCTGTCTGGATGATCTATTCATTGATGTAAGTTGGGTTTTAAAGTCTCTACTATTATTGTACTGCTGTCAGTTCTCTCTTTAGGTCTCTTAATATTTGCTTTATGTATTTAGGTGCTCCTATGCTGGGTGAATAAATATTTACAAATGTTATATCCTCTTGTTGGACTGATTCCTTAACATTATGTAATGCCCATCTTTGTCTTTTATGACATTTTTTGTTTTAAAGTCTATTTTGTCTGATATAAGCATAGGTATTCCAGCTTTCTATTGGTTTCCATTTTCCTGAAACATCTTTTTCTATCCTTTCACTTTTAGTCTGTGTATGCCCTTACCTCTGAAGTGTGTCTCTGGTGGGCAGCATTAAGATCGGTATTGCTTTTTTAATCCAATCAGCCACTCTAAGTCTTTTGATTGGAGCATTTAGATCATTTACATTTAAAATAATTACTGATAAATATGTACTTATTGACATTTTGTTAATTGTTTTCTGCCTGTTTTTTAGTTTCTCTCTGCTTCTTCCTTCTTTGTTCTCTCCTGTTATTGTTTGATAACATTCTTTAATGTTATACTTAGATTCTTTTCTTCTTGTTTTTTGTATATTTACTACAGCTTTTTGCCTTACGGTTACAATGTGACTCACATATAATAGTCTACTTATACAGTAGTCTATTCTAAGTCAATAGCAACTTAAGTTTGACTGCATTCTAAAACTGTACATTTTTACTCCCCGCCCAACAAGTTTTATGTTTTTGATGTCTTTTATACATATTTTTATTTTGTGTATCCCTTAACTAATACTGTAATTATAGTTGCTTTTTTCTTTTAACCTTCATCCTAGCTTTATAGGTGATTAACACACTACCCTTACTGTATATTTACCTTTACCAGTATGATTTTTAGTTTCATATGTTTTCTCATTACTAATTAGTGTCCTTTCTTTGCAGCTTAAAGACCTTTTAAAATTTCTTGGGGGCTGGTTTAGTGATGATGAACTCCTTTACCTTTTCCTTGTATGGAAAACTCTTTTCCTCTCCTTCAATTCTGAATGATAATCTTGCTGGGTAGAGAATTTTTGTTGGAAATTTTTCTCTTTCAGCACTTTAAATATATTACTCCATTACCTTTTGGTTTGCAAAGTCTCTGCTGAAAAATTTACTGATAGTGTTAGGGGGCTTTCCCTTGTACATATCAAATTATTTATGTTTTCAGTTTTTAAGATTCTCTCTTTATCTTTGACTTTTTAATTATAATGTGTCCTAATATAGATTTATTTGGGTTCCTCTTATTTGGAAGTCTGTGGACAATTTGATCTGAAGGTCTGTTCCATCCTCAGGTTAGGAAAGTTTTCAGCTTTTTTTTTTTTTTTTGGCTGCATTGGGTCTTCATTGCTGCATGTGGGCTTTCTCTAGTTGCAGCAAGTGGGGGCTAGTCTTCATTGCTGCATGTGGGTTTTCTCTAGTTGCAGCAAGTGGGGGCTAGTCTTTGTTGCGGTGCGTGGGCTTCTCATTGTGGTGGCTTCTCATTGCAGAGCACAGGCTCTAGGCATGTGGGCTTCAGTAGTTGCAGCACACGGGCTCAGTAGTTGCAGCATGTGGGCCCTAGGGTGCATGGGTTTCAGTACTTGTGGTGCATGGGCTTAGTTGCTCTGTGGCAGGTGGGATCTTCCCAGACCAGGGATCAAACCTGTGTCCCCTACATTGGCAGACAGATTCTAACCACTGCATCACCAGGGAATTCTAGCCATTATGTTTTGAAATAAGTTGTCTGTCCCTTTCTCTCTTTCTTCTTCTTTTGGGACCCCTATAATAAGAATGTTGTTCTACTTGATGTTATCCCATTGGTTCCTTAAGCTATCTTCACTTTTTAAAATTCTTTTTTCTTTTTGCTGCTCTGTTTGGGTGAGTCCCAATGCCCTGTCTTCCAGATCACTGATCCCTTCTTTTGCTTCATCAAGACTGCTGTGAACCCCTCTTGTGTAATTTTCAGTTTAGTTATTGTATTCTTCAACTCTGTGCCCTCTGTTTGGTACTTTCTTATGTTTTCTATCTCTTTGTTGAAGTGCTCACCATGTTCATCCATTTTCTCCAGAGTTGGTGACCATTTTTATGACCATTACTTTGAACTCTTTATCAGGTAGATTACTTATCTCTATTTCATTAAGATTTTTTCTGGGGTTTTACCTTGTTCTTTCAGTTGAAAACATATTCCTTTTTTGCTTCATATTGGTTGACTCTCTGTGTTTGTTTCTATGTATTAAGCAAACAGCTACCTCTCCCAGTCTTGAAGGAGTGGCCTTGAGTAGGAGGTGAACCTTATTATTCAACCTTGCCCAAGCTCTTGGTTGTCTGTCAATCCTTTGTGATCTAAGTAGCCTGATACATTCCTGTTGGGTCCCAGTTGTTGAGGTTGTGCCAAGACCCATCTCATGTGGCCCTTTTTTCCTTTGTTGTGGAGGAGCTGTTCAGCTAGTTTTCAGTTCTTTTTCAAAGGGAGGTGTTCCATATGTAGCTGTAGATTTGGTGTGTTTGTGGAAAGAGGTTAGATTTGCCTTGGAATAATCATGTATTGGTGTAGTCCACATATTCTTTCATTCTCCTAGAAAATGATTTCATGTTTTCTCTTTTCTCCTTAAACCTCCCATCTGACTTCTAGATAATAATGTTGTTTCTTTTTTCACTAAGAAAACTGTAGCAGTTAAAAGATAACTTTGATAAACTTCCAACACATCTACTCACCTACCTTGCACTGTGCCTGCACTACTGTTTCAATGGAGACGTGTCCATGCTGCCATCAAAGGCCAACCCTGCTATTTGTGCAGTAGATCCCATTCCCTCTTGCCTAACCAAGAACATTGTTCCAACAATTCTCCTCTCTTCTTCACTGTAATTTCGCTCCTCTCTATTGGGTCATTCCTACCCTATCCCAACCATTAACTCTGGGACCTCATATGCTCTTACTTGTTTTCTTGTTCACCCCTCTTAAGACAAGATGACTTCAAGCATAATGAGCACATCATCTTTTAAGCCCTTGGGTATTTTCCTTACTTTTTGCCAGATTGGCCATTTATTTTGAAAGTTAAAAAAAATTTGTTCTACATTTCAATGGAAATAGTATCTCATGGATACACAGTCATCTGTGCTCTTTCCTGTCCTCTACTGCTAGCTCCTATAAATCCTAACTTTTACTTGCAGAGTGACCTCATTTTCTCTTTCCTCATATGCTCTCTCAAGGTTATTTCATGAAGTACCACTGCCTCAAATACTATCTATAAGCTATGACTCTAAGTTTGTATCTGCAGCCCAGTCCTTCCCTCTGAGCTCCAGACTTATATATCCAACTCTTGCTTGAAACCTGTAGTTTATGATCTAAAAAACATCTTAAACATCTAAAACAATATATCAAAATAGAACCTTTGGTTTTTCCCACTCAAAATCATGTCTACAAGACAAAATTTTAAGAATCATCTTTTATTTCTCTTTGTTGTTCATCCTCAAAGGTAATCCCTCAACAAGCCTTGGTTCTATACAAAAATGCACCTCAAATCTGTCTACTTTTCTTTATCACTTGTATTATTATAGAATCCACATCTCTGTGTCTCACTACAGATAACTTCTCTTGATTCCAGCCCAGGGCACTGGAGCTTGTGGATTTGCATGAGTCTCACAAACATCAAAATATCCTGACAATCTTGGAATTGAGGACTTATAACAGATAAACTTTGTGTAACTTACTAGTTAGGCATACAACATAAACTACAAGAAAGACAATGATTTATAAAGGAAAAGATAATGTCAGCAGACATACTTTGTTTATAAAAATACATCTTCCCCTTCTTGAAATAACAGTGTATGTTCAGAAATACACCTGACAATATAGTGTCTGTGACAAAGAATGAGAGTAGAAAAACTGCTACATTGGATTATCCAGTATTAGATGGCTTTCTATCTTTCCCAACCAAAAATATATTTTGAATAAAAATATATAGATTCCATCATATTGAAATGAGTTAACTTTTATATTAACCTGAAGAAAAGGGATTAAAAGAATCAAGCTCTAAAAACAAGATTCCTTTTTTTTAAGACTCCTGAAGCTGAGATTTTGAAACCAAAATAGAAAATATGGTGTAACTTCAATATCCAGAAGCAAATGATGGTTGAAAACGTGTAATTTTATAGCTTAAGGTTAAAATCTTGAAATGCACATGACAAACAAATCAGTAGATTATAAAGTTTGCTGGGCACAATGTATTCTGAAAGATTTACTCAATAAAAGCAAGCGTTACATAAAACCAAGTCACTATATTTTGAATTCAGTAAGACTTCATTACAAGCAATGTTCACTAACATGCTGCTTCAATACTGCATTATCTCAAATTATTCATCTGTGATGTAGGACTACCAGAAAATGAAATTTTATCACAATAGACTTTTGAAATGTTTTTACTTTCCTCTCTTTACAAAGTGAAATACACCTAGCTGTGCACATATGGAGTGCCTCTCTACAGAAGTCTTTGTATGCACATATGGATTATTAAAGAAATTTGGTGGTAGTAGAAATTCAGTGGTAAACTATATGACTATTCTGATAGTGAAGAGAAAACCTCTAGTTTTTAAAATTTGTTTTTTATTGCGATAACACTGGTTTATAAAGTTATATGCCTCATGTGTGCAATATTATATTTTTACTTCTGTACGCACTACACCGTGAACACCACCAAAAATTTAGTTTCCATCTGAAACCATACAGTTGATTCCTTTACCTATTTCCCCCCCACCCCCATCCCTTCCCTTCTGGTAACCACTATTCTGTTCTCTGTATCTGTATGAGAAAATCTTGACTATTCATTTTCAGTAAAAAAAAATCTAAAATGACAACCATAAGTAAACCTCCAGGCTAATTACTATGAGGAAGAAATCAAACTGAAAAACAAAACAAAGGCAGCTATTAAACATGCTGTTTGACAAATTAAAACATGGTACCTAAAATGACATCTTTTTAGATGTAATACCCTCACTTATAAGTGAATCTTGTGGTGCAATTGTCAATTTCAAATTCCCTATCTTTATTTTTACTTGTACAAATTGATTTCTGACATTCTGATCTAACACATGCAGAAGACAATGAAAGTTTAATACTTGGTAGTACATTTCTTCACTCCTTTTACACAGTAATGAAGTATTATCTGGTTTCCTAATAGTCTCTCCCCTGCCATTTCAGTGCAGAGAGTGACCACTTTTAAAATAAATTATTGACGTCATTACTTTATAGATATTAAATATTGTATCTTGGCCATTTGTATGGAAAATATTATTATTTAAATTAATGGTTGTTGAGAATGTGTTATCAAGAGAAGGGAAAAGTCGAATAAATAACAAGGTAAATGATTGTTAAATTATATTCCAATGTTACATAAGAAATAAAATATTTATTATGTATTTACTGTGACATTACTCTGTGGGTGAAATGTATAGAAAAATAAATTTGGGAATACCACATTCAATGCAAGAACAATTCCCATTGTTTTCATTTAATAAGAAATGATAGTGACTGATTTTCTTACGTCATCGTAATCTATTCCATAATGTAAAATGCTATCCATTATAGTATTTTTTGTTTGTTTTTAAGAGTACCAAATAATACCTATAATACCATTACTTTTGGGATATAACATAACACATTTTAAAAAAACTCAATTACTTTTTCAAGATAAAAAGGAAAATATAGGGTTCTTTATTTGGTAATAGAGCAATTAACCTAGGACCCTACTCTTTTAAAAAAATGGCTATTAATTATTTTATTTTATTTTATTTTTTAAAGTAATTTTTATGGGCATATAGTTGCTCCTAGGACCCTAATCTTATATGGTACATTCAACTAACCTAAGACTCGTTTTTTCCCTTTTTTTTTTTTTTAACAGATTTTATTTATTTATTTTTTGGCTGTGTTGGGTCTTTCATTACTGTGCGTGGGCTTTCTCTAGTTGCGGTGAGCAGGGGCTTCTCATTGCGGTGGCTTCTCTTGTTGCAGAGTACAGGCTCTAGAGCACAGGCTTCAGTAGTTGTGGCGCACGGGCTTAGTTGCTCTGTGGCATGTGGGATCTTCCCAGACCAGGACTCGAACCCATGTCCCCTGTATTGGCAGGCAGATTCTTAACCACTGTGCCACCAGAGAAGCCCTCCCTTTTTTTTTTTAATAGAGGGAAAATTGGCATATAACATAATATTAGTTTCAGGTGTATAACATAATAATTTGATGACTACAAAGTCATCACCACAATAATTCTAGTTACCATCTGTCACCATACAGTTGACCTCTTCCCCTTTGATAACCACCAATTTGTTCTCTCTATCTGTATGTTTTGTTTTGTCTGTTACTTCTGTTTTTTTAGATCCCACATATAGGTGAAATCATAATATATTGGTTTTTCTCTGGATGACTTATTTCACTTAGTATAATACCCTCAAGGTTCATATATGTTGTCACAAACAGCAAGATTTCTTTCATTTTTATGGCTGAGTAATATTCCATTGTGTATTTTTACCATGTTTTCTTTATCCATTCATCCACTGATGGAAATTTAGGTTGTTTTCATGTCTTAGTTAATATAAATAATGCTGCAAAGAACATGGGGTATATATATCTTTTTGAGATTGTGTTTTTGTTTTCTTCTAACCGCCTGGAACTGGGATTGCTGGATCATATGGTGGTTTTATTTTTAATTTTTTGAGGAACCTGCAGGCTGTTTTCCATAGTGGCTGCATCATTTTACATTCCCAGTATCTGTGTAGGAGGGTTCCCTTTTCTCTACAACCTTTCCAACACTTGTTGTTTCTTGTCATTTTGGTAACAGATATTCTAACAGCTGTGAGATGATAATGCACTGTAGTTTGATTTGCATTTCCCAGATGATTAGTGATGTTGAGCATCTTTTCATGAGCCTATTGGCCATCTGTATGTCTTCTTTGGAGAAATGTTTATTCAGATCCTTTGCCCATTTTTTAAACTGAATTGTTTGCTTTTTTGTTATTGACTTGTATGAGTTATTTATATTTTGAGTATTATCTTTTATCAGATATATGATTTGCAAATATATTCTCCCATTCAGTAGGTTGCCTTTTTGTTTTATTGTGGTCTTCTCTGCTGTGCAGAAGCTTTTTAGTTTGATGTAGTCCCATTTGTTTATATTTGCTTTTGTTGCCATTGCCTTTGGAAAAATATTGCTAAGAGTGATGTAAAGAAACTTACCAGCTATTCTTTCTTCTAAGAGTTTTATGGTTTCTGGACTTATATTAAAGTCTTTAATTCATTTTGAGTTAATTTTTGTGTACGGTGTAAGACAGTGGTACAATTTCATTCTTTTGCATATGGCGGTCCAATTTTCTCAACACAGTTTATTGAAGAGACTGTTCTTTCTTCATTGTATATTCTTTGTTCCTTTGTCACAAATTAATTAACCATATATGCGTAGGTTTATTTCTAGGTGCAATAATTTGTTCCATTGATTTGTGTCTCTTTTTATGACAATACCATACTGTTTATATTGCTGTAGCTTTGTAGTATAGTTTGAAATCAGTGTGTGATATCTACAAATTTGTTCTTTTTTTTTTTTTTTTTTTTTACAAATTTGTTCCTTTTTTCAAGGTTGCTTTGGCTCTTTGGGATCTTTTGTGGTTTAATGGAAATTTTAGGATTGTTTGTTCTATTTCTGTGAAAAATGCCATTGGAATTTTGATAGGAATTTTATTGAATGTATGGATTGCTTGGGTAGTATGAGTATGGACATTTCAACAACATTAATTCTTGAAATTTATAAACATGAAATATCTTTCTATTTATTTGTGTCTTCTTCAGTTTTTTTCATTGATGTCATAGTTTTCAGTGTACAGTTCTTTTACCTCCTTGGTGAAATTTATTCCTAGGTATTAAATTTTTTTTGATGCAACTATAAGTAGGATTGCTCTCCTAATTCCTCTTTCTGCTAGTTTGTTATTAGTGTACAGAAACATGACCAATTTCTGAATATTGATTTTGTATCCTGCAATTTTATTGAATTTATTATTAATTCTAAGAGTTTTTTGGTGGAGTCTTTGGGGTTTTCTATATATTAGAATCATGTCATCTGCAAATAGTGACAGTTTTACTCCTTTCTTTCCTATTTGGATGCTTTTTATTTCTTTTTCTTGCCTAATTGCAATGGTTAGGATTGTCAGTACTATGCTGAATAAAAGTGGAGAGTGGACAATCTTGTCTTGTTCCTCATCTTAGAGGAAAAGCTTTCAGTTTTTCACCATTGAGTATGAAGTTAGCTGTAGGTTTGTCATATGTGGTCTTTATTAGGTTGAGGTACATTCCCTCTATACCCACTTTATTGAGAGTTTTTATCATGAGTGAATGTTGAATTTTGTCAAATGCTTTTTCTGCATCTATTAAGATGATCTTAAAGTTTTTATCCTTCATTTTGTTAATGTGGTGTATCAGATTGATTGATTTGCAGATGTTGAACCATCCCTGAACACCTGGAATAAATTCCACTAGATCACAGTGTATGAGCCTCTTAATGTATTGTTGAACTCAGTTTGCAAATATTCTACTGAGAATTTATGCATCTATGCTCATCAGGGATATTGGTCTGTAATTTTTTTGTGTGTGTGGTGTCCCTTTTTGGTTTTGGTATCAGGGTAATGCTGGCCTTATAACATGTGTTTGGAAGCACTTCCTCCTCTTGAACCTTTTGGAAGCATTTGTGTAGGATAGGTATCAAATCTTCTTTGAATGTTTGATAGAATTAATCACTAAGGCCTCTGGTCTTGGACTCTTGTTTGTTGGGAGGTTTTGATACTGATTCAACCTCCTTACTAGTAATTGGTTTATTCATATTCTGTATTTCTTCATGATTCAGTTTTGGAAGATTGCATGTTTCTAGGAATTTATTCATTTCTTAACTGTTGTCCAGTTTATTGGCATTCATAGCATTCTCTTATGATCCTTTGTACTTTTTTAGTATTTGTTGTAACTTCGCTTTCATTTCTGATTTTATTTATTTGAGCCCTCTCTCTTTTTCTTAGTGAGTGTAGCTAGAGTTGTGTTCAATTTTATTTATCCTTTCAAAGAACAAGCTGTTAGCTTCACTGATCTTTTCTAGTGATTTTTTAAGTTTCTATTTCTTTTATTTTGGCTCTCATTTATTTTATTTATTTATTTATTTTTGCAGTATGTGGGCCTCTCGCTGTTGTGGCCTCTCCCTGTTGTGGAGCACAGGCTCCGGACGTGCAGGCTCAGCAGCCACGGCTCATGGGCCCAGCCACTCCGCAGCATGTGGGATCTTCCCGGACTGTGGCACGAACCTGCGTCCCCTGCATCGGCAGGCGGACTCTCAACCACTGCATCACCAGGGAAGCCCCTTGGTTCTCATTTATTATGTTCTGCTTTCTACTAACTTTGGGCTTCATCTGTCTTCTTTTTCTAGTTCCTTTAAGTATTAAGTTAATTTATTTATTTGAGATTTTTCTTGTTTTTTGAGGTGGGATTTTATAACTATGAACTTTCCTCTTGGATCTACTTATGCTGCATCCCATAGATTTTGCTATGTTGTATTTCTATTTTCATTGTCTCTAGGTACTTTTTAATTTCCCCTTTAATTTTTTACTGACCCACTGGCTGTTTAGTAGCATGTTATTTAATCTCCATCTATATGTGGTGTTTTCAGTTTTCTTCTTTAAATTGATTTCTAGTTTCATACTGTTGTGGTTGGAAAAGGTGCTTGATATGATTTCAATATTCTTAAATTTACTGAGGCTTGTGTTGTGGCCTAACATACAATCTATCCTGGAGAATGTTCCATGTGCACTTGAGAGAAATGTGTATTCTGCTGCTTTTGGATGGAACGTTCTGTAGATATCTATTAATTTCATCAGGTCTAATGTGTTGTTTAAGGCTGATGTTTTCTTATTTATTTCTATCTGGATGATATACCCATTGATGTAAGTGGGATTTTCAAGTTCCCTACTATTATTGTATTACTGTCAAAATCTCCCTTTAGGTTTGTTAATATTTGCTTTATGTATTTAGATGTTCCTATGCTGGGTGTATAAATATTTACAAATATCAAATCCCCTTGTTGGATTGACCCCTTTATCATTATGTAATGCCCTTCTTTGTCTTTTATTACATTCTGTGTTTTAAAGTCTATTTTGTCTAATACAAGTACAGCTACACCAGCTATCTTTTGTTTCTATTTCCATGGAAAATCTTTTTCCATCCCTTCCTTTTTATACTGTGTGTCCTTAGATCTGAAGTGAGTCTCTCGTAGGTAACATATAGGTGAGCTTGTTTTTTTATCCGTTTAGCCACTCTATGTCTTTCAATTGGAGAATTTAGACCATTTACATTTAAAGTAATTTTTGATAAGTATGTACTTATTGCCTTTATTAATTGTATTCTGGCTGTTTTTTGTAGTTCCTTTCTGTTCCTTTTTCCTTTTCTTCCTCTGTGGGTTGATAATTTCTTTAGTGTTGTTTAGATTCCTTTCTTTTTATCTTTTGTGTATCTACTGTAGGTTTTTCTTTTTAGTTACTATGAGGCTCACATATAACGGTCTACATATATAGCAGTCTATTTTAAGTTGGTGGCAACTTAAATTTGAACACATATCAAAAACTACATTTTTACATCCCCACCCCTCATTTTATGTTTTTGATATTATATTTTAAATCTTTTAATTTTGTATATCCCTTAATTATGGTAGTTACAATTAATTTTATTGCTCTTGTATTTTTACCTTCATACTAACCACTACTAACCATAGTGGTTGATCCACTGCCCTTGCTATATATTTACCTTTGCAAGTGAGATTTTTACTTTCATATGTTTCCTTATTATTTGTTAGTGCCTTTTCTTTTCAGTTTAAATAAGACCTTTAAAAATTTCTTGCAAGGCCAGTTTAGTGGTGATGAACTCCTTTATCTTTTGCTTGTATGGAGATTCTTTAACTCTCTTTCCATTCTTATGATACCCTTATTGAGTAGAGTATTCAGGGTTGGATACTCTTTCTTTTCAGCACTTTGTATATATCATACCACTCCCTTTTGGTCTGCAGAATTTCTGCTGAGAAATCAGCTGATAGTCTTATGGGGGTTCCCTTGTACATATCAAATTGTTTTTCTCCTGCTGCTTTTATGATTCTCTATTTAACTTTAGACATTTTAATGTGTCTTGGTGTGGATCTCTTTGAGTTCTTCTTATTTGGAACTCTCTGGGCTTCCTAGACCTGGATGTCTGCTTTCTTCCCCAGGTTAGAGCAGTTTTCAGTTATTTCTTCAAATAAGCTTTCTCCTCCTTTCTCTCTCTCTTCTCCTTCTGGGACCCAAATAATGTGAATGTGATTCCACTTGATGTTGTCCCACAGGTCTTAAGTTATCTTCAGTTTTCAAAATTCTTTTTTCTTTTTGCTGCTCTGTTTGGGTGAGTTCCAATGCCCTGTCTTCCAGGTCACTGATTTGTTCTTCTACTTCACCTAGTCTGCTATTGAATGCCTCTAGTGTATTTTTCAGTTCAGTTCTTCAACTCTGTGACTTCTATTTGGTACTTTCCTATATTTCCTATCTCTTTGTTGATGTTCTCACCATGTTCATCCATTCTTCTCTTGAGTTTGGTGAGCATTTTTATGACCATTACTTTGAACACTTTACCAGGTAGATTACTTATCCCTGTTTCATTAAGGTCTTTTTCTGAGGTTTTGTCTTGTTCTTTGGTTTGGAACATATTCCTGTTTTCTCATTTTCCTTGAATGTCTGTGTTGTTTGTATGTATTAGGTGAAACAGCTACCTCTCCTAGTCTTGAAAGAGTTGTCTTGTGTTGGAGATGAACCTTATCATTCATCCTCACCCTAGCTCTTGATTGTCTCTTGAACCTTTGCAATTGTTTTAGTAGCCTGATTTATTCTTTTTGTGTGTGTGTGTGGTATGTGGGCCTCTCACTGTTGTGGCCTCTCCCGTTGTGGAGCACAGGCTCCAGACGCGCAGGCTCAGTGGCCACGGTTCACGGGCCCAGCCACTCCACAGCATGTGGGATCTTCCCAGACCGGGGCATGAACCTGTGTCCCCTGCATCAGCAGGCGGACTCTCAACCACTGCGCCACCAGGGAAGCCCCTGATTTATTCTTGATATGTCTCAGTTGTTGAGGGTGTGCCAAGACCTCAGTGTTCCAAAGGAAGTGATCTCAGTCAGCACTTCAGTCAGTGATCTCAGATCAAGCTTCCTGGAACCTAGATTCTCAGGCATCAGCTTTAAAGTACACAGATATATACAGTCCTGTGGGACTGGAATTGTAGATGCTGCTGACCTACAGACTAGAAGATCTGGAGATGTCCTCAGGGCAACATTTGCAAGAATCAGGGATTCATATGAATGTAGAGTCTCATTTCTGTGAGGTACCAACGAGCTGTGGTGAGTTCAAGGGAGGATACATAGATGGTGCATGTCTGTAGCCTTTAGATTTATAGCAAACCTGAAGCCTGTCCCTCAGGTTAAAGCTCTAGGACAATTAAAAGGGCGTTTTTCACTTGTGGACTGGTGGTATGTTTCAGGCTGCTGTCTGTGGAGTGTTCTGGGTGTGGTATCCTGCCCAGAACTCTGTCTTCCCAATTATTACAGTCTTGTTGTGTCCAGGAGCACAAACCTTTCTGTCCATCAGAGCCAGGCAATCAAGAGGTATCCCGTGTGTGTACTGTGCTGACCCACCAGCTCCAATGAGGCTGTGGAAGAGTATTGGATTCGGCATGCCCTTGGTTTTAACGATGCCAGAGAAGAGTGCTGGGGTGGAGCACACCTGTGTTTTTAGCGAGGCCTGGGATGAGCACTGGGTGCACGGCATGGCCTCAGCTTTATCCATGTGTCTGCACATGCCCACCTGTGCTAGCAAGGTAAAGGGAATGTGTAAAAAATAGTGTTCTCCAGTGCCTCTGTCCCTGAGGAAAATTCCAACTAATCCCTGCCCCTCTGACAGACACTATAAGATTAGCAACTGAATCTCCTTCACATATATTTCAGTCACCTCTCAAACTGTTGCCTTTGCACTGGCTCCCGGGATAAGAGAGTTTGCACATTAGCCCCTCAACAGGAGTATCTTAGATCCCCACAGTCCTCCAGATCCCCTGGATACAAGCCCTGTTTGTCTCCAAAACCAGATTTTTTTTGGGGGGGGGCTTGTTTCTCTGGTGCAGGTTCCAAGGGTTGGGGTGCCCGATGTGTGGCACAAACCCCTTGGTCCTCAAGGGAGAGGCTCTGGGTCTGCGAGAGCCTTCCCTAGTGTGTGTCATTGCACCAGGAGTGAGGGTTTTGGTGAGACCATGTCTCTGCCTTTCCTACCGTCTCACTGTGCCCTTCTATCCCTTGTTGCGGAGGAGGATGTTAAGCTAGTTTTCGGTTCTTTTTCAGCAGGAGTTATCCCATAGGTAGCTGCAGACTTTGTGTGTCCATGGAGAAGGTGAGTACAGGATCTTCCTATGTTGCTATCTTGGACCATCCCCCAAAGACACACTTCTATCTCTAAACTTTCTAAAAACTTGTGACGTAGACTGAACAATTAACTCAGTGCTTGAATTAATTCAGTAGTTTTCAAATCCCTTTATGTTTCTAATCTTCTGTTTTAGATGGCAGAGGGTAAACTTTTTAGATAATTTACCAGGTACCAAAAAAAAAATTTAAATTTTTTTTTTTTTTTTAAAAACTTGTTGCAGGCAGTAGAGTAAAATGGAAAGGGCGTGAGGTGTGCTTTTTGGATATCCATTCAAGTTCTGATGCTGCCACTTCCTCTGGCCTGTGGTAGGACAGCTTACCCCACGTAAACGTAAGTTTCTTCATCTGTAAAATGAAGACTCAACTAGAAATCTGGGACTTTTATACATCACTGAAGTTCTACAAAAGAAAATTTCCTTAAGATTACCCTGCATGTTTAAACAGACTAAAAATGAATGTAATTTAATCTTTTCTCGGTGGCTAAGGGCCATCAATAGAAAAAACAATATATGAATTTGTAAGGTTTCTTTGCTCCCACGTAAATTGGCCCCAGACTACTGAGTGCTTGTACGAATGTTTATGTGTGTGTGTGTCAACCTTCTTCTTATTTTCAGCTAATGTTTATTGATGTTGTCACTGTGTCTGTTTATAATATGCCGCCTTGTTTTTAATATACTTATTAAGGGGTAAATATACTCTTCTATAAAGTATGTTGCAATTGATTCAACAGCATCAACAAAGTAAATGTTTGGTTTGTTGAAGTCATCAAAGTTTGACTGATTGTTAAGTGAAGTATTTATATGCTCTAGTAGTAAATCCATTTTCTTTTGCTTTTTCCCTTAGAAGACGGAGGGCAGTTGTTAAAGTATCTTTTCCTTAATGACACCTACTTGAAGACAGTTATTAGAGAATCTTATCTCCCCACAGTCTAATACTCTGAACCTTTACTCATGTGTCACATTTTCCCAATGATTAACCTTCATTATAATTTTGTAAATCCCGCTCAATGCTTTCACATGCCTCTCAAGCTGTCTGGTTTCAAAGGCAAAACTGTAGTCTAATAACAAAAGACTTGCTATTCTATTAACATTTCTGTTAATAAATCTTAAAGTGATATTAACTCTTTTGCTGTTGTTTCCATTTTTCTAATAGTATCTATGACTATACATACCCATGAACCTACGTGCGAGCGCACACACACACGCTCTCTCTCTCTCTCTCTCTCAATTGAAATAGTAGACTTGGTTGGCTAAGGAGACCAGAAGAATATTTCTATGAGTTACTCATAAGGCCTGATATCAGTAATTTAATTTTTTCTGAGAAATAAAACTAATGAATGGGGCTGTGTTTTGGAATCAGGTCATAATTTAAAGCAAGAAGACTCCCTCTTCCTATTACTCTTCCTGCAGTGCGCCATGTTTGGAAGTCTCCTCTTACAGGTGTGTGTAAGTTGTAATGCAGGGGTGGTTAGTATCTGTTCTTCTATAAAAGTCTGGCACTGCCAGGCAATACTTTGGGTAATAATCGTGACTGTGTTTGAAATGCGTGCTTTAAAATAACACAGTTGAGTCAACATGTAAAGCTTAATCCATTCTCACATTCAGTACAAAGATAATTTGGATCTCACCTCATTTGTTTTATGCACACAAATGAAACCAGAGCACCATGCTCTACCCTTTGGATCAGTATTAATTTCCAGTAAATTTTCCCTACTCAAGGTCTACTCTAAAATCCCAAGGCAGTCTTGTATCACCACCTTCTGTACAGTGACTTTAAACCTCAGTTTCTGAAATCCTTTTTGTTCCTCAAGACTTTCCTAGTTATTTTGATACAGCATAGGAAACAATCTGTTTTCCTTTCTATTACCTACTACTCCAAAATCTGTAAGTATTGGTTAACTCTGCGATCAATGTCTCAGAAATAGTGTGTGGGGATTGACTATTGGTTAGAAAACTATATAAAATTTGGAAGCTGATATTTAGGTTCAGAAAAAGAAAAGCTTTATAAATGTCACAGTACTGGAACAAGGAAGAATAATATTATATACATATTATTTTTATGTAAATATTATTTAAGATAGAATCTGTTTCTCACATGCAAAGGGCAGATGGGAAATTGTTCAAAGTAATATGAAGGTAATGGTACACAAGTATTATCCTATTGCATTAGGATAAACTTCCAGTAGTTTATTTGAGTTGTTGAGATCAATTCCCATAAGTTTAAAGTGGGACCAATGAAAGAATTCTATTAAAATCCTGCTCAAACACAATGTAAGATAATTTTATGTACACCTATTATACTTCCCATATGTCACCTTATAAATTTCATGTGTGTGTGTCTGTGTGTCTGTGTGAAGAGTGAAATGGAGGTAGTGATAGTGAATTTAGCAAGCCAAATATTTGCGTTGTTCCCCAAAAGGGGGAAAATTGATTTACATGATTGTTTGCTATTAAGGCTCAAATGAGTCTACCCTGATTCGGTTTTCTCTTATGTTTTTCAATTTTGACAGCTGTCAGTTCACAGTTATGACTACTTTATCTAAGCATCACAAACACTGCATTAGTATCTTCAGAAAATATACTGTGAAAGCTGCAGTTTCACTGTCCCAAATCAATTAGCACATTCTTAAACTTGCAGTGTAGTCGTTTGTGGGCACTGAGGCAGCCAGCGGAAGGGTATTGATTGGAGTATAATGTCATGTGTAGCAGGAGAGAAAGATGAAAAGTATTTTCTGCTTAATGGGTTGGTATTAAGTAGGCGGGAATGGCTTCTAATTAGCCAACAATTGCTGTGTTTCCCAGTTTCCCTCCTTTCCCTCCTCCTGTCCGTCACCAGCTGCCAACCTGCCCCCATTTTTTTGTTATTTGGAGTGCATTGCTCACTGCAGTGAAAGCCTTTGTTTAAGAAAGAGGGCTCCCAGGGTCTCAGCTGCCTGGGTACAGCTTGCTGCCTACGATGAGTAGCAACTGTCAGTTTATTTTATCTCAACCTTTTCATCATTCTGCTGAAACTGATCGACTGAAACCACCTGAGAGAACTGAGGATTCCGTACCTACAAGTCATTAGCTAGGGCTGCAGCCTCTCGCCACAGAGCAAGTCAACTGCACACTTCCCGAAATGCAGTCCACTTTAACCCCATGTTTCCCCAACACATAAGAATTCTGTCCCTTTTTTGTTTTTGAAGCAGAGTTAACGGGAGAGGATCCCTTTGATGGATGGGCATGTAAGTCAGGACATTTTGCTTTCGCTAAGGATGAGGATAATGTCCCCGTGACAGGCTTTGCTATGGTGAAACCAGCGATATGGGGGACTTTGTTCCATCCACATCAAAAGTGAATGTGAAACTGGAAAACATTTTACAAAGTGACTTTATGACATCAGGTCTCAAGCCCCATTCTTTACCAACATCAAATGTGCCGGATTGAAGCCTGATTTCACATGTGTGTGATCCATATGACAGCTGTTTAGCGGGTTTCCTGTTCCATTTTAGAACCGAGTAAAGACAAATTTCCCATACACTTTAATGATACTGTGAAAACTTTTTTTCTAGAGAAACCATCTAACCTGTTGTACCCATAATGCATCAAAACAGAATGACATGATGAGAAAACTCCCCCTGTGCCACAGTGGAGGATATGTTTAGTAAATATCAGTGACACACGAACCTATTGAGAAATGATATGCCATACCATATACCACTGCCATATACCACTTAGACCTGTGGAGTTGTGAATATGTGGTATTTAACCATGTTTCAACATGGGTAGGTAGATTCTTGGGGAAGTGAAATTTTAGAAACATTTAGAAGGAAAAGGGAAGGTAACTGAGCAGAGAAAAAGATTATTATTTCTGATAAATGATGTGAACTAACAGTAAGAGTTGGAATTAAAAAGGAAGAGTTCAAAGGCGTTCACTTGATTTTAAAATAGATATATAAAGGAAGCCAAAGGAAGAGATGTATTGGTTTACAGTGTTTTCCATTTATCATATATGAATTTAAATATTGATAAGAAATGTTATCTGAAGACTCACTAAATAGGTTTACATACATTAGTGAAATATCACATATTCATGAGGAAAAGCTAACCTTGCATTATCTAAACCTTAAAATATTGAAAAATTTAAGAGCAGTTCTCACACATGAGAATCACCTGGTGAGCTTGTTGAAAGTAGATTCTCAAGCCCCTTCACTGGAGATTCTGGTTCAATGAGTCCGTGGTAAGGCCCTAGCATATGCATTTATAACAACCTCCCACCATCATCGATCAGATAATTTTTGATGCAAGTGGTCCTTGAGTTGCACTCTTGAGAAAATGCCTAAGGCTTATTGTGAAGTTTAATTTTACACAGGGTATCTTCAAATACTTGAATCATAATAGAAAATGCAACAGAATATCTTGAATCACCAATGAACAATACTAATTTCAGTGTCATTTTTCCTCCTAAGAATCTTCTACTTAAAATTTCTTTAAAATCATTAAAGATGAAATAGATTAGACTACAATAGAAAAATTACCAGAGTGCATCACATGTAGTAAGTATGGTTTTGTCAAATTCTTGATTCAATTGCTTATTCTGCATCACAAGTAAAATATATTTCTTACTGTAGGTTTTAGTCAAAAAGCCCACAAAAAGCTTTACAACCTGTTCTTCACACAGCAGCCAAAGTGATCTTTTTAAAAAGTCAGAGTCCTATTCTCAGACTTCAGTAACAATTTTCCATCACAATTGGAATAAAATCCAAAGTCATCACTATGGCCTGAAAGACCTAAATTAACTAGCTACCACTGGATCCTCAGTTCTTCCTTCTCCTCACTCAATTTTCTCCCACCATATTGGTCTTCTTGTTGTTACTCAAACAAGCCCAGCTTTACCTGGATATCTTCTCCCCACCCTCCTAGATATTCACACAGCTTGCTTCATCATTTCAATTCAGGTTTCTTTACAAACCATGCCTCTTTTGAAAGACTTCTCTGAACTTTCTGTTTAACATAGCCCTCCCCAAACCCAATCACTTTGTGTCCTCTTACCCCTCTTTATTTTTTCCTTCATAGCACTCAGCACTATTTCTAGTGGTTCCCTGACAGCATCTAAACCAGTTTCCATGCTTAAGGGATTCTCTACTTTATAAATTTAAGTGGAAAACTGGGACTTGTTCCCAGCCTATTCATTGAAAAGCCAGATATTCACTTTCCCAGCTTCCCCTGCAGCTGGGCAGGGTCATGTGAGCCAGTCTCCAACAATCAGCTGTACACATGCTGAACTTTGCCTTGGGACCTGTGATTTGTTAGGCAGGGCTGGCGAGACATGGCATCAGGCAGGATTCTATATTGTAAAGCTTCCTTAATATTCTCATGACAAGAAATTAACCTGCCAATGTGTATGTGCTCATTAATTTTTTTCTGAACATTTTTTGCTGTTTTATAAACTAGGCTTAGTATCTGCAAACCTGAAAGACCTGCCATATACATATTTATTTGTAGATCAGAACAGTTAGTTCTTTTGTATCCCCTGTTATCAAGTTTGTATAAATATTTGTGTGGATCTAAAAATAGTTGTTGAATTATTACAAATATAGATTGTTTCATATACAGGTATTTAGAATTTTCTTTAATTTTAGTATATGGCTTGATCTTTCTTTGTTTCCCTTCAAATTGATGTACTAAAGAGAGTCAAGAAGTCTCCTGGAGAAAGAGCAAAATAGATTGGTTTTGATTTACCTATCTTTTACAAATTATATTTTTCTTGGCATGTATTGAGAAGGCTACCAGTAGAAAACTGATGTATTTTTTTAAAAGGAAAATTCTATGTTAGATATAGAAAGTGACAGTATTATGCATAATTATCTATGCAATTACACTTGCACATGCTTGAAAATTTTTAGCCAGGAAATGCTTAATAACATTTGCATGGTTAAATGAGACAGCAGAAACAACTGGAAAGGCCTCAGGGCATGGTCATCTATTTAAACATCCACTTGGATTTTCAACATAATTAGTCATATAATTGTGTGCCTAAACTTAGTAGATTCATGTAAGTAATCATAAATTATTTAAAAGCTGTGTGTGTAATGTTTTGTTCTCTGTTTCCTGCCAATCAAATTACTAAGGAATATACTATATTCACATTTCATCATATAAATCTTCAAGTAAGATTACAGGGTAAAAGCCCTGGATGAAAGTGAGTGAACAAGTGAATTCATTCAGATGATATATATGTGTATATGTATGTGTGTATATATATATCTCCAAAGATATATTAGACATATCTATAATCTATATATCTATTGATATATATATATGTCTATTAATAATATATCTATTTGGACATCAATATTTTAGGGAGTATTCTTATGATAAAATTGTATCATTCTGTTCATCTGTCTCTACTAAGATTTATATGGAAAAAGAGTTTCCTTTCCTAATGTTGTATTCAACACAATGAATTTTTAATTTTTATTAATTTAGTTTTTAATTTTACTTAAGACCTAAAGGCTGGACATAATAGCTTCCTTCTGTATAGCAGATTTTCTCCTTTTCATAATCCTGTTAGTGGGTGGTGGTGAAAACTTGGGCCAAACAAATGTGAATAGTAAAAATATTAACCTCAAAATTTTATGATGGTCATTTTGACCCAAATTTCTCCCCCGGTCTTTCTCATTAATCTTCCTGACTATTGATTTTGAAGCTTCATTTCATTTCATATGTCTTCATTGTTACTTTTATATCTGAGTTACAAATATGTGGAGACTTGAGGAAAACTATGTATCTTTTCCCAGGAGCACACTTAATAAGCAAAACTAGATCTTTGAAAGTGTTAACTTAAACTTCCTTTGATAAGAGTGCAAAATACACTTTATTACCTACTGATACAATGAAATGTATATGTAGTCTTAATTCTGAGAAATCAGACTGGTCTCACTAAAGGCCAAAATTAACTGGTCTTTTCTCACTTTGAGTGCCTGATTCCATGTTAGAAGTCAATAAATACAGTCCCTTAGAGGCACAGCACTTAAATGAGCTACCTTTAGTTTTCCCTATTGGTGTGACAAAGTCCAACTTTGTTTACCTTGAGGGCGTGATGAAAGAACATCTATTTGGCTCAGATTTTTTGATTGAATGTTAGCAGGCAATGAAAGGAAGAAAAAAACCTGAGTACACTGTCCTGTTAAAGGATTTGGGGTGATAAGTATTGGTGCTGTTAATAGTTATTTTATTGCTACAGTAGTTCAGATGATTCAAAAAGTAACTGTATTCAGGTGCATTTGTACTGTTTTCAGGGATTCACTTCAGGAAGGTCAAGACACCAGTCAGGATGATATGGCATTAAAATTAAGAAATATACTATCACTTCATCTGATTAGACTCTTGCTCAATATTTCCCATACTGAGCACACTGTACCCACCCCGGGAGGCAGACATTATCCATGAGAAGTGAAATATACATCCAAGGATTGTTAGTCAAGTCAGTCATCATAACAAGGCATTATAAATGATTTCTAATTTTTAAAAGAATATTCATCATGAAAAATACTTATTTTTCTATTAATTATGCTAGGGAAACTAGATTATAAAAGCCTTCACTCAGGTCTGGGAGTTAAAAATACAGTGAGGACAGGGCTTCCCTGGTGGCATAGTGGTTGAGAGTTCACCTGCTGATGCAGGGGACACGGGTTCGTGCCCCAGTCCGGGAAGATCCCACATGCCGCGGAGCGGCTGGGCCCGTGAGCGATGGCCGCTGGGCCTGCGTGTCCGGAGCCTGCGCGTCCGGAGCCTGTGCTCCGCAACGGGAGAGGCCACAACAGTGAGAGGCCCGCGTACCGCAAAAAAAAAAAATAAAATAAAATAAAATAAAATACAGTGAGGACAGAGTAAGAGAATTTACAGGAAAGCAAATTCTGGGACCATGGATATAATTTTTGATTGATGTTGTGGTTAAAAAAATTAAAATTAATAATAATGAAAATACCAAGGTGAGAGGTAAATAGAAATAAAACTCCCACACAATACCCAAAGTTTCAGGGAAACGCTGGAAAAAATTAGAAGCCAACAGAATTTGTGCCTTCAGTATGTTCATATTTTAAATGTTAATGTTAACTTCTTTTTTCAGAAGAAATCATATGGAATTGTCCAAATAGAGCCTTACTAAAGAGGGATTAAATATACATAGGGGAGGGTTGTTTTCCCCCCAATTCTAACAATGGTAGAAAGTATTTAGCTAAATTGACAGAGTATTTGGGATCCATGACCGCAAGTAAAAGGACATAGTTAGAAGCAGAGGTAAGACCCCTCACTGGGAATGAGATAAACATAAATGGGTGACAACAGGGTTCCCCCAGAACTTCAAACCCTAGCCTTGCACTGGTACAGCTACAGCATTTACTCTGGTTTTACAATGGTCTAACCAAGCAACCAACAAACTTTTCATAAGCTTTTCAAACTAGCAATTAAAGACAAAATTGAAATAAAACCAGATGAGAAAAACCCAGTTACATTTTTCTTAGAAGTGGTGAATTCAGTGTACATTGGAAGGTTAAAACTGGTAACGCCATCAGCTACTAAGAACTGTGAACAGAATCTAAAAGAAGTAGAGTTTTTGTCTGAGCAATCAAGAATTCTCTTTTATTGAACCAAGGCAGCAGATAGAGAAGGAGGCTCTCAGAGGGCGGAAAAAAGAAAAAGAAAAAAAAAGATCTTTCAACCCGAGGGATCTTGAGCTACATTATTATTTCCCAATGAAGTGAGCATTAGTTTTCTGAAGACATACTTGATTCCTAAGAAAGCAAAGTTGTCACTTGTAGAAAATATATGAAGATAAGTGAACTGCATTTGAATGAGGAAATTTGAAATTAAGGCTCAAGTTCTGTGCTCTTTTTTATTTAAAAATTTGGCTACAATTAAGTATTGATTTGTCTTTTTCAGCATGTTTCATCTTTGGAATTATTTTCTTATCAGGTACAGAAGCCATTGAATTCTCTAAGCTCTTTCTTGAAATTTATTAGAAGTACACTTTGATTAATCTATCATGATTTAAATGATAGTAACAGAAAAGATGCTTATCTTTCTTAAGTTTTTGACAGTAGCATAGAGTATATATAGAATACATTTTAGGGCTTCCCTGGTGGCACAGTGGTTGAGAGTCCGCCTGCCAATGCAGGGGACATGGATTCGTGCCCCAGTCCGGGATGATCCCACATGCCGCGGAGCGGCTGGGCCCGTGAGCCATGGCCGCTGAGCCTGCGCGTCCGGAGCCTGTGCTCCACAATGGGAGAGGCCACAGCAGTGAGAGGCCCGCATAACGCAAAAAAAAAAAAAAAAAAAAAAAAAAGAATACATTTTACTGTTTTATCTCCCATTTGTCTCATCAAACTTGTTTCCTGTGACTAGGACTGGAAATGAAAAACAAAGGATTTTAGGGATCACTGCCTCTAAAAAATTATAGGCAGACCTACAACCTATAAACATACAATTTATAAACTGTCATAGAAAACTGCTATCCCAGCTCTCCCACTGGAGTTCCCACTGCTACTATCTAGGGAGCCATCACGAAGAATCCTGAAGCTTGTGGATGTCAGGGCAGGCTAAATTAAGCTGTGGTAACAAACAACTCTGAAAATCTCAGTGGTTCACCACAAGGAAGGATTATTCTGTGTTCACACAAGGTCTGCTGCAGATATGAATGGCTTTCCAGGACAAATGTGGATATTTAGTTATCCAAGCTGCTTTGATCTTGTGGCTCCATAGTGTTTTTAAAGGCTTTCTCCATGATCACTGTAGCAGGGAGAGAATCAGCTGCAGTATCTCAGGTGGGCTCTGCTTTGCTTTCACTGGGAAGTAACTTTTGCCCATTGGCCAGAACTAGTCACAGAGCCCAGTCTAGTTGCCAGAGGCTGAGAAATGCAGTCTTCCATGTGACCAGAAGAGTCAAGAAGCAGACCTTGGCAAGCACTTGTAATCTCTACTCCCTTCCACAGGGGTTACTGAACTGTCTGAAAATTCTATGGATGTATGCATATACATGTATTATATGTATGTTTTCCTGAAGAGAGGAGAGAGACCTTAGCTTTCATCAGATTCCTTAAGGGGAGAGTGATCTGTCATCTGAAAACCCTAATAAGCGTTTTTTTAAGGGTAGAGATTTATATTGAAGAAAGGAAAGCTCTGAAATTCAGGAACAACTCAGTGAAGTTGAATTTAGGGCAAATCCCAAGACTTAGGAAGACCAGTCCACGTATTGGCCTCATTATTCATAACTGGCTTGCCTCTTACTCCCTGAGTGATTTCAGTTAAGTTCTTGCAATAGGTAATCTTCCAACATTTAAAAAATCCTAGTGTTTTGAATAGGTTAAAGCACTTTGAGTCATTCCTAATAAGGTGTTATCAGTTCAATTAGATTGATTTCTCCTCATCATGCTCATAACTTTGATCCTCCGCAGAACAGGTATCCTAATTAGAAAGGGATAGAGAAGGTCCATCCTCTGCAAGGACACAGCGACTTGAAGAGAGAGAACAATCAGGATTATGTTAGCAGGAAGGAAGTTGGGCAATGGCCACTGGGTAGGGAACCAACAGGGTCTTCCACACAGATACATTATGTCACTGGACCCTCAAGGCAACCTTGTGGGGTGGGAACTGTCATCTTTCTTTATAGGTGAGGTAAAGTTACCCAGGTCCACCAGCTATGAAGTGAAGGAGCTGGGATTCAAACAGAGATTGCCTGACTTCAATCACCACACAAAATCTGATGAATCTGGTCAAAGAAAACTGCTCATCACTGAAACATGCCTTTTCCAAATTCACAGCCTTGTCTCTTTTGAATTTGCCTTAAATCTGTACTTTAGTTTGTCTGTTGAAAAAGCCTTAGAGAACTGTTACTGTAGAGTATGACTAAGGAACTTTGAAGTAACTGTATTTCAGTTTATGTAACGATTCTTCTCATAAATCTTCATTTTCCCCTCCCCTTTCACTATATGTTGATATAATTGTAGTATTATGGCAAAAACAATGTAAAGGAGTTATTATATGGGGTTTACTGCAAATCATATTGAGAACATGATACTTTAAAAACTCATACTAATTCTTTTGGTTTTCAAGATTTCCTTAAATTTAATTAGAACAAAGTGAATTTTAAAAGCATAAGTATTTTCTTAGAAACCTAGGAGTCATAGACTTAAAGAACTAAAAAGAGACGCAAGAGGGAAGAGATATGGGAACATATGTATATGTATAACTGATTCACTTTGTTATAAAGCAGAAACTAACACACCCTTGTAAAGCAATTATACCCCAATAAAGATGTTAAAAAAAAAAGAACGAAAAAGAAATTCAGAGATCATGTAGTTTAATTACCTTCTTACACTGATTTTACAAATGAGGAAACTTGTGCAACACTGAAAATCCTAGTTTGCAAAGATACTGGGAATAAAAGATTTAGTATATGAAATAATTGTCTATTTGATGTATCCTACATCACACACAAAACAGTCTCACAATAATAAAACCAATATAAATACCAATAGTATGAATACTGAAAACAGTTTACTTTTTTTTTGGAGGGGGTACATTTTTTAGGATTTAGCCAACTAGAGACACACAGTCAAATTTCTGGTTAAAGCTACTTCGAATATTTCATTTCTCTGTGACTATATCACCAACTGGATACATATTTAGGATCATTAGTTTTATTTTATTTTGGATTTTTAGAGACTGCTTTTTCAAAGTTTATAGGTTCCTTGGAGAAGTGGCTGATGGCAGATCTGAAGTCAAAGACGTATATTATGAGTCTGAAACAATTTTCATAACAGATAGCAAGGAAGCCATCAAAATCCACAAAGCCTACACCAGAGGCTGTTTGCGGGAGGCTGGGATGACTTGGGGCCGAAAGATACTCAGGATAGAAATGGATCACTCATCCTAAACCAGATTTTTTTTTTCAATCCAAGGAAAAACAAGATGGAACTCAAAATGTTGATAAATCCCCTTTAAAGAGACCCAACCACCAGGCAATGAGAATAGAGCTTCAAAAACAGGGGGTTCCCAAAAAAGGAGTTGATGGGATGAGCACTAAGAAATTCAGTCCAAATAGGGAGCTATTGTGGTCCCCAGGTTGGCAGCTGTCTGCCTGGTTGAAACTGAATGTGTTTTTATAGAACCAGATTTCTCCATTTAATTTAATTGAATTTCACATCTGTTATAAACTCCACAATACGTTGTTATTACTTTTGCTTTCAACAGTCAATTATTTTTTCAAGCAATTTTTGAAAGAAAAATATTTTATTTTTACTGACACATTTCTCATTTCCTTATTCATTCTTTATGTAGATCCAGGTTTCTATCTAGATTCATGTTCTTTCTGCCTGGAGGAGTTTACCATTCCTTGTACTGGTATATTAGTGATGAATTTTCTCAGCTTTTGTATGCCTGGAAAAATCTTCATTTTAACTACATTTTCTTGTTTTTTTTAAATTTTATTAATTTATTTTTTAACATCTTTATTGGAGTATAATTGCTTTACAATGGTGTGTTAGTTTCTGCTGTATAACAAAGTGAATCAGCTATATGTATACATATATCCCCATATCCCCTCCCTCTTGCGTCTCCCTCCCACCCTCCCTATCCCACCCCTCTAGGTGGTCACAAAGCATTGAGCTGATCTCCCTGTGCTATGCAGCTGCTTCCCACTAGCTATCGATTTTACATTTGGTAGTGTATACATGTCCAGGCCACTCTCTCACTTCGTCCCAGCTTACCCTTCCCCCTCCCCATGTCCTCAAGTCCATTTTCTATGTCTGCATCTTTATTCTTGTCCTGCTCCTAGGTTCGTCAGAACCTTTTTTTTTTTTTTTTAGATTCCATATATATGTGTTAGCATATGGTATTTGTTTTTCTCTTTCTGACTTACTTCACTCCGTATGACAGACTCTAGGTCCATCCACCTCACTACAAATAACTCAATTTTGTTTCCTTTTATGGCTGAGTAATATTCCATTGTATATATGTGCCACAGCTTCTTTATTCATTCATCTGTCAATGGACACTTAGGTTGCTTCCATGTCCTGGCTATTGTAAATAGTGCTGCAATGAACATTGTGGTACATGACTCTTTTTGAATTATGGTTTTCTCAGGGTATATGCCCAGTAATGGGATTGCTGGGTTATATGGTATTAACTACGTTTTTGAAAGATACTTTCATTGGGTATAGAATTCTAGGTTTGATGGTTCTTTTTTTCTTCTAGTACTTTAAATAAGTTGCTTCATTCATTCTTGTTTGATTTACATGTTTCCAGGGAGACTCCAGCTCCTATTATGTTTGTGCCACCGCACCACTACCATAGCTGCTTTTAAGATTTTTCAGTTTATCACTCATTTTAAGCACTGTGATTATGGTGTATCTTGGTTTAATTTTCATGTTTCTTTTGCTTAGGGTTCATAGAGCTTCTTAGATTTGGGTTTATAGTTTTCATCAAATTCAGAAAAAAAAATCAGCCATTCATTATTTTTTAAAATATTTTTTCAGTTCCTTCCTGTTTTCCTCTTCTTTGGGGTCTCCAAATTACTCACATTTAGGCTTCCTGAAGTTTAATCGTGGTTCTCTAACATGCTCTATTCATATCCTTTCAGTATTTTTTCTCTGTATTTCATTTTGGATAGTTTCTACTGCTATATTTCCAAAGCAATCTTGTCTTTTGCATTATCTAAATCTGCTGCTAATTCCATCCAAGTTGTTGTTTGTTTTTTTTTTTCAGCTTGGACATTTTATTTCTTACTTCTAGAAATTGAATTTGGCTTTTTAAAATATCTTTCTTGGCTCTATATGTTTAATCTTTCCATTACATCCTTCAACATATGAAATATAGTTTTAATAACATTTTTATGTCCTGTTTGCTAATTCTATCATCTGTTGCATTTCTGCATCAATTTCCATTTATATATTTTCTCCTCATCATGAGTTATAACTTCCTGCTTCTTGGCATTATCTATGTAATGTTGATTGGATGCCAGATACTATGGAGTTTACCTTTTTATTTTTTACTCCTATAAATATTCTTGAGTTTTGTTCTAGAATTCAGTTAAATTACTTAGAAGCAGTTTGATGCTTTTGATACTTGTTTTTAAATTTTGGTAGGTGGTACCTAAGTAGTCTTTCATCTAGAGATAATTTTTCTCTACTATTAAGGCTTATGAGTCCTCCACCTGATGCCCCATATTTTATGAGGCTTTTCCATTCTGGCTGGTGGGAGTATAAAAAATTCCTGGCTCTGTTTGAGCTTAGGTGATTATTCTGCTTGAGCCTTTTGGGTGGTTCTTTCCTTAGCCTTCCATAGTCTCTTTACATGCACATACAGATCAGTATGCAGAAGACTGCATATCTCTGGAGCTCTCACTCAGTCGATCTCTCTCACTCTTTCCTTCTCTGTAGCTCTCTCCTTTCTAGTACCCTTTGCTGTGAATTCCAGCCATCTTGGTCTCCCTGGACTCCTAGTTCAGTCTCCTCAACCCAAGGATCTCCTGGGCCGCCTCTACCTTCGTTCCCTTCCCTGTGTTACAGCCTGGCAACTTCCTCTAGGCTTGAGGAAATCATACAGCTCAGCTCATTTGGTTTCCCTTTCTCAGGGATCACTGTCCTGCACTGTGTTGTCCAATTTCTGCAAACTTTTGTATTATATGTTTTGTTTGGGTTTTTTTAGTTGTTTAAGATAGGAGGGTAAATCTTTTCCTTGTTACTCCATCTTGGCCAAAAGTAAAGTCCCACTTGTTTCTTTTCACTGAATATTTTTAACCAGACTTTAATTTAAAATGTAATCTTTTAAAAAGTTAGATATGGCTTTTACTAGCTATAAGATAATATGTAAGGAACTGTAAGGCATGGAAAGAATCCTGGACTAGAGTTCTAGAAAACTAGATTATAGATCCATTTTGTCTTTCAGATTATTGCATGACTGCCTTCTCCCCTGGACCTGAGAACATTTGGAAATAAAACATGTGGACCAAGTAATTTTTTTGGTAACCACACAACTCAGTCTTTTCCTGATTCTATGAAACCAAAAAAAAAAAAAAATTCAAGAAGATTTTAACTCATTTTCAGAAGATAGAAAGGTACTAGAGGAGTGGTATCAGGTTTAGGAGGGCAGAGACATCCACAAACTAAAGTGCCTGAAGAAGAGATAATGATGATCAGAGAACCAGGCATGTATAGGAATTGGAGGTCCCAGGAATAGTGGGGAAAAAGTAGGAGCTGAGGAAATGCTGAGGGGAAGTATGACATAGGGTTGAAAACAGGCAAATGAATTGAAAGTCTGCGGATAAAATGGTTAACTAGGTTTAGCAACCTCAACCGTGTCAACCAACCAGGGAAAAGTTAAATTGCATGTGACATCAGATAGCTAGAAACTCCTTTATTATAAATTCTAGCAGAAGGATCAAGTAATACATCTGGCATTTATACAGCTGTTTGATATATTATAGTGATGATTATGAGGATGATAATGATAATAATAATAATTACCTCTTGTGGAAACCCTCAGAAACCAGTGTTTATGGGGGAAAAACAACAAATAAAATGCTCATGAAGCTCTAGATTGTATTCTTAAGGACTAAAAAATATCTTACTTGTTTAGAAAATGCTCTTACTGAGGAATTGTGGTTGGTTCCAGAGGAATCTTATCAATGACTTATTTCAAACCTCAGATAACAGGCTAAAGAGACTTGAAGTGAAATCTATTGCCAAAAGTCATGAAGCTAATTACTCTTCAATAGGGTATTATAATCCGGGTCATCACACTCTTGAGTAACAGTCTCTCTCAATTACACCAAGCTGTCAGTAGGGTGAGCTTTGATTCATCCACAATTTTCACGAGAATCTTCTTTTTATATGTCATGTTTTTGAACACATTATTAGAGACGGGTTTGCTCTGTTACGATAGGATGATATAAAACCTGCATGCTTACTTTTTGGCTAGTTCCATTACATTTCCCTCATTGTTATCGTTATTTAACAAACAGAAGTAGCGATCAAAGTATAATAGAATGTGAGACTCACTTGTGAATGTGTTTTTTTCACATTCTTTAAAATGGTTAAATTCATGAATGAAAAATACAAGAAAAGGATAGGGTAGGAAAACGTGGCTTGACATTAAACCAAGGAACACACATCAAGCCAACACAAACCAAGGATGAGAGACAAATTCATGCTCTTTATTGTTTTCCTTTAAGAATATTAAATGATTCATAAAACTAGGATGATAGTTTTGGCACTCAAGGAAACCTTTACATGCTTTTTGGTAGAAAACAGTAAGTGTCTTTACTGACTAGCCAGTGTGTTCATCTTAATAGTTCTGGTAAGGAAAATAAATTATATTCTGGAGAAATCAGCAGAAATTCATAGACCCTTAAGCCTTCCAGAGCCAACCAATTTCTGTTGCTTCGGGCCTGAATACTTTTATTGAACTGTAATAATATTTGAATTCCTTCTAAATTCCTAAATTTGGGAGGAGAATCTATTCTTTTTTTACTATTGGAAGGGAAAGGAGGAGTATGAAATCATTCCAGCCATATCTAAACGTATCAGAAGAGTATGAAGGTTCCTATATTTGCTGTGTTCCCTCTGAAAGATACAAAGATGAGAGGCGATTGCTGGTGAATCACTGTTCTATTTTATCTAGAGACCTGAGTGCTCTCACTGCTGTATTCCCTTAGGGGGTCATGTTCCTCTGCTTAAAAGAATATTGCCTGCTCTGTGAGCTAATGATTTGTTTGGAGGATGGAAGTCTCACAGGTGAAGATAACTGCACAGCTTTTATGATGGATCTTTCAAACTTTGATCTGCTTTTTTCTGAATACCTGGGACCCCTCAATAGCAAGATTAAAGATGCCTCTTCAGAGAACAAAGGTAAACTTTGAAAACCTAAAAGCTCCTCAGATTTCCAAATAATATTTCTGTATTTCTTCATTTTGTCAACATCGTACTTGCTGTTGTCCTACATTCGTGTGATAATCGGATGGTAATCAAAATACAGTGTTAGATCATTGGCTTGTGGGTTTTTTCTCCATATTTTTCAAGGAGGCAGGGAACTACAAATCTTGTTTCAAAAAGTGGTTAGTCCAAACTAGCCTATGGCGAGGACATACATACTCATTTGATTCTATTTAATTTGACAAATATTTACTTAGTACCTAGTAGGTGTCAGACATTGTGCCTTCTTTTGTAGGGAATACCAAGAATCAGGACCTGTTTTCAAGAGATTCATACTCTAATTGGGCAGACAAGGCAATTACAGAAATGGCCATGATGGGATGCAGAATATGACAAATGAAAAATGCTTGCAGAGAAATGAATGACATTCAATATGGGAAGAGAGAGAAGAAGTAATATTCAAGTGAGAGGGGGTGAGGGAAGATTTCAGCATTTGAGAAGGACCTTGCAAGGTGGGTGAGATTTCTGTGGATGGAACTGGAGCTGGAAGTAAGGTGATAATAGTGTATGTTGTGTGTGTGTGTGTGTGTGTGTGTGTGTGTGTGTGTGTGTGTGTGTTGTCAGGGGAGGGAGGTGGTCAAAAAAGGTTGAGAAGCTTGTGTTTAACTTGTGGACAGTAGCGAGTCCATGAGGATTTTTAAGCAGAGCAAAGATAGAATAATACGAGTTGTGGTTTAAGAAATATTTTTGAAGAATTTTTAAATTTTAGTGTAAAATTTAGCTTTTTAGTGTATTTTGAGGTAAAACTATGTCTGTGTAAACAACAAGTGTTTGATAATGTCCTACAGGTCTTATTTCCAAACAGAATGTCTATCACTTAAAATGTTGACTGAACTAACTTCTCATTTATATTTGAATCTGAAAGATTATTATTTTCACTCTAATAATGACGTAGCTCATCCACGCATAGATTTCTATTCTTGGTCAAAGGAATCAGTAAGGGGGTGTACTTTTATAGCATTCTGGCGAGTTTAATCTTCTCCACCACATGAACAGCTGAATTTTTACTGTCTGAGTAATATTTTTCTTAATTTATATTTTATTGAGGTAGCATTGGTTTATACATTATATAAGTTGCATGTGTACAACACTATACTTCTACTTCTGTATACTTCACAGCGTGCTCACCACCAAAAATTTAGTTTCCATCTGTCACCATACAGTTGCTCCCCTTCACCCATTTTGCCCTCCCCATTTTCCCCTCCCCATTTTCCCCTGTGGTAAAACCACTACTCTGTTCTCTGTATCTATGTGTTGGTTTTTGTTCATTGGTTTGTTCATTTATTTTGTTTTTTATATGTCTGAATAATATTTTGAAGTGCATTTTTTGTTTCCTCCTAAGCCCTTTAGAGCACAACATGCCCTTACAAAAAATGGGGAGATAAAACATAACAAGAATAGAAAAATAAATAACTTCATAGAGTAAAGCAAAGCAAAATAGATTTTTAAAAAGCCAAAAACAGGATTGCAATAAATGGCTCTTATCAGAAGCTAGTTTTGAGGAGCATTTTTTTTCATGATTATCATTATGATGATTAGGGTTTATCCCAGATAAATCTGAAAATGTGAGTAGCTCAACGTATTCTCCACCAAATCATTTATCAAAGCAAGTAATCTAATAGCTGTATCATACTTCCTCTGCTTTAGCTCCTGGGCAGAAAAAGTGAGAGCATAAAGGGAAGATAACGCAAAACTACAGAACAAATGCCCAAATATGTGACAAGACAACATCCTGAATAAGCAAAGTATTATCTGAAAGTGGTTAGTTAATAGTCAACTATAAATATTTCTTGAGCACTGAGCGCATTGAAATTCAACAAGCCCTCTATTTCTGAAGACTTCATCTTGCTTTCTCTTATTATGCATCTATTAGGAACGAGACCTTTCCTTATTTTCTAACTAGAGGACAGACAGCGGTGAAGTGGTATTCTACTGATGTAAAAGAGCCAATAAAATTTCTTTGTGCCAAAGTTACTATTATTTACTATTTATTCTATGGAGGAAATAAACACCAAAACAAATTGTTTCATCTAAATGACCTAAGGCGGGGGGGGGAAAGAGTTCCAGATAGGAGATGCCCAGCAATTCCACTCCTGAGTATATAGACAAAAAAAACTCCACTAATTCAAAAACATGCTTGCACCCCAATGTTCATATTAGTATTATTTACAATTGCCAAGGTATGGAAACAACCTAAGTGTCCATCAACAGATTAATGGATAGAGAAGATGTGCCATTCACACACACACACACACACACACACACACACACACACACAATGGAATACTACTCAGCCATAAAAAATGAATGAAATTCTTAACTTGGGACTAAAGCCCAGTCAAGTTGATACATAAAACTGACCCTTACATCCCCCCTCTAGTTATTTGTTTTTTGGTATTTTTTGAGGTACACGGGCCTCTCACTGTTGTGGCCTCTCCCGTTGCGGAGCACAGGCTCCGGACGCACAGGCTCAGTGGCCATGGCTCACGGGCCCAACTGCTCCACGGCATGTGGGATCCTCCCAGACCGGGGCATGAACCTGTGTCCCCTGCATTGGCAGGCGGACTCTCAACCACTGCGCCACCAGGGAAGCCCTAGTTATTTGTTTTTAATTGACTATTTTGACTAATTATCACAAGAAAAGTATGTAGGAAAAAAAAGTAGAATTAAGAGAAATTACTATCAAATATTTTCTCAATTAACATTCACACCTGAATTGAGAAAAACTTACTATCATCAGAAAAGTAAGAGTATAATACTAACTAGCATCTCTGAACACTTGCTCTTGTCCATAAGGTACAACACTGAACATTTTTTAAAACATAAACCTATTTCATATTCCTTACAACTGATCAGTACCTACTGTTGAATATTTAAGGTAACTGAAAAAATGGTGATTTATCAAATTGAATAAATCTATCACTATTGTATGCCTCCCTTAAACACTGAAGATACGATACAGCACAAAAATGCATCCAACATTAACATAGTAATGAATAAATAAAAATAAAATTGCCAATGGTTGAATAAACCTTTGCAAAGAAAATGACTTAGCCAATAAGAATGGTACAAAGATCTAAATTGTTTTCAGAAACCAAGGCCTTACCAATAGTCGGATCAGGTGCAACATCACTTCTATTCTCCTTCCATGACAGCAGGTAGTCAAGGCTGGTGAGATCTGCAGATTCTATATTACTATTAATGGTCAGCATCATCTGATGAGCTTTTGCTATTCCATAATGAACTTTTGTCTCATCCATCAGAGGTATGTTCGTTAACTCTGCTGTTGTATCAAAAGCTTGTTGAAAGTATTCAGAAGCTTTGTTGTAGTATCCCTAAAAATGTAAGAGAAATAATTTTTTCTTAATTTTAATTTACCATTCCACATGTCTGCCCACCTTGGCATGTGCCACACTGATCCTTCAGCAGTTTTAGCAGTTCATCTTCAAGAAGAAAGAGATGGCAAGTAGGGCCTCTATTAGAATAAGTTTCCTTTTAAAAGCTGTGATTACTAACCATGCAATATCTTGAAGTTCATTCACCAAGAAAGGTGTATCTATCAGGTTGAACCGTATGAAACTTAATTTTTTTTTGGATTAAAAATGGTCAAATATTAGCATTCTGCTTCCTAATATAAGGAAGAAAAAAGAAGTTTGGGAAAGAGTGAACTGATTCACTTTGATTTGGATGGAATTTTCTTACGTGTTGCATTGGATTTACCAAATGAAATCTTTTTAACCAGTTTTTGGTCACAGCAAGAGATCATTCTAGCCAACCCATTTAATCAGTGGTGAGTGAGAATGGATGTATATTCCGCTCTTCCGTTATTACTTGTATTTTCCCATGTGCACATGTCATTCTTGGCTAAGAATGTGGAAGACAAGATTTCGAAATAACATGATCTTGACAACAGCACTAGCATAACTCAAAAGATCATTTAAATGTTTACATCTTCTCCAAGTTCCTTGCAACATTTTAACTTGCAAAAACTCAAGGTTTCCTCCCCTTCCCTTCCTTCCTTCTTTCTTTCCTTCCTTCTTTCCTTCCTTCCTTCCTTTCTTCCTTCCTTCCTTCCTTCCTCCCTCCCTTCTCTCTCTCCCTCTCTTCCTTTCTCTTTCTTCTTTCTTTCTTTCTTCTTTCTCATTCTCATCTCTCCTTCTAAAAGCTATTGTCTACAAATAAGTAACATTTACCTAACTCTTATGAAGCGTCAGGGACAGTGGTAAATACTTCATATGTATTATGTCATTAGCTTTCATAGGTCACTCTATGAGGAAATATTATTCTTATTTTACAAATAATGAAATTGAGCCTCAGAGAAAAGACTATCTTCTGCCACCTCCCCAAGTCTTCTAAAAATCTTCCTTTAAAAACTCTTCCTCAAAAGGGGATATTATTTTTAGGATTAAGCTATACTTGTAAAGACTCTAGGGAAGAAAAACTTCCTTTCTTCACTGATTTATAACCCTGGGGAGTCCATCCTCTTCCCTTTCCTCCTCTCTCCTTTCTTTCTCTCTCTCATATGTACAAGAACATGTATGCACACTCTTGAAGAGAAATGTTTTACTATGAGCTTTCAAGTCATTTTTCTCACAATGTATTATGATGGAACTGGAAATGAAAAAACACCATAGAAACAGCTTTATACCATATGCCAGTACAGGTAAAATGCATACTCAACGACCACACATCTCTGTACAATCATAGAGTCCAAAGAGCAGAAAAACTGATTGAATAGAGAGGCTGCTGGCAAGGTTAGGAGTAGGGCTTATGTGACAGTTATGTTACATACATGAGCAGCACATGTAACACTGCTATATACCCACAGGGACAATTTAGGTGAACCATTCAAATGGCTCACTCCAATTAAATTTTCTAATTTAAACAGACTTCCTCTATATTACATCAAAAACAATTTTTGTTTGTTGAGATGAACAATTCTTTCTCTTATTTCAAAGCATAAAACAGGATTTATATGAGACTAAGATCACTTAATTAAGAAAATATAACAAAGATATTTGTATGTCAATGAAATAAATTATATGATTGAGAAATAATATCAATATTGAAGACAATAAAACTAGTTAAAATTATAGATTGCCCTGTTAGATATCAAAGATATGGGACAAAATAGATGAAAATATATGACTAGACCAAATGTTTCTATTTTTAAAAACAGAGAAGTATAAATATCTAATTATTGTTCCAGCTATAATCCTGAGCTTTAGGCTGTTCATTGCTTTAGATGAGAGTCTCAATTAGGAGAATTAGGGACCATAAATAAATGGGCATATGTTTGAATTTCCAGAATTATTTTGGAACAAACTCATTCATCCAATGAATAACTACTATTTACCAGGCCGATGCCAGGCAGTAGAGATTCAGCAGTGAACAAAGTTCAAGGTCAAGTAGGTGAGCTTGCTGCTAGTGGAAGTAGTCATCTGCCTATAACTTTTATTAGATCTTTTTTAACAAATGCCTTTTCCCCCTGAATACTTCTATTATTATAATAGGTAATTAGGCATTATAATTAGGTAATTATTCTTCCCTCAAATTGTGCCTAGTGTTCAATCTTGAGACACACACATCCCTGTCATAAAACTGGTATCAAGCTAGATTTTTCTAGTTTAAGGCACCCTTAAGAAATACAACATTGGTTCCTCTCAGATGCAAGAATTTTTATACATACCTTTTTAGAACGAGGTTTCATTAATGTGCATTGTATTTCCAGATTTTTCATTCTTAAAGAGTTTACTATCGAAATTTAATCTCTTCTCTAAAGGTTCTGTCTAACTTTCCACAGTTCCTGTTATCAGTGAAGCCCTATGCTGTTATAAAATTCAGAAGATTCTAGTAATGAATACTGGCAATCTTAAATATGAGTTTGGGAATACAGAAGTGAATTTATGCACTTCATAAGTGCATCTTACTGGAAGAGAAAACTTCATTTAATGTTATAAATATCACTAATAAGCATTAGGTGGACAATTTCAGGACAAGATCTTGACATCATAGACGTTGAAACAAAACTTGCATTATTACACTATAACATAGAATTTTCATGCATTATTGTGATTCTTATCAGATCCTTCTTAGTGTCTGAATTGTCACTCTGTCCAATGAGCAAGCTCAAAATAAATGGGCATTTTCTCAGTACTGAGGAAGACTCTTTTCTTACACAATTTCCTTACTGTGTTAGTGTTGGAACTACCATTGTTTTAACTATGTGATTATGCTTTGCTCTTATTAGAGAAAAAAAGATCTCATGAAGGGTCTATACCTAGTTATTTTCCCTAAAATATTCTCACTAGACCCCTTTACTTTGATGATATATTTTCAGTTAAAAACCAATCACATCAGGAGGGTGAGATGGGTGGCCCATCTTCCATGATTATATAGTAAAAGGTAAACTAATTAGGATGCTTTTAAGATGTGTTAACTTAAATTATAATAACACTATAATAATTAGAGAAAACTATATTTTTCCACATACAGTTTTATATGATAATTGTGGTCTTATAACAATATTATTTCTTGGAAATTACTGTTAAGAATACAATTAGAATACGTTGCATGAATAATATGAAGCCAGAAAAGGTATGATAAGGGCAGTTGGTAGAGGTCCTTAAAAGGTAGACTGACAAATATCAGTAATATCAGAGTTGCTTTTAAAGATTCAGTGCAAGTTTTCAAAATGCCAAAATATTGGACAAAAATGAAACAGAAATTTGGAATTTCAAAAGTGAGAGACTACTACTCTCAACTGGTATAAAATTGGTTACAAATTTATGGATTGATTCAATGAACTTGCATATTTTTGTTCACCAACTCTGTGCCAGGTTCTCTTCTAGAAATTGGAATGAAATAAAAAAACAGGCAGATCTTGTCTCTTTTCTCATTAAGCTTCCATTCTAGACACATTCAACAACAAGAAGAAAAATATCACAAACAAGAAAACTACGAGACAAGTGCGGCATGGAAAATTAAAGTAGTATTAAAGAGTGAGTTGGTGGCTACTTTTGATTGGGTTGAGTCAAGGAAGACCTTTCTGAAGTTGTGGCATTTAGCTGAGCTCTGAATGACAAGAAGCCAGCAATGTGAAGTTCAGATTGGGGAGTGGTCCACGCAAAGCATTCCAGCTAAAGCAAATGTCCTCAGGCAGAAATCAGCTCAGCATGTTTGAAGAACTCCACAAAAGTCCCTTTGGCTCTGGTGGACAGCATAAGGAGAGTAGAGGCAATAAAGTCAGAGGCTGGGAGTGGGGGAGGTAATGCATCTCATATAGATTGGTTCAAGTCAGGCTGAGGATTTATATTTATGTTCTCAGAAGACTGGGCAGCAATGGAAGTATTTTAAGCTGAGAAATAACATGATTTTATTTACATTTTGGAAGGATTACTTGGGCTTCTGTGTGGAGACTGGATTGGATGGAGGAGAAATGGGAAAATGGGTTCAGAGCTTATTGCAATAGTACAAGTGAGAAAACATAGTGTCATAACCAGATGTGGTGATAGTAGCAGAGATAGAGAGAAGAAGTGGGTGGATTTGAGATGCGTTTTGGTGGCATGAAGGTCAGGGTTTGCTTCTGGATTGGATATGGAGCAGGAGGGGAAAGATGAAGCAAGAATATCCAGATTATTGGCTTGAGCAATCGAGTTGATGGATAATGGTACCATTTATTAAGATGTGGAGGACTGGGGAGAAGTAGGCCAAGGAGGGAGGAATCACATTAAACTTGAGATGTCAATTAGAAGACATCCAGGGAGAGATGCTAGGGAGGCAGCCAGAATCACAAGTCTGGAGTCCCAAGGAGAGATCAGGGTTGGAGATATAAATTTGAGAGTCATCAGTGTATGGATGGTATTTAAACCATGGGCCTGTATAAGGTCAGATAAGGAGACCTCACAGATTGAGAAAAGAAGGTTGCCTATGAAATGCCTGAATGGTATTCTATCCTGGTTGAACATTAAGTAGGGAGAGAAATAGAATTTAGGGGAAAGCTGATGAGTTGAGTTCAGTTTTTAATAGGTTACATTTGAAGAGGTCTAAGTGAAGATGTCAAATAGGCAGTGAGAATGAGTCTGCAATGGAGGAGAGAGATCTGAGTTTGAGATATTAAGAAGGTTAAGTGCTATTGTGTACCCAATATATGCTAGGGACTCTATTAAGTACCATGTACATGTTTTAAAATTTCTAATCCTCACATAACCAGTCTTCAAGGTATCTTGTTATTGACATTTGAAAGATGAGGAAACTGAGGATCAAAGAATTAACTCGCCCAAGCTCACAGTTAATAAACAGCTGAGTGCAGATTCAAAGTCAGGTGGGCAAAACTTGGTGTAGTTCCTTTGTCCTGCTACAGTTTCCTTCAAGGGAAAGCTTAATAGATAGTGTGGGGTGCAAATAGTTTGTGAAACTGTTTGGGTGTAAAATTGGAACAAAGGCATTTGATACAATTAGGAAACATGCATAGGCAACTGAATAGCAGACATGAAATAACTCTTTGTCAATGCTTTCCTAGGAAATGGCTTTGTAGAACTAGGAGGAAATTCAGGATGTCATCAAGGCTCTCATTTTGTCTCAAAATTACAAGGAGAAAAAGATAACTATCACTTAGTTCTAATCCACTTAGCTATACATTTTCAAATTATACTCTTATAGTAATGATATAACAACTCAGAGTGAGCCTGAGAAGTCTAGTTCTCAGGCTTAGTTCTAATCCACTTAGCTATACATTTTCAAATTATACTCTTATAGTAATGATATAACAACTCAGAGTGAGCCTGAGAAGTCATCAGTAGATTTTCTGACTTGAGAAAATACCCACAAAGAATCACAGTAATGCACAAAAACTGAATGTAACGTTAACAAGTTTAGTATCAAATAAAGGTTTCTCTTGAAGTCTATGACATCATAAAATTATTATAGTATTATGTTCTTAATACTATACTATTTATCAGTGACTATTTATTACATTAAGATGTAAGCAACCATGAAGGTATACGAATCAACTTGTATATCTGAAGGCATGCATATTTGAAGAGAGCATGAATACTTGGAATCCTACAAATTTTATACTAGAATAAGGATAAGCTGGTAAAAAAAAATAACTTTTGGTAGTTGACACAGCCTTTGGATATTACTCATGTCTCTAGCTTTAGATATTAAACTCTTCTTCAAGAATTACTAATCAGAGAATAAAATACATATTGTTAAGATACAAACTCTTGGTAAAAAAAAATTAAGAAAATGCAAGTATAAAAATATTACCCCTCAGAAATGTTTATTGTTTTTATCTTCCTTATGCTTTCTGTAATTGGGAAAATACAGGCTAATACTTGATGTCCACATTATACTAAAAAACTGAGTTCTGGATATTGTTTGGTGGTAGGGTAAAACAATTTGTGCTTTTTGCACTTCCCTTTTGAAGAAGAGGACCTACAAGAACAAACCCAAAACAATTAAGAAAATGGTCATAGGAACATACATATTGATAATTACCTTAAACATGAATGGATTAAATGCTCCAACCAAAAGACACAGGCTTGCTGAATGGATACAAAAACAAGACCCATACATATGCTGTCTACAAGAGACCAATTTCAGACCTAGGGACACATACAGACTGAAAGTGAGGGGATGGAAAAAGATATTCCATGCAAATGGAAATCAAAAGAAAGCTGGAGTAGCAATACTCATATCAGATAAAATCGATTTTAAGATAAAGAATGTTATAAGAGACAAGGTAGGACACTACATAATGATCAAGGGATCAATCCAAGAAGAAGATATAATGATTATAAATATATATGCACCCAACATAGGAGCACCTCAATACATAAGGCAACTACTAACAGCTATAAAAGAGGAAATCGAGAGTGACACAATAATAGTGGGGGACTTCAACACCTCACTTACACCAATGGACAGATCATCCAAAATGAAAATAAATAAGGAAACAGAAGCTTTAAATGACACAATACACCAGAAAGATTTAATTGATATTTATAGGACATTCCATCCAAAAACAACAGATTACATTTTCTTCTCAAGTGAGCATGGAACATTCTCCAGGATAGATCACATCTTGGGTCACAAATCAAGCCTCAGTAAATTTAAGAAAATTGAAATCATATCAGGCATATTTTCTGACCACAATGCTACGAGATTAGAAATGAATTACAGGGGAAAAAAACGTAAAAAACACAAACACACGGAGGCTAAACAATACGTTACTAAATAACCAAGAGATCACTGAAGAAATCAAAGAGGAAATCAAAAAATACCTAGAGACAAATGGCAATGAAAATGCATCGATCCAAAACCTATGGGATGCAGCAAAAGCAGTTCTAAGAGGGAAGTTTATAGCTATACAAACCTACCTCAGGAAACAATAAAAATCTCAAATAAACAATCTAACTTTACACCTAGAGGAACTACAGAAAGAAGAACAAACAAAACCAAAAGTTAGCAGAAGGAAAGAAATCATACAGATCAGAGCAGAAATAAATGAAATAGAAACAAAGAAAACAATAGCAAAGATCAATAAAACTAAAAGCTGGATCTTTAAGAAGATAAACAAAATTGATAAACCATTAGCCAGACACATCAAGAAAAAGAGGGAGAGGACTCAAATCAATAAAATTAAAAATGAAAAAGGAGACGTTACAACAGACACTGCAGAGATACAAAGCATCCTAAGAGACTACTACAAGCAACTCTATGCCAACAAAATGGACAAACTGGAAGAAATGGACAAATTCTTAGAAAGGTATAACCTTCCAAGACTGAACCAGGAAGAAATAGAAAATATGAAAAGACCAATCACAAGCACTGAAATTGAAACTGTGATTAAAATTCTTCCAACAAACAAAAGTCCAGGACCAGATGGCTTCACAGGTGAATTCTATCAAACATTTAGAGAAGAGCTAATACCCATCCTTCTCAAACCCTTCCAAAAAATTACAGAGGAAGGAACACTCCCAAACTCATAACTCATTCTATGAGGCCACCATCACCCTGATACCAAAACCAGACAAAGATACTACAAAAACAGAAAATTACAGACCAATATCACTGATGAATATAGATGCAAAAATCCTCAACAAAATACTAGCAAACAGAACCCAACAACACATTAAAAGGAACATACACCAAGATCAGGTGGGATTTATCCCAGAGATGCACAGATTCTTCAATATATGCAAATCAATCAATGTGATACACCACATTAACAAATTGAAGAATAAAAACCATATGATCATCTCAATAGATGCAGAAAAAGCTTTTGACAAAATTCAACACTGATTTATGATAAAAACTCTCCAGAAAGTTGGCATAGAGGGAACCTCCCTCAACATAATAAAGGTCATATACGACAAACCCACAGCAAACATCATTTTCAATGGTGAAAAACTGAAAGCATTCCCCTAAGATCAGGAACAAGACAAGGATATCCACTCTCACCATTATTATTCAACATAGAAGAAAAAGAAATAAAAGGAATACAAACTGGAAAAGAAGAAGTAAAACTGTCACTGTTTGCAGATGACATGCTACTGTACATAGAGAATCCTAAAGATGCCATCAGAAAACTTCTAGAGCTAATCAATGAGTTTGGTAAAGTTGCAAGATACAAAATTAATGCACAGAAATCTTTTGCATTCCTATACACTAATGATGAAAAATCTGAAAGAGAAATTAAGGAACCACTCCCATTTACCATTGCAACCAAAAGTATAAAATACCTAGGAATAAACCTACCTAGGGAGACAAAAGACCTGTATGCAGAAAAGTATAAGAAAGAAATTAAAGATGATACCAACAGATGGAGAGATATACCTTGTTCTTGGATTGGAGGAATCAATATTGTGAAAATGACTATACTACCCAAAGCAATCTACAGATACAATGCAATCCCTATCAAATTAAAAATGGCACTTTTTACGGTACTAGAACAAAAAATCTTAAAATATGTATGGAGACACAAAAGACCCCGAATAGCCAAAGCAGTCTTGAGGGAAAAAAACAGAGCTGGAGGAATCAGACTCCCTGACTTCAGACTATACTGCAAAGCTACAGTAATAAAGACAATATGGTACTGGCACAAAAACAGAAACATAGATCAATGGAACAAGATAGAAAGCCCAGAGATAAACCCACGGACCTATGGTCAACTAATCTATGACAAAGGAGGCAAGGATATACAACAGAGAAAAGACAATCTCTTCAATAAGTGGTGCTGGGAAAACTAGACAGCTACATGTAAAAGAATGAAATTAGAACACTCCCTAACACCATAAACAAAAATAAACTTAAAATGGATTTGAGACCTAAATGTAAGACCAGACTCTATAAAACTCTTAGAGGAAAACATAGGAAGAACATTCTTTGACATAAATCACAGCAAGATCTTTTTTGATCCACCTGCTAGAGTAATGGAAATAAAAACAAAAATAAACAAATGGGACCTAATGAAACTTCAAAGCTTTTTCATAGCAGAGGAAACCATAAACAAGACAAAAAGGCAACCCTCAGAATGGGAGAAAATATTTGCAAACAAATCAATGGACAAAGGATTAATCTCTAAAATATACAAACAGCTCATGCAGCTCAATATTAAAGAAACAAACAACCCAATCCAAAAATGGGCAGAAGACCTAAATAGACATTTCTTCAAAGAAGACATACAGATGGCCAAGAAGCACATGAAAAGCTGCTCAACATCACTAATTATTAGAGGAATGCAAATCAAAACTACAATGAGGTATCACCTCACACCAGTTAGAACGGGCATCATCAGAAAATCTACAAACAACAAATGCTGGAGCGGGTGTGGAGAAAAGGGAACCCTCTTGCACTGTTGGTGGGAATGTAAATTGATACAGCCACTATGGAGAACAGTATGGAGGTTCCTTAAAAAACTAAAAATAGAATTACCATATGATCCAGCAATCCCACTACTAGGCATATACCTAGAGAAAACCATAATTCAAAAAGACACATGCACTCCAATGTTCATTGCAGCACTATTTACAATAGCCAGGTCATGGAAGCAACCTAAGTGCCCATCGACAGACAAATGGATAAAGAAGATGTGGTACATATATAAAATGGAATATTACTCAGCCATAAAAAGGAACAAAACTGAGTCATTTGTTGAGACATAGATGGATCTAGAGACAGAGTGAAGTAAGTCAGAAAGAGAACAACAAATATCATATATTAACGCATGTATGTGGAACCTAGAAAAATGGTACAGATGAACCGGTTTGCAGGGCAGAAGCTAAGACACAGATGTAGAGAACAAACGTATGAACACCAAGAGGGGAAAGCCGTGGGGGTCTGGGGATGGTGGGGTGCTGAATTGGGCAATTGGGATTGACATGTATACACTGATGTGTATAAAATTGATGACTAATAAGAATCTGCTGTATAAAAAAATAAAATAAAAATTAAAAAAAGCCTAAATGATTCTGAAATAATCAAAATCAATTATATGGCAAATAAAGGATTATAGTGGTTCTGGGTATGGGTTTGAATACCACTGCCGCCTGGAAGCTTGGAGACCTGGTGTAGGTTACTCAAACCCTCTGAGCCTCGGGAAAAGGGGAATTGTGTGGTATCACATAAGGATATGGAGATTAAGAATGGCTGTACCGCTTTATATAGATGGAACTTGCTTCCCCTGCCAAGTACTGTTCTAAGTGCCTTCCATATATTAAGTCAACATTCACAGCAACCCTATGAGGTGAGAAAATTGAAGTGCTTAGAAGGTAAGTAGCTTGTCTCAGGTCACAGATCTTATTAGGGAAAAAACTGGGCTTTTACTCCAGTATGGTCTCAGAGTTAGTACTTTTCATTACTATATACACAGTCTCTCAAAAAGATTCAGACAAGGTGTATCAACACAGCGTGAGAATGTCACTACCCTCAAAAATGATAGATCCTACTCGTGATCAAAACTGCAATTATAACTGGAGAAACAAGCCTTTTTCATACTGCTTCTAAAGGAGAATCTGCATAATAAAAGATAAAGTCAGGAGAAAATAAACCAGAAGTCCATTATGATGAATGCATTTCATGAGTAATAGCCCCTGAATGAGATACTTTTATTTTAGTCTTTTTCCTCTTCTTTCCCTTTTCTTTCACATAGCCAACGTGTTGCTAGATTTCCATATTTCCTTCAGAATTACTCTTGGGATTGTCTGTTCTTCACTTGAGGGACTTAATGGAGGCATCGCAGCTGGATTAATAAAACAAGAATTTGTAGCAAGAGAGGTGAATGTTAGTGCCAGCAGATAAGAACCAACTGTTATAACGAAGTTTCTTTGAATTGACATATTTTAATTGCTCTTCAAATCCCAAATCACTTGACTCTGACTTGGATGTGAAGATAGGAATCAGTGTTAGCAGACTGTGGTGACTGGGCTAAGGTGGCGATCAGGTCCTGGAAGAGGAAGAAATAAGAGGCATTTCTCTTCCCAGTCACTGCCTTGTGCATTGACTAAGTCCTGAAGTCCTGGGGCCATTCTGTACAACATGCTATGTGAAGGTGAGGATCAAATAAAAACAGAAGTTTAAAATTCTGCAAATTTCTCCCGTATAAGCAAGAAACACATTATACTCACTTTTTCGTTGTAGATGTCTCCAAGCATTGTACTTGCTCTCACAAAATCTAGGCTTTGAAAATTTTTTCTTGCAATTTTCACAACTTTTTTCAAGTATTTCACTGCTTCTGCCATCTGTCCTTGGCTAGAAAAAATAAAATAAGAAACTACTGGAGTGTCATCTCATTTAATATCACAGTAAAGAGAAGATTGTTTTGTGTCTTTGCTTTAGAAAGTGTAAGACAGTTATCAGGATAATGAAATGTGAAGTGTATATTTTAAAAATATGTGGCTCGTCTTTGACGGAGTATACAGTGAGTTAGAACTTAAGCCTTTAAACTATTATGCATTGCTGGTAGGATTGTAAAATAGTGCAGCTGCTTTGGAAAAACAACTTGTCAGTTCTTCAAAAAGTATAATATACAGTTACCATATGACCCAAGAATTCCACTCCTGTGTATATACCCAAGAGAAATGAAAACACAAACACTTGGACATGAATGTTCATATCAATGCTATAATAACAGCTAAGAAGTGGAAACAACCCAAATGTCTATCAATTGACTGGGAAGCAAAATGTGCCGTATTCGTACAGTGGAACATTATTCAGCCACAAAAAGGAATGCAGTAGTGATACATACTACGACATGGATAAACCTTGAAAATATGTGAAGTGAAAGACGCCAGTTACACAAAAAAACCCACATATTGTATGATTCCATCTACATGAAATGTCCAGAACAGGCGAATCTATAGAAACAGGAAGTAGGTTAGTAGTTACTAGAGGCCACGGGGGTGTGCGTGGGGAATTTGGGAGTGGCTGCTAATGGGTGTGGGTTTCTTTTTGAAGTGAAGAAAATTATCTGAAATTAAATAGTGGCGATGGCTGCACAACTCTGTGAACATACTAAGAACTACTGAATTGTAGACTTTAAAAGGAGAAATGTATGGTATATGGATTATATCTCAGTAAAGCTGTTATTTTTTTTGAAAAAATAGAACCTCTAAAAAGGTTGAAAATTTCCACATTCCTTTGCAAATGAAACCAGTTCTTTGAGGGGAGTCATATGCGATTCATATAATACCTTCTGGAGGTATTAGAACAAATATGATGAAAACAGAGGATTCTGAAATCTCCTAACCAGGATTCAAGGAAGGAAAGATAAAGCCTGAAGATGGAAGGAGCCTGGCTCCTCGCACAAGAATCTGGCAAGCGGCAAGAATTTACATAAACAAGAGATAAGATTTTATTGTCATACGTCACTGAGATTTTGGCGCCTGTTAGCACAGCTCAAATAACCCAGAATGACTAAAACAAGTTTGGCTATTTTTTTTTCTTTCATAAAGAATAGAGAGGTCAGTCAGATCATTATACTGTACATGATTATACTGTAAAATTAGTGCTGTATGTTAATAACATCTCAATAAAACTGGAAGAAAAAATAATAAAGTACTTGTATCTAGAATATTGAACAAACAAATAAATAATACGTGGGGAGTATCGGCCAAAAAAAATAAGAGAGGCACACCATTTTAAAGATTTCAATGAATTATATTCAGAAACTTCTATTATTTGAATTTTGCTCTCATTTTACAAATCTGAGTCCGAAATACTCATTAGTTCCTCATGATCTGAATGCTACCCCAAAGATACACAAATCTTAGTTTCATATGAGTAAGAGCTAAACAGTAAAATAAGAAGTGGAAAGAGTCTAAAAATTTCTCTAAAGGAGCTAATTATTTGAAAGCCAGTCTAAAGAGACGGGCTCTTTTTTTCTAGGAGCCAGTTGTAGTGAGGTCCTATGTGAAGAACACTTGGGGGCCTACAAGATTAAGAACCAAGGTGAAAAATCCTTGAGCAACCAAAGAGACAAACAGTAATTTTTTTTTTTTTTTTTTTTTTTTTTTTTTTTGCGGTACGCGGGCCTCTCACTGCTGCGGCCTCCCCCGCTGCGGAGCACAGGCTCCGGACGCGCAGGCCCAGCGGCCATGGCTCACGGGCCCAGCCGCTCCGCGGCATGTGGGACCCTCCCAGACCGGGGCCTGAACCCGTGTCCCCTGCATCGGCAGGCGTACTCCCAACCACTGCGCCACCAGGGAAGCCCCAAACAGTAATTTTTGAAAACAGCTCCATCCAAGGTATCATAAGCTGTGACTGCCTTTTGCAGAGGTAGTTGAAGCCAAAGTCCTGCTCAAGGGACATTTGACTGCTGATTCAAGGACTGCTGATCCTGAGCCACAAAGAATTAAAACGTTATGGACAAAGCAAGAAGCGATTTCAAAATAATGGCTCCAAATTAAGCATGCTGAAGAAATTCAATATCTGTTGAATGTCTGGCTTTTTTTTTTTTTTTTTTTTGGTCAATCCCTAAAAAAGAATGGTGAATCTAAGATGATATGCAATTCCACTATTAAATCATGTCAGAACTTTTGAAATTGTTTTATTAAAGTGACAAAATCCAGAATTTAGAGATTTTAAAATAACAAAAACCCCTGTAATTGTGTTCTTCAATGGAGCATAATAAAGGGAAAACTCTTACTCCTGAACATGTCTGAATCCCTAGAACTACCTCCCTCTCTTTGCTTTCATAGGTCAGCAGTTCCCAGTGAGCATCTGTGCCACAACCCTTAATAAATCACAAGATGAAATTCTGAAAGGAAGGGGTTGTTTTACAATTAAGCTGATTCTTGCATGGGCATTTCTTTATGCTTATAGGGCAAGGATTTACTCATAGGAGCTCCAGATAGGATGGTGTCAAATATGGCATATGGAGAAGTTTGCTACAAATTTTTAAATTATTGCAACTATAGAAAAATTTAGCAACTCTAATACATACTTCACTGATTCTAAAACACCTACTTTCCCATATTTTAACATTTCTGAAATCAGGATCCCTTAGAACAGGTGGCATCTTATATCTCTGTCAGACAGAGAGCAGTCAAGTCATAGCTGTTGCTGGATTTGTCCATGTTTCTGGTTATGACTTGCAATCGCAATGCCTTGATCTTTCTGTCAACAACTATTAAAGGATAATTTCAGAGAGAAATATGAGGACTGGTTGTTTTCTAAAAACCTTTCACTGAAATTCTGGAAGATAAGAAAGTACTGGCTTCAAGATTGGCAGACTGAGTGTCCATGACTTGGAAGAAATACTGGAGGGGGTACTGGGGCACTATTTTAAGAAAGGCTACATAGCACCAATGTTCTTGATGACACAAAAGATAATATGGATGAGGAAAAAAAGATAGTGTCAATTCTGAGTTTAAAAGTGATTCAGAAAAATTGGACTTTGAATGGAAAGATGTTTGAGGAGTATAATAAACTTACTTTGTCTATATTTTCTTTTTACATGAATTCTCAAGAGTCGTAAAAAATACCTATGTGTGAGTCTAAAATAGCTCTTTTATTAAGTATAAGATCAAAATTCTAAGCAATAGGAAAATATTATGTCACAGTTTAGTTAGAATATTTTTCTTCCTTGGGTATGTAGGGTGTGTAGTCCAATAAAAAAAAGTTAGATTCGGTGAATGTGAAAATAAAGCTACTCGTTCAGTATAATGGATTAGGTTAGTTCATTGGTTAGTAAATTTCTGATTAAAATTTGCTAGGAAGTTTAAAATTCACATGTATACATGATATGACTAGGACATATGAGATTGAACAACTCTAAAACTGGTCTAATTACTTTATAGTTCTAATAAATTTCTATCTGTACTGACTCAATTTAATTTTATGCAAAAATTAACTTACCTAATTTTTTGTTTGTGTTTATGTCATATGTGTATAGCCATAAAGCAATCAAATATTCAACACTGTTCTGTTTGTATGCTGGGCATCAAAATATTAACAGTTCTAACCTTACACACTTATTTGTGAAATGGCCCTCATTTTCCTGGTTGCAGTTAAAATAGGAAAAGTTAACATTCACCCAAATCTCTGAGCAACTAGAACTCACCACAGAATCATTTTTTCCAAGAATATCTATAATCAATAATCAATGAGCATTACCATATGCAATAAATAGTTGGAAAAGCACTAAGAAGTAAGATAAAAGGTAATATTTGGTTTTTAGTGGTAAGAACTTGAGATTTGTCACACCAGAAATGGTCAGTATACGGAATAAATAAGTTTCATGCAAAAACATTTTCATACATTTAGAATTTTCATAAAATAATCCCATGAATGGGATGCATATGTTAGCATCACTATTGGGAAAATTAAATTTGTTTGGCTGTTTTACGAAATCAAATAAAATGAGTTGGAAAATTATGCTTATAACCAAGGAAGAATTATCTAAGATTAGAACTCATATTTAACTTGGAAAAAATGTCAAACTGCCGTGAAACACTGACTGAAATGAAATATTTTGTCTAAGTGCTATTATTCTATAACCTGTATGGAAATAAACACAGCAGCTCTGAGGAAAAACTGCATATCATTAGTCCACAGTCTTTGATCTATACTAAGCACTTAATAAAATTAGTCTTTAAATGTCAAAAAAAGAGGGGTGAATTGTATGGTTATTTAAAAGGATAAAACCTTTAAAAAGTTTCTATCCCCAGAGCTGGGTCTCTGGCAAGGACAGAGAAAGGGCATAGGCAGCCTTGTGACGAAGCGGACCGTGGAACAAACGTGCCGTGACAAAGGCACATGCGTGACGCTGGGACTGATTCACGGACAGGAAGCCTGTTCCAACGGCGAGAGGCCAGGGGCAGCTTCCTGCAGGAGCTGGGGAGGAGAGCAGAGGCCATGGGGGAGGTCTCCTTGGAGATGTGATGCTTCTGCCCTCTCCAGGGGACTGGAATGTTCCACCTGACTGTTCCACAAAGGAATGGAAGTGAAAACAGGCAGCAGGTGCCTTTTGCCTATTAAACTAACATTAAAATGTATTTAGTGGAAACACCTAGTGCTGGCAACAGTGTAATGAAATTGGCATTCTTGTATATCTCTGGAAGCATCTGGTAAACCAGCAAATGGGAATAATAATAATAAAAAATAATAATAATGAATTGGAAAGTATCAGGAGCTGAGTATCCACACCTGAGGAGCTATTATAAATTTTTGTATCATTGGGCTGTGCGATCAGACATGTGGAAATCTGTCCTAATGGATGTTGTTTTAAATAGAAGGGGAATGATATTCACCACTGCATTAGTCTGCAAACAAGTGGAATCAAAATAGGTGTCAAAGAATGGTTATGTAAATTGATTCTAACAACGCAGTGGTTAGTGGCCTAAAATATTTTTTTCTGAAGAAATTCATCCACCTGCAAATAAAAATCTTAAGATATGTTCAGTTAAAAACCATGACTCAAATTTTACTAAATATGTTTGCAAATATCTAATAAATAATAAACGCTGGGGAAAAATACTGGAAGGAATTACAACAAAATAACAGTGCTGTCATTAAGATGAAAAAAAAAAAGTTTATAAAAGCTGAATGGTAGTTTGTCCTTGCAAGTGTCCCTCGGTGGTGAAATCTCAGGTATCACTAAAATCACCTATACAAGTGGCAAAATGCTTAGAAAGACATACAGGTTCTAGCAGAGTGCTTGGCATGTATTAGGCCTTCATATATTTCTGAATAAAGAAACAGTCGAAAATTTGAGAAGGGAAACACTTATGTAGTACACAAAAAAGTTAAGCTTCCAGGTAAGTCATTGGAGAACCTGTCATTGGATATTTGGAGACCATGACTGTAAACTCCTGTATCCTGGATATTTCAGTTACATCACGAACATCTTTTTAGGGCTTCCCTGGTGGCGCAGTGGTTGGGAGTCCGCCTGCCGATGCAGGGGACACGGGTTCGTGCCCCAGTCCGGGAGGGTCCCACATGCCGTGGAGCGGCTGGGCCCGTGGGCCATGGCCATTGAGCCTGCGCGTCTGGAGCCTGTGCTCTGCAGCGGGAGAGGCCACAGCAGTGAGAGGCCCACGTACCGCAAAAAAAAAAAAAAAAAAGAACATCTTTTTATTTCCGGAACATCTTTGAGAGACTATCAAACACCCTAGAATGTTCTCATGACTGGGGAATATGGTTCCTGCCACTAAACAGTTTCACTGTTTGGAGAGATTAATTTATACATTCATATGCGGGATTAACTGTGATAAGTACTATGAACTGTCTGTAGTGCTTTGAAACCTGGAGCACATTCATTTGAATATCTTTGCAAGAGCAGGTCTAGTGTTTGTGGGGTAAATTTGGTCTTAAAAGGGAGCCAAAAGGATATGGGGTCAAATCTAGTGAATACAATGGGGATCTCAAAGCATCAATAGAAATTTGAAAAATTGTAATATGCATTGTGGGAGATATCTTTGAACTGCATAAAAGGTTTAGTGTGCTTACAGAGTCACAGGCTCTTTGCTCCACTCCATCTTTCTTCCTCTTCCACCCTTACCCAGGCCTTCAGCACAGGTTGGGGGTCATTGCTGTTAACCATCCATCTTTCTCCAAATGTTTCTCCCGGTCTAGTGCCTAGCACTCCCAGCCAGTCTCTTATTCTCTCATTTTTCCTATATCTCTCATTTTCTCAGTATCTTACTGACACTGAGGTCTCTGTTTACCCAAAGTTGGCTGTTTGCAGGGTTCTGTCCAAGGCCTTTCTCTCCCCTCCATTAAATGCTTCTATGGGCAATTTCATATAATGCTACGGTATGTTCTAATTCCTATATGCACATGCCTGGCACATCTATATTTCTAGCCCTGATTTCCCCCTGTACTTCACATCCATATTTCCAATTGTCCAGACATACAAGGCATGCAAAGGAAGACAGTTCCCTCCAAGTGATGTCATCTAATGATGAGAATGATGGCATTCTGGGAATCAATCATCAGGAAACCTTTTTATAGTGTAGCGGTATAAAGTATTCACAAGTAATTTAATGTATTTTGTTCTAAAAATGGGTTTACCCAGAGAGATTATTTTCTGTGTTTTCTAAACGTGTCTCTAGATCCTTTTGGCTGTTTTCAAAGATCAAGCCCACCTCTCAATCAGTGATGTGTGGATATAGGAGCTATTCAAAAGGATATGCGACAGCTCAGAAAGTATTTCAAAAGAGTTTGATTTTAAGCAGGTAGTGGCAGGATTAGAGGTATAACGTTGCATAACCTCCCAAGATTTGATGAGAACAACATTTATTTTCATAGATAAGCTGTGGTATGTTTGTGAAAATAAATTAAATTGCTTTAAAATCACTATGTGTGCTATGGTGGATATTAGAAAGATCTAAGCTTGAATCCCAGTTTGGCCTCTTAGACGAATAAGTTTGATGACATCTGCACTCTTTCTCAGCTTGTTTCCTCATTTTTGTTTTGTTTGTTTCCTCATTTTAAAAATGGCCATAAGTTACTGTGAAATGAAAAACTACATATATGTAAAACCTGGCACATAGTAACAATTCAATAAATGACAGCTAGTTATTACTATTACCTCTCAGTGAAATAAAAAGCTATCATATCCATAGCTCTCTACTTGGTATTATCTGCCACCAGCTGATAGAAAAGTCAATTTAGCTAAGCATTACTGTTTGAAAGTCTTCCATTATGCAATGAATTAAACACACATTCTGCAAGACAGGCACATAAAGCCTTGATGTCTATTTTCTAGGGGGCACAGTCAAAGAACTAACACTTTTTGTTTACTTGAGTATCAGGTACTGTCAATGCATTCTTTTTTCCTTTCTTATTGGTAAAAGAATGCTCCACATATCAGAAATGGAATGGAATTTTATATTCCCAAAGTTGTGAATACTGCTTGCGTGTTTTTTTGTTTTGTTTTGTTTTGTTTCGTTTTTTGTGGTACGCGGGCCTCTCACTGCTGTGGCCTCTCCCGTTGCGGAGCACAGGCTCCGGACACGCAGGCTCAGCGGCCATGGCTCACGGGCCCAGCCGCTCCACGGCATGTGGGATCATCCCGGACCGGGGCATGAACCCGTGTCCCCTGCATCGGCAGGCGGACTCTCAACCACTGCGCCACCAGGGAAGCCCGAATACTGCTTTTTATGATTCCGTTCTCACCTTTTCCTAACAACATTATGAATAATCTTCTTCCACACTTCGGCACAGTTCAATTCTCCAGAAAAATTATGAATTGTTTGAGGAATATTTCAAATGCAGACATGGAGTAAAATATCATGAGAGGTGCACTCATTAATTTAAAATTTATTTTGTGGAACTAAAATGGTACTGAGAGAGCTCGAGAGTATAAAAAATTAGTAAATAAAATAGTTATTTTACTTAGAATTTTAAGCAAACTTGCGGATTTCTAGGACTAAATTTATCATATTAGTGTTAACTCTCAAAGATCTTTCTTGTACTGTAATATTCAAGAAAAAATTGATGAAATAAGAAAAAAGTAGAGACTTTGCATAGCATTTTAAAACTGTAGGGGAAGATTACTATTTTTATTCAGTAAAAATGGATTCACTGAAGCTTATTTATGTTCATGTTTCTAAAAGCTGATCTATTTTTTTTAACATCTTATTTAAATTTTTTTTTAACATCTTTATTGGAGTATAATTGTTTTACAATGTTGTGTTAGTTTCTGCTGTATAACAAAGTGAATCAGCTATATGTATCCATATATCCCCATATCCCCTGCCTCTTGTGTCTCCCTCCCACCCTCCCTATCCCACCCCTCTAGGTCGTCACAAAGCACCGAGCTGATCTCCCTGTGCGATGCAGCTGCATCCCACTAGCTATCTATTTTGCCTTTGGTAGTGTATATATGTCGATGTCACTCTCACTTCGTCCCAGCTTACCCTTCCCTCTCCCCATGTCCTCAAGTCCATTCTCTACATCTGCGTCTTTATTCCTGTCCTGCCCCTAGGTTCATCGGAACCATGTTGGATTTTTTTTAGATTCCATATATATGTGTTATAAAAGCTGATCTATTTTTGATGGAAGAACATTTTGGATTAGGTTTGGCTGGCTGAGGATTGTTAAATCACAACATACACAAACAAAAAAACGAGTTCAGTGAACAAGAAACGCAACAGCATAAATAAATAAATAACTATCGCTGGGTGAGTCAAGTTGTTTTTCTCACAAAGGAGCAACAGATCTCCAAAACATCCAGAATTATCTGGAACTTGTTCTAACAAATAATGCTAGAGAAAAAGGCTTCCTATTATAACTTATATGCCCCACTCAGTGAATGTACAGTGCTGTAGCCAGGAAAGTTGTTAATATAGCATCTGAAATATAAACATTATATGCTGCTTAAAGGATTTCCAAATTTAAAAGTTAGCAATAGATTTAGAAACCAGTCGTTCTTTGGAAGGGGAGGAATCAAATATTTTCTTACAGAAAAGCTACAGATTATTTGTATAAGTTAAAGGACAAGGTTAAAATGTTAGACGAATATTAATTCCAGTTTTCTATATGCAGTGCACAGGTGCAACTTGAACAGCATATTATATGGTATAATCATTAAATTCATTCAACCAGACCTTAGAGAGTTAAAAACATATATTCTGAGGAACAGGACTCCTCGGTCCAAAGAATGAGAATGAAACAGTGCAGAATATTTGTGTATCAAGGTGATTCCAGTTTCCAACTGGGAAAACAGGACTGTTAACACCCACATCCCCTGACAACTGTCCAATTATGTATATCACACTTGGCCTACTGTTTGCAGTAGAAGTAATCAATAAAGGATGTGGTTGAGTGAACATAGATTTTGGTTGAACCAATGCATGAAAACTTAATCATTTACTCAGAGAGAAGAAATCAAATAGAGCAGAGATGAAACAGCCACTGAGGGGTTTGTTGATTGTGCCACCAAGTTTGTGGGCCACGGATGAAAGTAATAAGGCAAATGGAATCAGTGACAGGAGAAAATGTGAAAAGCTATTCTTAATTTCATGAATTAATAGAAATGTTTTGATGTATTTTGGGGGGTCAGTTTTAGGAAATTTCACATCAAAGCCTGGATGTTCCATTTTAAAGAATATATGAAAATTACTAGGGCATGTCATTTCTCTCAAGCAAGAAGAAATTAATTTTCAGCTATAACGGAAAGGGTAATTTTCACACTTGAAACTTTGTACTGATTGATTTAAAGATCTCCACTGTGGAAAATTTTCTAGGAAATAATTTAACCCGAGTTTGCAAGAAAATTTAACAGTTGGTAAGGAATAAACCCAGAGATGGGCTAGTTGTGACCAGTATGTCTTGAATGACTCTCATTTTTGTGATTTTCCCCCTAGATTCTTTTTAAAAGTCATCCTGATTATTTGGAGAGTTGTAGCATTTCAGTAAATGAGGCAAAAAAAAAAAAATGCCATAAGGAAAATAAGGATTTTTCCCTCTGTATTTACTCAAATTGTTTATCTATGTAATAATAATATTTAGTTGGTAATTTCTCAACTCACTATCTCTTTGTTTTATGGACCATAATTCTGGCTTTTATAGCTGTGTCATAGGCAATTTTTCTCATTTTAGAATACCAACTTTTTTTTTCACCAGTATTCCAAGTAGGAGGGGAAAAGACATTGTAAATCCTTATTTTTCTGTTATGCTACTTAAACCCTTGTGCAATTAATATAATTCAGACCAATAGCAAAAATAAAAAAACCCTGCTCACTATTGAAACCTTCATCAATAACCCTAATGCCAGGGCTGAGCCTAGCCTTACCAAATGGGCAACTGTATTACCAAGTCCTGAGTCTTGAGGGAATGTGGCATGTTTTTCAATTGAAGGCTTAGTATAAATTCTTATAACCCTTTTAGAAGCTTCCAGCATTACAGCTTATTCACCTTTCATGCATGCTCTGCTGATGGCCTTAAACACACACTTATCCTAGACATGGCTATCCTCTTCCATTTCCTTTAAAGAGATAAAATATGTTTATAGAGATAGGCTCCCATTAGTGAAACTTGTGCAATTGCACAGGGTAGGAGAGAGAGATTCAGAGGTGATGCTAAGCTTCATATGCAGCTTGATTTATTTTTCAGTCACCACAACAATAATTTCCTCTATTTTGGTTGTGCTCCATTTCTTGCATGTTACTGCTAATCTGGGGACAGTTTAGGATGACGAAAGGGATATATGTGTGTGTGCGTGCATTTGTGCATTTGTGTGTGTGTGCATGTGTCAAAGAACACCAAGCCCTTGAAGTGAAATATTCTAAAAATGACCACAAAATGTATATCAAAATACTTCTAGTAATTAGTGGACTCAAGTTAATAAGGCTTATCAGATATCTAGGGTGCTGTTGCCTACATGTATATAGAATTTTTGTTTTTGAAACATATGTTTCTGAGTTATCGTGCACAAATGGTGAAAGAGTATGCTGAGGTTTACACTCCCCTGAGTGCTCCTCCAAAATACAGCAACAGTGCAGCAAAATGGCAGATTTGGATTGGAAATCCTGCGGTGGCCTTGGGACACTATTTCCTTATGACCTCAGAGGAAGATTTTCCTGTACTCTTTTGTGCATTACATAACATTATACAATTAAGAACCCACGCCTACCATACAAATCATTGATGACTTCATTGGTATTTTAGTAGATGGGAATTCTTACAAGTGGAATTCACTTCATTTGGTATAAAAGTGAGATGGGGATACATTTTCTTGCCCATTATATGTTTGCCCCAAGGCAGGTTGCTAGATTGTTGAGAGTGTTGGAATATAATCGTCCCCAGTCCTACCAGAAACATACCCTACTTCATGATATATCAAACATAGCTGGATCCGAAGGGCTCCAATCAACATGGTGGAATAGAAGGACCTGGAGCTCACCTCCTCCCACAAATACACCAAAAATACTTGTACATGTGGAAAAATTCTGACAGAATACCTACTAAATGCTGGCACAAGATCTCAGACAGTCAAAATTGAAAGAAAGATCACCATGGAACCATGCAGGATGAAAGAAAAAAAAGAGAAAAATAGGAATTGTGACAGGACCTGTGACCCTGGGAGAGAGTTGTGAAAGAGGGAAGGTTCCCTCACCCTGGGAAGCCTCCTTCATGGGTGAGAAGATCAGCTGGGACAGGAAGGGAACTTCAGAGGTTCAGAGAAGAGTGCAGCAACCAGCTTGCAGCAGGCAGAACAGAGAGACCTACACAGATAGTCCGTGTCACCTCACTGCACTCCCCAGCCCAATGTACATTTGCTGGTGTGCACAGGGGCTGGGTGCTGAAACTCAGGCTTCAGAAGACAGACCCAGGGAGAGGACTGGGGTTGGCTTCACAGAGACAGCCTGAAGGGGACAGAGTGTGGGACAGGCTGCAACTGGGGGGGTGTATGCAGAAGGAGCCTGGGCCCTCCATAAAAGTGAAATACCACTGTTAACAGGTACATGAAGGGAGGGGCAGAGCCCACACTATAGTAGCCTCATTCTTGGAGGGCTCACAGCTGGTCTGGCTCCACCTCTATGAGCTCTGGGAGCATGCAAGCAGGTTGCCCACACATGGAGGCTGGGCTGAAATCAGAGCCTATCCCCATGGGCCATGCCACTATGGAAGCAGGGCTGAAATCTGAGTCCTCTCCTTGTGGTTGTGTGATCTATGGATTTATGCCACTGCTGCCACCACTGGCTTTATAAACTCAGTGCCTGTGGGTCACCCAAGTAGATTACATGTGCTCCCGTGTCTGGGGCAGATCCAGAGTTAGAAGATGTGGGCTTTGTGGGTGCACACACATGGAGACAGGGCAAGGGTCTAGGCTGCTTCCATAGGTCCCATGGCATGTCCAGGTGCGTGACTGCTGTGGTCCTGGTACGTGACTTCAGTGGATCTGTGACTACAAATCTGCACTGGTGGGTTTGTGAACACAGTGCCTGAGGGACACCAAGGCTGACTGCCTGCATTCCACAGTTGAGGCACTGCTGAGGACAGTGTCCAAAACAGCGTACTTTGTGAACCCACACAGCAGATGACAGGCAACACCACAGAGCACACTTCCTGGTGGGAAGCTCCTGTGGAGGAATACTCAGTGGCTCCTCTCACAGTGAGAGTGCTCCAGTGCTGCAGAGAGGACCCAAATAAACAAAATAAGAATGAAAGAGGTGAAATAACAACTGATACCACAGAAATAAAAAAAACATAAAAGAACACTATGAACAATTATATGCCAACAAATTTGACAACCTAGAAAAAATGAACAGGTTTCTAGAAGCATTACAGCCCACCAAAACTGAATCAAGAAGAAATAGATATTTTGAGCAGACTGATCACTAGAAGTGAAATAGAATCTGTAAAACAAAATGAAACAAACTCCCTGCAAACAAAAGTCCAGGACCAGATGGCTTCACTGGGGAATTCTACCCAAACATACAAAGGACTCATACCAATTCTTCTCAACCTCTTCCAAAATATTGGAAGGAGGGGACACTCTCAAAGTCATTCTATGAAGCCTGATACCAAAACCAGATAAAGACACTACCAAAAAAGAAAATTACAGGTCGTATCTTTGATGAATAAGATGCAAAGATTCTTAACAAAATATTAGAAAACTAAATCCAACAACACATAAAAAAGGTCAAACATCATGATCAAGGTGGACTCCTCCCATGGTCACAGGGATTGTTTAACATATGCAAATCAATCAATGTGATACACCATATCAACCAAAAAAAAAGACAAAAACCACATGATCACCTCAATAGATGCAGAAAGCAGTTGATAAAATTCAACATCCATTCATGATAAAAAGTCTTACCAAAGTGGGTATAGAGGGAACATATCTCAACATAATAAAAGCTATTTATGACAAACCCACAGCCAACATAATACTCAACAATAAAAAGCTGAAAGCCTTACTGCTAAGATCTGGAACAAGACAAGAATGCCCACTCTCACCACTTCTGTTCAACATACTATTAGAAATCCTAGCCACAGCAATCAGACAAGAAAAAGAAATTAAAAGTATCCAGATTGGAAGGGAAGAGGTAAAATTGTCAATATATGCAGATAACATGTTACTCTATGTAGAAAACCCTAAAGACTCCACATAAAAACTACTAGAACTGATAAACAAATTCAGAAAGGTAGCAGGATACAAGATTAATATACAGAAATCTGTTGCATTTCTTTACAATAACAATGAAATATCAGAAAGTAAAAGTAAAAAAAAAAATCCCTTTTAAAGTCACATCAAAAAATAAAATACTTAGGGGGACCTTCAAGATGGTGGAGGAGTAAGATGTGGAGATCACCTTCCTCCCCACAAATACATCAAAAATACACCTACATGTGGAACAACTCCTACAGAACACCTACTGAACACTGGCAGAAGACCTCAGACTTCCCAAAAGGCAAGAAAATCCCCACTTACTTGGGTAGGGCAAAAGAAAAAAGGAAAAACAGAGACAAAAGAATAGGAACTGACTTGCACCTCTGGGAGGCAGCTGTGAAGGAGGAAAATTTCCACACACTAGGGAGCCACTACACTGGCAGAGACAGGGTGTGAGTGGTGGGGGCAAGCTTCAGAGCCATGGAGGAGAGTGCAGCACAGGGGTGAAGAGGGCAAAGCAGAGAGATTCCCACAGAGAGGATCGGTGCTGACCAGCACTCACCAGTCTGAGACGCTTGTCTCCTCACCAGCCAGGGTGGGTGGAGGCTGGGAGCTGAGGCTCAGGCTTCGGAGGTCAGACCACAGGAAGTGGACTGGGGTTGGTTGGCTGTGTGAAGACAGCCTGAAGGGGGCTAGTGCATCACAACTAGCTGGGAGGGAGTCAGGTAAAAAGTCTGGACCTGCCGAAGAGGCAAGAGATCAGTGTTTCGGGGTGCACAGGAGAGAGGATTCCTTCCCTGTATGCCCACAGAAGGCAGAGCACCGCCTAAGCAAGCTCCAGAGATGGGCGTGAGCTGCAGCTATCAGCTTGGACCCCAGAGATGGTCATGAAATGCTAACGCTGCTGCCACTGCCACGAAGAATCCTGTGTGCAAGCACAGGTTACTACCCCCCCAACCCCCACCCCCACCTCCAGGAGCCTGTGCAGACTGCCACTGCCAGAGTCCTGAAATCCAGGCACAACTTCCCTGGGAGAACACTTGGCACACCACAGGCTGTTGCAATGTCACTTGGGCCTCTGACACTGGAGGCTAGCCCTGCATTCCAATTATGACTACAGTACCCCTCCCTCTCCCCAGCCTGAGAGAGCAAGAGAGCTCTAATCAGCCGCTGCTTTAACCCTCACCTGTCTGGGTGGGGAACAGATGCCTGAAGATGACCTACACGCAGAGGTGGGGCCAAAACTGAGGCTGAACCCCAAGAGCTGTGTGAACAAAGAAGAGAAAGGGAAATTTCTCCATGTACCCTCAGGAGCAGCAGATTAAATTCCCACAACCAACTTGATGAATGCTGCATCTGTGGAATACCTGCAGAGACAATGAATGCTCCCAAAAATGAGGTGGTGGATTTTGGGAGCAACTGTATACTAGGGCTTGCTGTCTGCAACTGATTTGTTTCTGATTTTTATGTTTATCTTAGTTTACATTTTAGTGCTTGCTATTATTGGTGGATTTGTTCATTGGTTTGGTTGCTCTCTTCTTTTTAAAAAAAACTTAAATTTTTAAAAATTTTTTATTTTTTAAATTTTATTATTTTTTAAATTTATTATTTATATTTATTTATTATATTTTTCTTCCTTCTTTTCCTTCCTTTTCTTCTGAGTCACGTGGCTGAAAGGGTCTTGGTGCTCTGGCCACGTGTCAGGCCTGAGCTTATGAGGAGGGAGAGCCAAGTCCAGCACATTGGACCACCAGAGACTTCCTGGCCCCATGTAATAATATCAATTGGTGAGAGGTCTCCCAGAGATCTCAATCTCAACACTAAGACCCAGCTATACCCAACGGCTAGCAAGCTCCACTGTTAGACACCTCATGCCAAACAACTAGCAAGATAGGAACACAATCCCACCCATTAGCAGAGAGGCTGCCTAAAATCATACTAAGTTCAGAAACACTCCAAAACACACCACCGGACGCGGCCCTGCCCACCAGAAAGACAAGATCCAGTCCCACCCACCAGAGCAGAGGCACCAGTCCCCTCCACCAGGAAGCCTACACAAGCCACTGAACCAACCTCACCCGCTGGGGGCACACATCAAATACAACGGGAACTATGAACCTGCAGCCTGAAAAAAGGAGACCCCAAACACAATAAGTTAAACAAAATGAGAAGATAGAGAAGTACACAGCAGTTGAAGTAGCCAGGTAAAAACCTACCAGACCAAACAAATGAAAATGAGATAGGCAGTCTACCTGAAAAAGAATTAGGAATAATGATAGTAAAGACGATCCAAAATCTTGGAAATAGGATGGAGAAAATACAATAAACATTTAACAAGGACCCAGAAGAATTAAAGAGCAAACCAACATGATGAACAACACAATAAATGAAATTAAAAATTCTCTAGAAGGGATCAATAGCAGAATATCTGAGGCAGAAGAATGTATAGTGACCTGGAAGATACAATAGTGGAAATAACTGCCACAGAGCAGAATAAAGAATGAAAAGAATTGAGGACAGTCTCAGAGACCTCTGGGACAACATTAAACACACAACGTTCGAATTATAGGGGACCCAGAAGAAGAAGAGAGAAAGAAACAGTCTGACAAAATAGTTGAAGAGATTTTGTTGAAAACTTCCCTAACATGGGAAAGGAAATAGGCAATCAAGTCCAGGAAGCACAGAGAGTCCCATACAGGATAAATCCAAGGAGAAACATGCCATGACATATATTAATCAAACTATCAAAAATTAAATACAAAGAAAAAATATTAAAGCAGCAAGGGAAAAGCAACAAATAACATACAAGGGAATCCCCATAAGGTTAGCAGCTGATCTTTCAGCAGAAAATTTGCAAGCCAGAAGGGAGTGGCAGGAGATATTTAAAGTGATGAAAGGGAAAAAGCTGCAGCCAAGATTACTTTACCCAGCAAGGATCTCATTCAGATTCCACAGAGAAATTAAAACATTTGCAGACACGCAAAAGCTAAGAGAATTCAGCACCACCAAACCAGCTTTACGACAAATGCTAAAGGAACTTCTCTAGGCAGGAAGGACAAGAGAAGGAAAAGACCTACAATAACAAACCCAAAACAATTAAGAAAATGGTAATAGGAACACACATATCGATAGTTTCCTTAAATGTAAGTGGATTAAATGCTCCCACCAAAAGACATAGACTGGCTGAATGGATACAAAAACAAGACCCGTATATATGCTGTCTACAAGAGACCCACTTCAGATTCAGGGACACATACAGACAGAAAGCGAAGGGATGGAAAAAGATATTCCATGCAAATGGGAATCAAAAGAAATCTGGAGTAGCAATTCTCATATCAGACAAAATAGACTTTAACATAAAGACTATTACAAGAGACAAAGAAGGACACTACATAATGATCAAGGGATCAATCCAAGAAGAAGATATAACAATTGTAAATATTTATGCACCCAGCATAGGAACACCTCAATACATAAGGCAAATGCTAACAGCCATAAAAGGGGAAATTGACAGTAACACAACCATAGTAGGGGACTTTAACACTCCACTTTCACCAATGGACAGATCATTCAAAATGAAAATAAATGAGGAAACACAAGCTTTAAATGACACATTAGACAAGATGGACTTAATTGATATTTATAGGACATTCCATCCAAAAACAACAGAGTACACTTTCTTCTCAAGTGCTCACGGAACATTCTCCAGGATAGATCATATCTTGGGTCACAAATCAAGCCTTGGTATATTTAAGAAAGTTGAAAGTATATCAAGTATCTTTTCTGACCACAATGCTATGAGACTAGATATCAATTACAGGACAAAAAGTTAAAAAAATACAAACACATGGGGGCTAAACAATACACTATTAATAACCAAGAGGTCACTGAAGAAATCAAAGAGGAAATCAAAAAACACCTAGAAACAAATCACAATGAAAACACAATGACCCAAATTCTATGGGATGCAGCAAAAGCATCTCTAAGAGGGAAGTTTATAGCAATATAATCCTACCTCAAGAAATGAGAAAAAACTCAAATAAACAACCTAAACTTACACCTAAAGCAATTATAAAATGAAGAACAAAAAAACCCAAAGTTAACAGAAGGAAAGAAATCATAAAGATCAGATCCTAAATAAAATAGAAATGAAGGAAAGTATAGCAAAGATCAGTATAACTAAAAGCTGGTTCTTTGAGAAGATAAGCAAAATTGATAAACCATTAGCCAGACTCATCAAGAAAAAAAGGGAGAAGACTCAAATCAATAGAATTAGAAATGAAACTGACACTGCAGAAATACAAAGATTATGAGAAACTACTACAAGCAACTCTATGTCAATAAAATGGAAACCTGGAAGAAATGGACAAATTCTTAGAAAAGCACAACCTTCCGTGACTGAACCAGGACGAAACAGAAAATATGAAAAGACCAATCACAAGCACTGAAACTGGAACTGTGATAAAAAATCTTCCAACAAACAAAAGCCCAGCACCACATGGCTTCACAGGCAAATTCCATCAAATATTTAGAGAAGAGCTAACATCTATCCTACTCAAGCTCTTCCAAAATATAGCAGAGGGAGGAACAATCCCAAAATCATTCTATGAGGCCACCATCACCCTGATACCAAAACCAGACAAAGATGGCACAAAGAAGGAAAGCTACAGGACAATATCACTGTTGAATATAGATGAAAAATCCTCAACAAAATACTAGCAAACAGAATCCAACAGTGCATTAAAAGAATCATACACCACGATCAAGTGGGGTTTATTCCAGGAATGCAAGGATTCTTCATTATATGCAAATCAATCAATGTGATACACCATATTAACAAATTGAAGAATAAAAACTATATGATCATCTCAGTAGATGCAGAAAAAACTTTTGACAAAATTCAACACGAATTTATGATAAAAACTCTCCAGAAAGTGGGCACAGAGGGAACCTACTTCAACATAATAAAGGCCATATATGACAAACCGACAGCCAACATTGTTCTCAGTGGTGGAAAACTGAAAGCATTTCCTCTAAGGTCAGGAACAAGACAAGGTTGCCCACTCTCACCACTATTATTCAACACAGTTTTGGAAGTTTTAGCCATGGCATTCAGACAAATAAAAGAAATAAAAGGAATCCAAATCAGAAAAGAAGAAATAAAACTGTCACTCCTTGCAGACGACATCATACTATATATAGAGAATCATAAAGATGCTACCAGAAAAGTACTAGAGATAATCAATGAATTTGGTAAAATAGCTAGATACAAAATTAATGCACAGAAATCTCTTGCATTCCTATACACTAACAATGAAATAGCTGAAAGAGAAATTAAGGAAACTCTCTCATTTACCATTGCAACAAAAAGAATAAAATATCTAGAAATAAAGTTACCTAAGGAGACAAAAGACCTGTATGCAGAAAATTATAAGACACTGATAAAAGAAATTAAAGATGATACAAACAGATGGAGAGATATACCATGTCCTTGGATTGGAAGAATCAACACTATGAAAAGGACTATACTACCCAAAGCAATCTACAGATTCAATGCAATTCCTATCAAATTATCAATAGCATTTTTCACAGAACTAGAACAAAAAATTGAATAATTTGTATGGAAACACAAAAGACCCCAAATAGCCAAAGCAATCTTGTGAAAGAAAAATGGAGCTGGAGGAATCAGGCTCCTGAACTTCAGACTATACTACAAAGCTACAGTAATCAAGACAATATGGTACTGGCACAAAAACAGAAATATAGATCAATGGAACTGGATAGAAAGCCCAGAGATAAACCCAGGCAGATACGGTCACCTTATCTTTGATAAAGGAGGCAAGAATATACAATGGAGAAAAGATAGCCTCTTCAATAAGTGGTGCTGGGAAAACTGGACAACCACATGTAAAAGAATGACATTAGAACACTCTCTAACACCATACACAAAAATAAACTCAAAATGGATTAAAGACCTAAATGTAAGGCCAGACACTATCAAACTCTTAGAGGAAAACATAGGCAGAACACTCTATGACATAAATCACAGCAAGATCCTTTTTGACCCACCTCCTAGATAAATGGAAATAAAATAAAAAATAAACAAATGGGACCTAATGAAACTTAAAAGCTTTTGCGCAGCAAAGGAAACCAGAGACAAGACAAAAAGACAACACTCAGATGGGAGAAAATATTTGCAAATGAAGCAACTGACAAAGGATTAATTTCCAAAATATACAAGCAGCTCATGTAACACAATATCAAATAAACAAACAACCCAATCCAAAAATGCATGGTAGAGCTTAATAGACATTTCTCCAAAAAAGATATACAGATTGCCAACAAACACATGAAAGATTGCTCAACATCACTAATCATTAGAGAAATGCAAATCAAAAGCACAACGAGGTATCACTTCACACCGTTCAGAATGGCCATCATCAAAAAATCTACAAACAATAAATGCTGGAGAGGGTGTGGAGAAATGGGAACCCTCTTGCACTGTTGATGGGAATGTAAATTAATACAGCCACTCTGGAGAACAGTATGGAGCTTCCTTAGAAAATAAAAATAGAACTACCATATGACCCAGCAATCCCAGTACTGGGCATATACCCTGAGAAAACCATAATTCAAAGAGAGACATGTACCACATGTTCATCGCAGCACTATTTGCAACAGCCTGGACATGGAAGCAACCTAAATGTCCACTGACAGATGAATGGATAAAGAAGATGTGGCCCCTATATACAATGGAATATTACTTAGCCATAAAAAGAAATGAAATTGAGTTATTTGTAGTGAGGTGAATGTATCTAGAGTCTGTCATACAGAGTGAAGTAAGTCAGGAAAAGAAAAATAAATACCATCTGCTAACACATGTATATAGAATCTAAAAAAAAAAAAAAAAGGTTCTGATGCACCTAGGGGCAGGAAAGGAATAAAATTGCAGAGGTAGAGAATGGACTTGAGGACACGGGGAGGGGGAAGGGTAAGCTGGGATGAAGTGAGAGAGTGGCGTGGACATATATACACTACCAAATGTAGAATAGATAGCTAGTGGGAAGCAGCCACATAGCACAGGTAGATCAGCTCGGTGCTTTGTGACCACCTAGAGGGATGGTTTAGGGAGGGTGGGAGGGTGACACAAGAGGGAGGAGATATGGGGATATATGTATATGTATAGTTGATTCACTTTGTTATAAAGCAGAAACTAATACACCATTGTTAAGCAATTATACTCCAATAAAGATGTTAAAAAATATAAAGCTTATCATACTAGCAAAAAAACAAAAACAAAAACAATGAAACAAAACAAATATCCTATGCTAACACATATATATGGAATCTAAAAAAAAAAATGGTTTTGATGAACCAAGGGGCAGGACAAGGATAAAGATGCAGGCGTAGAGAATGGACTTGAGGACACGGGGAGGGGGAAGGGTAAGCTGGGACGAAGTGACAGAGTAGCATTGACAACATACACTACCAAATGTAAAATAGATAGCTAGTGGGTAGCAGCTGCATAGCACAGGGAGATCAGCTCCGCACTTTGTTAAGACTTAGAGGGGTGGGATAGGGAGGGTGGGAGGGATTAACAAGAGGGAGGGGGTATGGGGATATATGTATACATATAGCTGATTTACTTTGTTATACAGCAGAAATTAATACAACATTGTAAATCAACTATACTCCAATAAAAATGTTAATAAAATAAAATACTTAGGAATAAACCTATCCAAGGAGTTAAAAGACTTATATTCTGAGAACTACAAAAGATTGATAAAGTAAAGTGAAGATGATAAGAAAGAAATGGAAAGGTAGCCCATGCTCTTAGATTGGAAGAATTAATATCATTAAAATGGCCATACTACCCAAAGCAATCTACAGATTTAATGTGATCCCTATCAAATTACCCATGACATTTTTCACAAACCTAGAACAAATAATCTTAAAATTTATGTGGAACCATAAAAGACCCAGAATTGCCAAAGTAATCCTGAAGTAAAAGAACAAAGCAGGAGGCATAACCTTCCCAGACTTCAGACAATACTACAAAGCTACAGTAATCGAAACAGTGTGGTATCGGCACAAAAACAGACATATGGATCAATGGAACAGAATAGACAGCCCAGAAATAAACCCACACACCGACAGTCAATTAATCTTTCACACAGAAGGCAAGAATGTACATGGAGAAAAGACAGTCTCCTCAGCAAGTGATGTTGGGAAAGTTGGACAGCCACATTTAAATTAGTGAAGTTAGAACACACCCTCACACCATACCCAAAAATAAACTCAAAATGGCTTAAAGACTTAAATATAAGACATGACACCAAAAAAGTCCTAGAAAAGAACATAGGTAAAACATTCTCTGACATGAATTCTAGAAATGTTATCTTAGATCAGCCTCCCAAGACAAAAGAAATAAAAGTAAAACTAAACACATGGTACCGAATTAAACTTATAAGCTTTTGCACAGTGAATGAAACCATAAACAAAATGAAGACAACCTATGGACTGCAAGAAAATATTCGCAAATGATGCGACCAATAAGGGCTTAATTTCCTATATATACAAACAGCTCATACAACTCAACATCAAAAAAACCCAACCCAATCAAAAAATGGACAGAAGACCTAAACAGACATTTCTCCAAAGAAGACGTACAGATGGCCAATAGGCGCATGAAAAGATGCTCAACTTTGCTAATTATTAGAGAAACTCAAATCAAAAATACAAGCATCTCACACTGGTCAGAATGGCCATCATTAAAAAGTCTACAAATAATAAATGCTGGAGAGGGTGTGGAGAAAAGGGAACCCTCCTACACTGTTGGTGGGAATGTAAATTGGTGCAGCCACTGTGGAAAATAGTACGGAAGTTTCTCAAAAAACTAAAAATAGAACTACCATATGACCCAGCAATTCCACTCCTGGTTCTATATCGGAAAAATACAAAAACACTAATTTGAAAAGATTCACACAAGCCAATGTTCATAGCAGCAGTATTTACAATAACCAACACATGGAAGCAACCTAAGTGTCTATCAACAGATGAATGGATAAAGAAAATGTGGTACATATACACAATGGACTACTACTCAGTCATAAAAAATAATGAAATAATGCCGTTTGCAGCAACATGGATGGACCTAGAGATTACCATACTAGGTGAAGTAAGTCAGACAGAGAAAGACATATCATATGATAACACTTATATATGGAATTTAAAATACGATACACATGGACTTATTTACAAAACAGAAACAGACTCATAGACATAGAAAACAAACTTATGATTACCAAAGGGGAAGGGGAAGGAGGGATAAATTAGGAGTTTTGGATTAGCAGATACAAACCACTATATATAAAATAGATAAACAACAAGGTCCTACTATACATCACAGGGAACTATGTTCAATATCCTGTAATAAACCATAAAGGAAAAGAATGTGAAAAAGAATATATATATATGTGTATATATATAACTGAATCACTTTGTTGTACACCAGAAAATAACACAACATTGTAAATTAACTACACTTCAAAAAAATATATATATATGGATCCTTTTCCATACCTCAACCTAAAATAATACTTAAGCAACCAAATTAAAACATTTGATTATCTGTTGTTGTTGTTGCCAAGATACTTATTCAACCCTTCCCCTTAGCTTTCACAGTATAGAGCAGGAATTCAAATCCTGGAGTGGAAACTAAAATATTCCAGATGAGACCCCGGTTTAACAGGTGAGAAGTATTTTAAGATAACCTCAGGTCTCCAGAAGTTTTAAAAATAATTATAAAGACTTATCAGTAACTGAAGGGGAAATCCAACACTTGTCGTGTGACATAGTAAGTGCTCAGTACAGGTTTATGAAAGAAAACATTTTTCCCTGAAGTTTTCTCTCTCTATCTAGGTTGGAACACAATGTTATTTTGTAGAAATTATTTTATAAACATGTTGAGGGATGCATTTATTTAACTGTTTAGGCTTAGACCAGGTCTGCTACTATAAAGCAAGACAAATCAATCATTTTCTACTGATTCTGGGCAGTGTTAACAGCAGAATCAAATAATTAAATAATCAAAATGAGCTGGATAAAAGGGCACAGAGTTGGTGTGTTCCAAACAGACATTACATTGAATCATTATACATCTCTTTTTCGTGTTCAAACATCTGCTTCTTTCCGGTGATTACTTGGAAAATAAAAGTTTAAGGGATAGCTGGGTTCATCACGCACAGGACGGTTATCAGTCTTTATGTGGAGGGACCACAACACTCACAGGTTGCTTGCTTCACTCATGGCTGGCCCTGCCTTCCTTGAGTAAATGTCTATACTCTCCTTATAACTATGTCTGTCCCTTAACTGTTCATCCAGTGATGACTGCAGTGCATTGTATTTATTTTGTCGGGCACCTTATACATTTTATTGGTGTTGGTGTTTTGATCTTTAATTAATCATTTATTTAATATGTAATGATTATTATATTGGAATTGTAATTACATAATGAAGATCCACTTTCAAGGCATTACACATTTCAAATGCCTTTGGAATAACAATTTTGCCTTTTAAAACACCACTTTGTATGTGTTTACAACTGAAATACAAATGGGAAGATTAGAATTTGACACAATCTACGTTTATTATTATTATTATTGCTACTACTACTACTACAAAATTATTTAACAGCTATATCTTGGATATAAGGTGACATACCAAAAACCAAGGCCATAACTTTGATAACTTTTTTAATTCTTACTCTATCTTGGCTTAAATATAATGCTGTGATTAAATGGAGTATATAGCAATCACAATACAATAAGTGAAGGCTATATCATATATTTTCCATGGAAAAATTTGTATCACAAATTGTTCATATATACTTTTGTTCAATTTTCTGTTTTAAAGGAAATATTGGGAATATTGGTTTTGCACCCAATTGTTTATCCAGACATGCTCAAAGGAGAGATGTCTTAATGGAAGAAGGACGATTGAAGCACAAAATGGAAACTTGCCTCAAAGAAGAGATCTGGAAAGGTTACGGTGAACCACAGTTACTGAAGCGTACTGTGTATCTCTGTGCTCTCTGCCTTTTTAACCTGTGAGATGTGACCTGATTTTTCCCTCTCATTCAATCAAGGTCATCACTAAACTTCCAGAATATCAAAAATAAAATAACATGAAGGAGGAAAAGACAAAGAAGAGTTTAGGTGTATATTTAAAAATACCACATTGGTTTAAAATAACTTACAATGAAAGGGTCACTTAAGAAGGGCACTGCTTAAAATTTAAGCAGGCAGTAATGGAAAGCGACAGACCTCAAACAATTTGTCTTTCACAGTTGAGTGAATTCACAGTGGCAGCAAGACAAGGATGTGCTAACTTACCTCTGCAGGACCTTGGCTGTTGCTTCATAGGCTCTCCCCAGGCTGAGATCATCATCCAGGTCTGTAGAGATTTTAGCATAAGTGTTAAGGACCTATGGGGGAAGAGGAATCCTTATTAAACATATAACATGACCAGATTCACTGATGTTTTATTTCATAACAGAAAAGATTCAAATTAATAGTTGTTTTTCACATCACCATAAAATATTTTTTTGTTTATTAAAAATTCATGTTGGTTTGGTTTATTTTTATCTATAGTATAACTTGTTTTGCAGTGATCTCTTTGAGCCATGACAGTGAAGTCTTACTTTTGTAAAAGTAATTCTTTTCCTGAACAATCCAAAATCTTCCAACTGATATAACTTAGGGGTGAGTAAATAATTGGATGGTTTACAACATTATTTTCAAATATGGGACCACTATCTTAGGTAATATAAGGCAGATTATAATAGTCTACTAGGGTAGCTTAAATATCACTTTTCCTTCTATAAATAGCTGTTTGAAAAGCATGAATTTATGTGCCAGGCAATTTCTAAATCTATCATTTTATTAGAGGCATATCTCACAGTTTGTACACATATTCAGTATACACTAAAAGTATTTCTTACAAATGTACTTCATTACCAACAATCTCTTCAATAATCAAAAGATTACGGCTGCCACAGCCAGACGTATGATCTTAACACTGACATCATCTGCATGGTATAATTTTCATTTTTATTCTTTTTCCCTTTCAAAGGCCAGAAGAAGGAAAATATGTAAAATAAAATCCCCTTTTCCTCTTCCTCCTTCATTGTTACTTGAACCAAACTATTACACACATGAAGACACAGGAAATCTCCAAAGACCTCTATGGAAATCCTTTTTGCTCATTTTCTAAGAAGAAAGTAGCAAGAGTCATTTGATGGCGTTGAGTGGGAGAGTCAGCATGAGGGAGGATGTACATCCGGCCTGAATTAGGCATCTTAGAAAGTTTGTGTATGAAAGGCGGTGTTGATACTCAGCTTTACTTTCTTAAAGTTAATATTTGGGAAATAACTTCAGTGAGGCTATGTGATACCTCCTAATTTGTGTGTGTATGTGTGTCTCTGTGTGTGTGTGTGTGGTTTACAAGTGACTTGAAATAATACTGGTATTAAAACTTACTGATACATATTGACCCAGTATTTTAATTCCTGTTAAACCTGCAAAGTTCATCATTTTGGTTCTTCTTTTTAAGTCTCTTAATAAGCCTTGTATAAACCTGAGACTATTCTTTTCACTCTGTTGTGCAAAACTGATTCACCCAGGTTAAGTCCGATATGACTTGACATTGAGCTTTCTGTGTTAAGGGGCAGAAGCTCTGAATTTTGTGAATTTGTAAGAGACCTTATTAAATCCAAATATCAAAATATTTAGGAAGAGACTGTCAAGTGTCTCTTTTGGTTCATATATGTTTTATATGGCATTCTAGAAACTTAAAGATTGAATATTATATATTTTGTGTCAAAAATAGTTCGTTTTTCGGTAAATATTGTTACTGTGTGCCAATGTTGTGTTAAACCCTAGGAAATCTTAACGAGAAGAGAGTATGCTTGCAAACCTTCGAGGCATTTATAGTCTAGTGGTACAGAGGTTTGCACTGATGCAGCTGTGTGAATTAGCTGAAAACAGATTTCTCCAGGGCTTCAGCTGTGCTTACTCTGCACCACTCCCCCACACCCCTGGCCACCATGAACCCGGAAGCAGTACAGTAGCATCCAGAAGTACCCAACATTATCTTAGGGCTGTGACTCCTTGGACCATGGTTAGGAGGGTAGTTTCCATGAGGAAGCTTCTATAGAATCAAGGAGCAAATACCAGCTCAGCCTGGGCTTCTGGTTTTGGCCTTGGACTTGATTCTATAGAAGCTTCCTCATGGAACCCGATGGGCTTTCCTGAAATGAACACCCAACTTAGAGTAAGAAGACTTGGATTCAAGACCTAATTCTACCACACCCAACACACCTGGCCCAAGAAATCTCCCTGAGAAGCTTTCCTCGAAGCAAAAAAGAAAACCTCCCTCTGAGAGTTGTTATGAGGCTGCTGTGAGATGATACAGAGTTCTATTTGAACCTGGGATGAGAAGTTTCTGGGACTCTGTTAACCAGCCATCAGTGAAGAGCTCCTGGAGAGTTCCCTCCTCAGAGTAAAGGCGACACATTTTATTTGTGACTTGAGAGAATGCCTCTCTCAGCTTACATGCTTTACCTAAAAACAGGAAATATATAGGCAGTGGGAAGAACATAGTTCACTACTGGCCCAACAGGGAAATAATCAATTACACTGGACCCCCCCGTATCCACGGGAGCTACATTCCCAGACCACCAGTGGATGCCTGAAATCTTGGACATACACTATGCTTTCTCCTGTACATACATACCTATGATAAAGTTTAATTTATAAATTAGGCACAGTAAGAGGTTAACAACTATAACTTACAATAACATAGAATAATCATAACAATATACTGTAATAAAAGTTATGTAAATGTGGTCACTCTTTCTCAAAATACCTTACAAATTTAATGTATTTTGCATCTTAACTAAGCACTTATCACACACTGTGGCTATAACTTGCTGTTTGAGGTGTGACAGCAAAACTAGCATGAATTTCTTTTTCCTTCTTCACAGTTTCACAGATAGAAGATTCGTTCTTACTATAGATTTTAGCAAACTCAGCATACAATTTTTTTTCTTTCCTTCCTAAGTTGAGAACTTTCACCTTTTTACTTAAAGGAAGCACTCTGGGCTCTTTTTTGGCATATCCAAATTGCCAGCATCACTCGCCTTGCACTTTCGGACCGTTATTAAGTAAAATAAGGGTTATCTGAACACAGGCACTATGATATCTCAACAATAACCCAGTAACCTTGATGGCTACTAAGTGACTAATGGTCGGGATATGCTGGACAAGGGGATGATTCACGTCTGGGATAGATCAGGATGGAAGCCACAAGATTTCATCATGCTACTTAGAACACTGTACAATTTAAAACCTATGAATGGTTTATTTCTGGAAATTTCCATTTAATATTTTCAGACCTCGGTTGACCGTGGGTAACTGAAACTTCGGAAAGTGAAAACACAGGTAAGGGGGGACTACTGTTCATGAAGTCAGTACTGAGAACCTTGAAAGTGCTACAGTGGAGCTCATCTAAATCAAAGACAGGGCCTCTGCTCCTCAGGAATGTGAGCTCTGACTGGAGAGAGCCAACTCAGGTAAAATCATAAGGGGAACACAAGACGAGACTCAGCAGATTGGTGAATTGTGTAGTCCAACCTAAGGGAAGTAGGAAGGATAGTGTTAAAAGAAAAAGGAAAAAAAATATAAAAGTAAGTGGAAAAATAACGAGATTACAAATTGTGTAGAAAATAACTGTTGGTGGGAACGTAAATTGATTCTTTTTTTGTAAATCCAAAAAAGAGGGGATATATGTATACATATAGCTGATTCACTTTGCTGTACAGCAGAAACTAACACTACATTGTAAAGCAACTGTCCCCCAATAAAAAACAAAAAACTAAAAATAGAGTTGCCATATGATCCAGCAATCCCGCTCCTGGGCAAATATCCAGAAAAGAAAAAAAACCTCTAATTCAAAAAGATACATGCACCCCAATGTGCATAGCAGCACTATTTACAATAGCCAAGATATGGAAGCAACCTAAATGTCCATCAACAGATGAGTGGATAAAGAAGATGTGGTACACATATACAATGGAATATTACTCAGCCATAAAAAGAATGAAATAATGCCATTTGTAGCAACATGGGTGGACCTAGAGATTATCAAACTAAGTGAAATAAGTCAAACAAAGACAAATATTATGTGATATCACTTACATGTGAAATCTAAAAAATAATACAAAAGAATCTATATACAAAATAGAAACAGACACACAGACACAGAAAACAAACTTATAGTTACCAAAGAGGAAAGGGAGGGATAAATTAGGAGTATGGGATTAACAGATACACACTACTATATATAAAATAGATAGGTGTAATAATCTATAATGGAAAATAATCTGAAAAAATATATATAACTGAATCACTTTGCTATACACCTGAAACTAACAAAATATTGTAAGTCAACTATACTTCAATTTTAAAAAGCATGAATATTAAATATCCCAAAAAACCCAAATTGTGTAGAAAATAAAGATGTTTTATATTGACCTTATGGTAAATTATGTTACCTGCTTTTTAATTAAGGTATAATTTACAAATTAATAAATATTGATCAACTTGAATCATCAGACAAATAGGAATCTTCTTTACAAAGTTTACTTCAAGTGAGAAAATACAGTGTGGAAATCTGAGGGATCCACTGTACTTGACTGAATACCCCTGTGGCATGCAATATGTTGGAAACAAATCCAGGGTGTGGAAGGTTAAGTTCTGTCATTGCAAATCAGAGATAAGAGGAGAGAAAAAAAGAATCTCAGGTGAAAAATATTTTGATGAGTTCAAAATTCATTATATATCCTTAAATTTTATGGACAATGAACTTAATCAATCTTTGTCAAAAGATCAAGGAAAACACTGCTTAAGTGTGCTACTATGTCAATTTCAATGAGCATGATTACAAGATTACCAAAGTTGGAAAAGTCAGTTCATGTACCTAATAAAAACTGAGTGCTTTGTGGCCACTCAATCACATTGCTCCAATGATTTCCCTGAATAATGGAGATGAAGTTTTGAAAGCTATTGTACTAGAAGTTTTAAAGGCAATGGACTTTATCTTCCCACTGAAATAAAACTGATTAACTTGAAAAGATATTTTCAAATAAAATCCAGGTTCTTAAAATGAGATAATTTCTATTGGTTACCTAAAAGTGAAACCAGTAGAACACTTAACATAAAAAATGAGAGTGTGCAAAAGAATAATGCTGGCAATATGCTACATTTCTTTGAAGAACTGTTTGCTGTAAAATCAAATTTTAAGGATCATTAATTCATTTTGCTGCAATAGCCTTCAAGGAAACATTGGATTTAAGTCAAGATTGTCATCGGTCAAGTAAGTGAGTGGTGTATATATATATATATATTTATATATATATGTTGTGTTTACATAGATAGATATACACGAATATTAGACTATATCTATATCTATATCTATATCTAGAGAGACTGAGAAAGAGAATAGAAAAGGAGCCTGGTCCCCCCGGAAGATTATAAGAATGAATTCTGTGCCTGAGCACCTTTAAGGCAGGAAACATAAGAACGCATTACTATGTCTAATAATATCAGACATCCAGTTGTTTCCTTTCTTCTACATCTTTAGGATTTCCAATGATCAGGGCACCTTGGAACAAAAGAAAATGAACTATCTGATATTGATGCCCTTTCTTGTCTTCCACTATTTTCCCATTCCTTATTCCACTGCAGTTCCTCTCTTAGAGTCCCTTTATTTTAGACATTAAAACAGAAGAAATTCCAGAAATCATGGCCCTCATATTTGCTTTCAAAACTGAAACTTACTTAAAACTACTATGATGATGATCACTCCTGGCCTAATTTTCCCAAATTAGATGGAATTCTCTCCCTACCCCTCTGCCCAGCCAGCCATTATAAGAAAACACTGTCCCCTTCATTTGTTTTAAACCTTTTTTTAATTTTAAGATAATTGTAGATTCATATGCAATTGTAAGAAACAATACAGAGCATACTCATATATCCTTCAGCTAGCTTTTCCCAGTGGTTAAATCTTGCACAGCTATAGTATATCACAACCAGGGAATTCACAATCCACCCACCTTTTTTCACCAGTTTTACACACACTCGTGTCCGTGTGTGTGTTTGTGTGTGTGCACCCACGCATGCACACATGGCATGTTAATTTTATGCCATTTCATCACATGTATATATTCACGTAACCACCACCACAGTCAAGATATAGAAAAGTTCTATCACTACAATGATCTCTCATACTACCCTTTCTCAATTAATTTTTAATATGTTTGCTGCTTAGAAGAGAGATAGATGGAAAAAATTTTTTTCTCTTTTCTTTAGGTTAAAGAAAGGTCTGCCTTGGGTTAAAGAAAGGTCTGCCTTGGGAAAAATTCTGAAATAACTTGGCATCTGACCTCTTCCCTTTTGGTACACCTCCCCTACCTTGTGTGTTTGTATCTCCCCAGGGAAATTTCCTCAGTTAAGTGACAGAAGAATAGTAGTTGATTAAACAAATTTATACTTTGGTATGAATGACTCAAAAATCATTAATCCTCCCAGAAGAAGTTGTTGTTTTAAAAAGAGGATGCTAAAAATAAAAAATAAAAAAAAAATAAAAAGAGGATGCTTTGTAGGTCCCAATTATTTCTTCTGGGAGGAGTGTTTTGCAGTCTAACAAAGGGAAATGAAACAATTCAGATAGTGTCTGGCAGGATAAATTGGGGCAAAGGTTATTAAAAAAAAGGCCAGCCTTGTCTTGAAATTCCACCTTATGATATGATCCCTTAAGCAGGTACTGATTTTCATAACCTCCTTTGGGGTCTACTTCTGTGCCTTCAGATTTTCTAGACGCTCCACATGCTTTTCCACAATGTTCCTTATCACGGTGGTGTGGAAGAGATGAAAACAGGGAGGAGGGAAATGTGAAGCAGCAGACGTGAAAATCAGGCATTTGTAAGTCACCGTTCCCTGAAACAATAACTACATGCTATTTTCATTCCCTCTTGTTACCACTTTTTTCATAATGCTTAGCCTTCAGAACCAATGTATTATGCAAAGAACTCTTCCAGTACATTCCATTCCATCATTAGATGTGACTGCGGGATAAAATTATGTGTGTGTGTGTGTGTGTATACACACACACACACATAATTTTTATGGCTGAGTAGTATTCCATTGTATATATACCACATCTTCATTATCCATTCATCTGTCAGTGGACATTTAGGTTGCTTCCATGTCTTGGCTATTGTAAATAGTGCTGCTATGAACATTGAGGTACATGTATCTTTTTGAATTAGAGTTTTCATCTTTTCTGGATAGAGATATATCCCTCCTCTTAAAGACCTTACTATCTAAGGCAATAAGACATACAGACGCAGAAACTATATAGTGCTATAAGCCTGCATAAAGAGCTAAAATTTTTTTTAACTCATTCAACAAATACTGAGTGTTTTCTATGGGCCAAGCTTTGTTCTAGGTGCTAATGATATAGCAGCGAATCCCTGGCCCCCATGCAGTCTACGTTGTATTTAGGTGATGGGGAGATAATTTGTAATTAAATAAATAAATGAATAAATCTCAAATAGTAATAAGAGCAATGAAGAAAATACAATGAGGAAAGGCTTCCTATAGAAAGGGAAACAATCTGCATTTTAAAGGAATGATAGAATTGGGTCCCTACTGAGAGGAGCTTACGCCAAGGACTGGAGACAGGAATGGGTGATACAATGAGGAAAAAAAGCTTTCCCAGGTACATAGTAGCAACAATGACCAATAGAAAAGTTTGCTTTAAGGTTCCTGCATAGAATGTTTTTTCTAGTAACATCCACTAACTAATCACAGTTTTAACTGATGGTATGAAGTGACAAACTTTCAAGCTGCAATTTATCTTTCTGATGACAAAGAAAGAATTTGACTATTGTTTTGAAGGTAAGGCAGGTCCTTCACTTTCATCCTTTATTCTACATGTACATAAAAGCAGTCTTTTGCAGGACATTTTTATTCATAGTTTTTGTCTTTTCTGCTTTCTAGACAGCTCAACGTGTTTGGTGAAAAATGCCACATGTAAGATGGTGCAGTTGGCTGCCTTGTTTCCCAACATTCCAAGTTTTCCAAATTTTATGCAGTTATTCTCATGCCTAGGAAAAGGAGAGGAAATACTTTTATTTCTCCTTCAGGCATAGCACAGAGCACGAACAACTCAAACTAATACGGATCAGTGACATGAAGTTTAAATGGGTCTCTGTGCTCTGGCTGGTGACCCGAACTGCCATTGTTTCTGTAGGAAAATAACCCATGGAAAATATCATATAAAATAAGTTACAGCATCTAGCCTACTTGAGATGGAAATTTTGTAGTTTTTGAAAATTTTCTGTAAACTCCAATTCTACTTTTATTTCATATTTTTCGTATTTTTTTCTATGTAAATTCCTTTCCCCACTTACTACCCTCCCCCCACTGCTCTCTTCCTTAGTTAATTTAATACTTGAAATCAGTAGGGACCCCTACTCTGAGGGCATAGACCAGGCTTTGGAAGGGCCTTATGGGAAAATTAATCAAATCTCCCTCTGGGTGTTCAAAGTTTCTCCAAATATCATAGGCTTTTGATTCAGACAGGTTCACTACCGAGCTGAGTGACATATGTCAAGTGATTTAATGTCTGTGAGTTTATTTCCTCGGGTGTAAAATGAAAATGAGTAAAGTCTACCTTGAGATGATGTTATAAGTTTCCACTAAGATGAGGAATTTAAAAGTACTTACCAAGGATTTGAATGAAGCAAGTGCTTAGTAAGTTTGAGTGCTTATCTAACCATCTAACCTATTGGTTCTCACATGGGGGCGATTTTGCCTCCTGGGGATACTTGGGAATGTCTGGAGACATTTTAGGTTGTCGTCATTGGGAGAAGCCAGGGATGCTGCCCAATAGCCTACAATTCACACAATACCCCCCCCCCCCCATAAAAAAGAATGATCCAGCTCCAAATGTGAATAGTGTTGCTGCTGAGAAATCCTCATGAAGCCTTTTCTTGAACAATTTTCCTGATGGGAAACTATTCTCTTGTGAGACTACTCAATCATTGGAGAGTTATGTGAAAAATCTATTGGTTAAGTGGAAGCAAAATCTGCAACTCTGCCTGCTAGCCAAGGTTGTGTTTTGTGGGACAAGATGAGCGCATCCTTCCTCCATGTGACGGCTCTTCCAATACTGAAAGAAAGCTGTTTTTCCTCCTCAAAGCATCCAAACTTATAGAGGCATCCAGGATGCTCTGAAACATGTGAGAATGAAACCCCAGAAGCTGTACTACATTTGAACGTTTAATTTCTAATTTTGTCTACAAGTCGAAGAGTTCTAGAAGAGTTTAAATAAAGCCACCTGGACCAAAATACATCTATAAAACCATAAGGGGCACCCATCGGACTTATCTGTAAATAAGTTATGAGTCCACTGCCTAGGGTACGCTTTTTATCTCTTTCTTCCTTGCCCACCATAAAAAGGCAGCAGAGCTAACACTTTGTTATACAATCCCTGCACAAACCCCAAATTGTGCCATTTCATAACAAAGGTTCAGCACTGAGCTCAATACAGTGCATTACTTTGAGGAGGAAAAGGCAATGATACAGATTTATTCTTGTGAAATAAGAAATATAGAAATAAAAAAATCAAGTTTGCCACCTTGAGCTTGAAATCATTGTCAAATCTTATCGGAAATACATTTATTCTGATTTCTGGCAATCTAACCCCCTTTAGCCATTTCACAGTTGGTGAGCAGAAAGGATGTTTCTGCCTCATTTACAGCGTCTGAACATGATTCAGACAATCAACTGCAACATTAGTCAAAGAAATCAGTGGCTAATGATTTCTGACAAGCCCTGCAGTAACAGGCTGAGGACCAGACTGGGTAGCAACAGCATTCAGAGCATTTTACTAGAGCCAGGAATAGGCAATGGGAGAAGATGATAAAAACAGAGGTAAACAGAACTGGTTTCCCATCACTTAAAGGCTCTTATACACTTTCTGTGAAGGCACAGTATCTGACATGCGATAAATACAGTAATCTTTTGCTACAAATATGTTATATTGAATGAACACTGAGGACAGTGAAGTGTGCAGCTCTGCAAACAATAACACATGAAAGTAGTTACATATTTTGCATTCTGCTGAAACTATATCCTTAAGTTAGGAGTAGTCTTGCCTTGCTATTTACACTGATCATTTGGACAGTGTACTCTTTCTCCCTGAAATGCATTACTCATCATTAGGACTGTTTACATCACCTGACACATAAAGTGAGGGCTGAATAGTCCAGAGCAGAAAGAACTGAGTGTTAAAAGATATGAGCTCTCACTTCTCTTTTGCCATGAGCTCAGGGTGTGACCTCGGACAGGTCACTTTGTTAACTTGAGCTTCAGTTTCGAAGACTGAAAGATAAAGGGGCAGGACCAAATGATCTAGAATTCTCCCTTCCAAAAATATGATTTTGATTTTAGACTCTACATGGCTATATTTACTAATTGAAGATATGCCCTAATTATTTTCAATCGTTTATCTTTGGCTTTAAAAATCCCTGATGAATTTATTTTATGTTTAAAAATACTTTCTAAAACACGAGAAACAAAATGATGAGTCATTTCATTCAGTTGAAATTTTATTTTCAGCCTTCCCCCTCATTTGAAAAAGCTTGCATATTCTTAATGAACTGCTTTAAAAAAATGTCCCTACCATGCAATAGGTGATAACAAAGAGAGCTAAATCTACAAAGCTTTTGGTTCATATTAAATACCAATTGTTACAAATGCAATGATCAGTGCTCTTCAAGAATAGCAATTTTTTTACAGCCTGAAATATTTAAAAATGTGATGAAAATTCAAGGTTATCCTTAAATTCATAAAATTAGAATTGCTAGTTAATCTCTCACACAGTAGGAGTTTACATTGTATTTTCAAAAGCTATAAGGATAGAAATATATCTCAAAAACTTCCAAGAATTTTCTTTCAGCAAAAACTCTCTCTCTACACATTCAATATAGAGATGCTTCTCAAACCCCAAAACAATGAAACAGAATTCCACTTACAGTTAAAAACAAAGTTTCCTCAGTAGTAAATTGGAACATATTGCTTAATACTGCCATTTTCTAAATTGGTCGTTATACTTGTATACTATGTTAACAAGGGACATATTCATGAAGAATTTCTATTCTAATTCTCAACTATTTTCTATACTTTGAATCAGAAAGCATGCAAACATTTATCCTGTGCAGCCCAATCATGGTGTGAGTTATATTTACAGGTCCTTGAAAAGAAAATTTCCCTGCCCTTAATCTCCTGCAAGGGAAATCCATAGGAGGTTTTGCTTTATATTTTGTTAGAAGGCCGGTGCCCAAAGGCAGTTCAGTCATCTGTGCAGTGGTCTGACATGAAAATATTCAGTGGAAGAGTAGAGTGATTAGTTAGTTCAATCACGTTCTCTTAGGAAATCCAGACCCGTTGAGTAGTTGGTAATGGCAAAAGTGAGAAGGTGCTCAAAGACCACCAAGAGCGTGATCAAGTTATGTCAACAGAGTGGGTCAGACTGACGGCTACTGCTGAGGAGATAATAGGGAAACTCAGCCCCTCTTCTCCCAGGGCTCCTCCAGTTCCCAGGAGTCTTTCAGTTTATGAAGCCCAACTGTCTGCTCATCCTGGGTACTCATGGGCTATGATCTCCCTCATGGCCACAGGAATCTTTGCAATCAATCCCCTTGCCTGAGGTAATCTGAGTGAATCTCTTTCTAGCACCCAAAGAAAAAAACGGAGAAGTTTTAGCTCTAGAGGACCCTTTTATTCTGCCTTGAATCCCAAGTTTCATCCTTGATACAAAAAGGAAGATTCAGGATATAGAAATCTTTTTTTTTTTTTTTCACGAAAACCTAACTTGGTAGATATTGCCTTGCTCTGAACCAAAAATCAAAATAAAAGCCCCTAAAATCAAACCAAAAAAACCCATTTGAACTTGAAATTCCAAATTGAACATTGACTTTATTCTCTATTGTACCCACTGATGCAATGCACGCAATTGATTCTCTGGATTGAGAGTTATGAGGCAACAAAACTTGGGGGACAGATTTTAAAAATTAGTTTAGCGTCTTAAAAAATATTATTTCAATTACACTTCTTATTCAAAAATCCTCAGTATTTGCCAAGAAAAAAAAAATAGGGCCTTCTAACAAAATATAAATATTTCTTCAAGGGAGAAATAAAAGGGTTCTCTAGAGCTAAAGTGGCAAGGATGTAACTTCAAGCCTTTTCCCCTTCCATGTTTGTCAGTGAAAGACGATACGGGTGGATTCCTTCTATGGCGAGAGACATAGGTTATATAAAATGATTAGAGATCTCATTGTCAGAAAAGATTTGGGGGGAAAAGGTTTGCATATTTTTTTAAACTAAGAAAGTCTCCAATTCCACTTGATTATGTTTATGGGAGGATGAAAAGTGAGTGTGACGAGTGACTCTATTACGCCTATGATAACATTATCAGTAATTTCAGTTCTCTGTTACTTATGGAGACTAAAGATGGTGATGGCAAACGGGATCAAATGAAGCGCCAGTCAAATCTAATCTGACCAAACATGTATGGTCACTTTGTCCATGCAGAAACGGCAACAATTATGGCTTGCTGGAATGGGCAGGACTCTGGGAACCTCCCTCTAGCCACATAGACCTCCCACTGTCAGGAATAAACTCAGTTCTCTCCACTTCCACGCCCCTCTGCCTGCATTGCTCTTTCTTATTTCACGCCTGGCTCCTCCAGTGCCTGTCCTGCGCTCCCCAGGCCTCCACCACACCGACCACTTCTCTGTGCTGTTCCACCGCTTAGCAAAGCACCGCATGTATCTGCTTAATAATATTTATCTCTCTCCAATCAGATCGCAGCTGCCACGAGATCAGGAACCACATGTGTTTTGCTCTCCATTGCACCCCTAGCTCCTAGTCTTACGTTAACATAGAATATTGTTGAACGAATATGGTAGAGCTTTTGGAAGGTGCTGGTGGTAAAGTACCTGCAGAAGCATTAATGTGGATGTAATGAGCTGTTGTATTACATAATATACTATTATATATAACTATTTAATTGGCTTAAAGGAAATTAAGCTCATAAATCAAGTATTATATAATATTAATATATTACATATAATGTATGTTAGAGCTTGTTATATATTAATTATATTACATAATGTTTTGCATTATATCTCAATAAAGGAAAAAAGATGGCACTTTAAAACTATGGCAACTGGAAAGTATGTGAACATTTTCAGTTAACAGCCATCCTAGAGAGTTCAAGTATCAGCAAACAAGCCAGATTCCTAAAGGAAGACATAAATGACACTTTTTGGGGGAGAGGCCGCGCCGCGTGGCTTGCGGGATCTTAGTTCCAGGGCCACGGCAGTGAAAGTGTGGAGTCCTAACCACTGGACCGCCAGGGAAGTGCCTAAATGACATTTTAAAATGACATAAGAACCCCACCCCATCTAAATGTGTGCCTGTTTCATCCAGTCACATTCCCAAATAAATAGCTTTCCCCCATTACGAGCCCATGTGGCATTATGCTCAGTGAGTACACGCAGATCAGAGGTTGAAATTATGTTAGATTCGTCATGGCATCTTGAGGAGTAATTCTTCCTGTCTTTGGAAGAAATATAAAAGAGTTTTTTTCTCTCTTTTAATCTAGAATGGTGAGCAACTACAGTTTCTACCTTCACAAGCAACAAGTTAATACGGAGAGTGAAAAGCCACTAGCTCGGCGACACACCAAGCTCCTCCGCTTCTCATGAAATGGCCACTTAGCAACCTCCTCCCATTGGACCATTTTGCACAAAACGGTTTCTGGTTCCGCAGGGAAGGATCAAGGAGGGTTCTATACTAGCGAGTGACGATCTAGAAGGTTTTAATAAACACTAATCCTGTGGAAATTTCTATATTTCTGCATGAACCAATTACCACTAAGAGATGTGTCTTTCCCCTGGCGGTAAAGCCATCATCTATTCATAATCCCTCTTACTAGATTTCTTCCTCATTTAAGGCAGGATTCAATAAAATTTCATTTTGTTTCCCCCTCTCAGAAATCCATAAAAGCCTTGAAAAACATTTTGAGCATATTGTGTCTGTACAATTTGATATCCTTTCCATCACAGGCCATTATTCTGGTAAACTCGGTAAACCCTAATTTAGGCCCACGATGTAATGCTTTCATAACTGGCTGTGCGAAAATGTTTCTTTAAAATAAAACATGGTAGGAAAGTCTTCCTCTGAAGGCTTGAACACAGAGGAAGCTTCATCTATTACCCTTTCACCATGATAGACGAGACAAGAAAACAATTTATGAGTCATTTCCATTCTGACAGATGTGACAATGACGGGAAATGCGAAGCCTGCCAAGAGCTTTTATCAAGTAGGTTATAACGACGACTAATAAGTGTAAATAATAAATCGCTGGAACCTTAGGGGAAATGCTGGCAATATGAAACGGTTTGGGGTACTTCGGATGGGGCTCTGCTTCTCTTGGAATTCCCTGCCTTCCCAGTAGAGTTTTGGCCTGACAATAAACAACAGTTTAGTACTTTATCTAATCCTAGCCAGGAGGTGAGTTCAACAGCAAGCTTTTGCAGATGTTCACATCCAATAATCTATCCATAATTGATGAAACAGGGAGGTCAGATGTAATGGCTGCTACTATTCCAGCAACAAATAAATGGTTATTGACAAAACAAGCCAGCGTGGCACAGAGCGCGGAGCAGTGACAGGCGGGTGACAGGGCTGAGCAGAGGCAGGGAGGACGCCAGGATTCCTCAGCAAGCCGAGAGGCAGTAGGGCACACTGACACACAAGCAGATGCAGGGGACTTGAAAAGGAAAAGGGAGGTTGCTGAAGTACAAAAAGAAAAAAAGGGGAGACATTTGGAGGCAGAGAAGAAAAGGATGGTGGCCCAGGGTAAGGCTGGGGACCCAGGGAAGTACAAATGCGTGCGGTTCAGAAATACCTTTGAATGCGTGCACCGTGATGCAGCCGTCTGGTGGCTGCTTTCATCACCGGCGTGTCTCTGCTCACATCGCTGGCTGTCACACTGTGCCGCCCAGGTGACTCTACCACCAAAGTGTATGCGTGGGACGCTTTGGTGTCCAAACCTCCCACTGAGGGATATTCACTGACATTCCATTTAACACTGCAGATACCGGTTTTTCTTCCGTATATATTAAAAAAATTCTAGGAAAATCATGTGTGCAATTTAAACCATATTTTTAGATAAGCCAAAGATGCATAATTTTGTGGCTGGAAAATTTCTCAAGACTGAGACTAACTCTGAAACACATGCTGCTTAAAATCAAATTTACCGCAAAGGAATGGGAGTGGAAGGCAAAGTTTTCTTTAATAATGAAAAACAAACATGGCACTCTGGAACCTCAACCTAGGCAAAGAGTATAAGAAATGCATTAATCGAGTATACTTTTATTGACTGAATAAAATTCAAGATAGTTAAACATAAATAAACAGCTGAAATCCTATATTTCTATTCCAGTGCTAAGAAACAATGTTCTTTTTACACAGTTTACTATGTAGTATCATAAGATGAAGAATGGTAGAATGAAATGGTAGTTATTATTGCTATAGGTAGTTGTAAAGAGGCTTGGGACAGAGATGTTTGAAATATTAATATTCCGAAAATCACTTAAATCAATTTAACACTCTTTAGTGGTTTATTTAGAAGTGTGATTTATTTTATACTTTGCAACCAATGCCTTTGATCAGCTCTGAAATAACATATAAGCTGAAAATAAAATGGTAAAACAAATTGCTGCTTACATTCTATAGTAAGCTTTAGGCTTTATAGGCTAAACTAGAAAATTTCCATTATATTTGGCATTTTCAAATTATTTATCAATACTTAGAAACGGAGAATTAATAGAGCCAAAAAGATAATTTCTGTAATAACGTGCTAGTTACTCTGCTCCCTGAGCTCTGCCGTCTGCCCTGCTGGGGGTCCACCCAGTTAGCAACTTCGACCTACCCCAGTCTCCGGGACCATCTCTGCCCCGGTCTACCAGGGCAGAAGCTTGGTATCACATTAGTTTGCCGCAGATTATATTCTGATTTTAACCTTTGTTAAAAGTGACCAGGCTCAGGCTTCCCTGGTGGCGCAGTGGTTAAGAATCCGCCTGCCAATGCAGGGGACATGGGTTCAAGCCCTGGTCTGGGAAGATCCCACATGCCATGGAGCAACTAAGCCCATGCACCACAACTACCAAGCCTGTGCTCTTAGAGCCCGCCAGCCTCAACTACTGAGCCCACGTGCCACAACTTCCGAGCCCACGTGCCTAGAGCCCGTGCTCGGCAACAAGAGAAGCCACCGCAATAAGAAGCCCGCGCACCAAAGCAAAGAGTAGCCCTCGCTCACCGCAGCTAGAGAAAGCCCGTGCGCAGCAACGAAGACCCAATGCAGCCAAAAATAAATTAAAAAAAAAAAAAAAAAGTGACCAGGCTCTTGCTGGGTGCCTTGAGACCAAGGCCCCAACATGTATCCAGCCTTTGGAGCTGCATCCCTTATTCTTCTTGCTTGAATCTCTGTCTTGGTACTTGGTACGTGGTTGGGTCCCTACTTACTGTGAGTCTGGAGACCTACCTTACCACCATCAATGTGCTCCCACCACAAGTCCCATTCCTGAACCCCAGTCCCTGTGACTTGGTGCTTGTCACTTGCCAATGGTGGTCACTACCATTAATTGAGCAAAAACTACCTATGCAGAGTGTTTTATATTCTTGGTACATTTACTCTTCACAGAGCTCTTTGAGATAAATATTAACATTCCCATTGCACAAACAAGAAACACGAAGCACAGAGAGGCTGAGTAACTCTCTCTGGTGCCCACAGTCCTAGAGTTGGAGGAGGAGAAAGGATTTGGACTGGGTTTATTGGACTTCGAATCCTACTTGTTTTCTTCTAGACCACTGTGATATGCCTACTGCAGGGTGACCCTGAGGGTGGCTGTGCTGATGGAGACCTCACAGCTTACTGCCTCCTGGTGCCTTTCCCGGAAGGTACTCTCCACTTACCTACAGGGCTACCCACTGCCTGGTGTCCGATGTTCTAGATGTTAACCTCATGCTGGTCTGGTTTCAGCTTTGCCTATTACTAGCTGCTACTTTTTTCACCACATGGCCTAATGATAATAACTGATGATAGCAGGAGTATTTCTTATGTCATTCCTCTGCCTGCATGACCTCCTTTTCACCCAGACAAAAAACACATCTCATTATAATGGGATGCCTTCCGTGATCCCACCCCTCATCTCTCCAACTTCGGCTCCTATTACTTTGCTCTCCTTTTGCTTCTTTTCAGCCTTCCTGGCCCCAAGCCTCTGAGGCACATTGCTGCCTCGGGGCTCTGACCTTGACCATCGCCCCTGCTTGGAATGTACTTCCCTCATCTGCATGACTAACTCTTTCATCTGCTTCAGTCTTCCAGCAAAGTCAACTTCTCCACAACACCTTCCTTCTCTGATCATCTGTTTAAAATTCCTCCCACCCACCACTTGCTTTGGCATTCCTGAATCATTCCTTTGTATTTTTTTTCTTTATTTCTCTATCGCTTATGATTGTCTAACAAACTATCAACTGCTATCATAACTCAATGTTCATTATGTTTCATCTTCGTTGTCCATCTTTCTCCAATGGGATGGAAGCCCATGAGGACAAAGGTCTTTGTCTGTTTTGCTGTTGATGTATTCCAAGTGTCTAGAGCAGGATTTGGCAATAGGTGCTCCAAAACTATTTGTTGAGTAAGTCAGTCATAGATTACTCTTAAGACTACACATATTAACTAATTTAATCTCCCTGACACCCACAGGTAGGCATTATTATTATTATTACATTTTTTTTAAAGGTGAGAAAACTGAGGCACATAGAGGTGAAGCCACTGGGCCAAGGTCATATAAGCGGTAAGTGATTAAGGAAAGATTTGGACCCAAGCCATCTGATTTCAGAGACAGCACTTTTATCTGGTCCTCTCTCCCACCTCAGTGCCACAATGCTGCCTGCAGTCTGCCACCATGCAGACCAGGCTCCAAGTTCTGGTTCCTTTTGGTGCCACCTGTCCTACTGTCAACCAAGATTACAACAATGGTGTCCTGCAACAATGTTGTTAAGGAAATTGAACAAGGTTTAATGACTTGTCCAAGGCCAAAGAGCTTGTTAACAAAACCACAACTAGAACTCAGGATGTCTGACTCCCAGTTTGGTGGTCTCTCTAGTACTTTCAAAACCAATTTTGAAGATCATAATGATTGCCTGGACGGTACTTTTCCATTCCCACATAATCTATTACAATAAACAATTAAAAAGTAATTTTTGCCTTGCAAGCTTGTGACAAACATTAGTAATTATTTACATAATATTTTAAAGTGAAAAGGTTTATTTTGGTAATATCTGTGATATTATAACATATAAAAATGAACATCATAAACAGTCACTCTGCTGTAAGCTAATATAAGCTCATAGGGAAAATGAATATGTTTAATTAAATTTAGGAAAAATGTATAGTTAAATCATTTGCAGTACAATAATAAGGACCAACAGACCATTATCTCATTACTATTCCAATGGAATTTTCAGCTACATGCTATATTAATAAATATCATCTTCATTTTACAAAGTGGGATGCTAAGAGATTTGTCTGTGATGTGGTAAGTCAGCGATGGCAGCAGGAATAACATAATCCTTGCACTAACCCAGCAAATCATTCTTTTACTATTCCATACTATTCACCAGCATTTATTGAGGGAGTGCAGTATGCCAGGCATAGATCTAAGTACTTTCTACATGTGAACCTATTCAACCTTCACAACCACCCTATGTGTATCTATTAGTACCTAACTGGTACTAACATAATCCTTATGCTGCAAGTGAGAAACGGAGGCACAAGAGAGGTTAAGTAACTCTCCCAAGGTCACAGGATTAGAAGTGGCAGGACCAAGATTTGGAATCAGGCGATGTGACTCCAGGGGCCGTGCTCTTAACCGTGACATCATACTGTGATAATGGTTAAGACAGTAACAGAGAGATTTGAAATGTACAGGAAGGACCTATCTCCCTCCCCCAATTTATTTTATCCAAAAGTGACAAACATTCTGCTCTACCAGATTTTTCAACTGAAAATCTAACAAATTATACTTTTTATGCTCTTTCCCTTGCATTTACTAAGAGTTGCTGGTAGATAGCAAATTTGTATCACTAGAAAGAAGAGACCATGGGTCATAGGAATAATGTCTTGAACATACCGCTTTTGAAAAAGAACTCTACTACTTTTTTTTTTTCTTTTTAGAGATGTATTAACTCTAGCGCTGCTACATAGTTCATTGTCAGCAAAACATCCAGAGAAAATAAGGCAAATTCAGCTAAGCAGGTTAAGTCATAACCAACGAGGAATCTATGGTACGCCATCATCTATGCCAATGGAGCGTAAGAGGGAGATGGGAAATGAAAATGAGAGGTGAGAATTCCTGGCGTCTCTTTCTCTGGAGAAGCTACAAAGCAGTGGGTCACTCTTAGCCTGATGCCACTTGACACTCCCACGTCCTGTGCCCTCTCACTCTCTTCCCCCAATTCTGTGCTGATTCTGAACTGGCCTGGCAGCAGGGAGGTGATTTTTCTTTTTAGGCATCAAGTGTTATTCAATAATAATTTCTACTGGACAAGAATAACGAAGTTATTTATGCCAATAAGTAGTTCATTAAGCAGAACAGATGAGAATATTTTTTAAAATGTACATGAGAAATTTGTGATGAGACTTAACAAAGGAGTTAAACAAAGGAGTTTAAAATCACCTTACTGGGGCTTCCCTGGTGGCACAGTGGTTGAGAGTCCGCCTGCCAATGCAGGGGACACGGGTTCGTGCCCCGGTCCGGGGAGATCCCACATGCCGCGGAGCGGCTGGGCCCATGAGCCATGGCCGCTGAGCCTGCGCGTCCGGAACCTGTGCTGCGCAACGGGAGAGGCCACAACAGTGAGAGGCCCGCGTACCGCAAAAACAAAACAAAACAAAACAAAACATCTTACTGACGACTTCGTCAGTTGCAACAGCATTAGCAGTTAGGGGCGTAGCTGACCCCTCAGTCTTGGCTCTGCGTTTGCTAGCTTTGTGATCTCCATGGGGAGGTCACTTAGTCTAAGTCTCAGCCTTCTTCATCTGTGAAACGGGAGTAAATAGAAAATACTAGTAATATTGCCTCTTAGGGTTCTTGTGAGTATTAAATGAGATAAAGGTTTGGGTACAGTTCTAGACACATAACACACAAAGACACATCAGTTGTTATTGTTCAGAATGATGCTGTTCTATCAGTTAGGGCTCATTTGATTTCATGGGACAGAAACCACCCCAATCTAATTTAGGCCAAAGGGGAAACTAAGGACTCAAATGCCACTAGGAATTGTTCTCTCCATTTCTTATCTTGGTTTTTCCTCTGTGTATTAGCTTTATTCTCTCAGCGCACCATCCTCCATGGCTCTAGAAGCTCCCAGCCTCACCACAGAGGACTGGCTCTGATTTAAATAAACAAAATTATCAGGCAAGCAATCTGATTGGCTTAGCTTATTTCAGGACCCTCTCCTAGAGATTCGCTGGGGTGAGATGTAATAGTGGTGGTGATATCTGTAACCCAACGTTAGAAACAAGACCGTAGCCCGCAGAGAAGTGGCGGTGGGAATGGTGTGATGCTCTGGGAAGACAGAGACAACAGATGTCCTCCAAATCGCTATTAAAAATTCCTCTGTGTAGCTGCTTCTCCTCCTGCGGCTTTATCTCAGTTAACAGTACCATCGTACTTTGGATTACTTGAACAAAAAACTCCAGATTCATCCTGGTCTCCATCCTGTCTCCTTACTTTCATCTACCCAGCCAGAAAAACTGTAAAGTTGTGAAATGTCTGTCAAATGTGCCTATTAGGAGCTACACCACCACCATCCGAGTTTGACACCCCAGCGTGACTGGAAAGCATTTTCGGCCCTCCCAGGCCTTCACTTGTGTTGTCTCTTCTCCACTGAGGGGACAGCTGCCCTTTACCTTGAAAAGTTCAATTCAAATGTCTTTGCCTCCATCTCGAAATAAGACAAAGTTTCCCTGTTGCTTCTCTAGCTCTTGGTTCCTGTTAAAGTATGACACAAGTACGTGTTAGGTGCCTATTTCCTGTACAGACAATTCAGTCTTGCAGCATAATAAGAATCTACTTGAGCATGAGGAAATGGCTCAGATCTGTTATTCAAAAATGTGCACCAAACTTAAATTTAAAACAAATCATCACTATATATAAAATAGATAAACAACAAGGTCCTACTGTATGGCACCATAGGAATATGGGAACTATATTGTAATAACCTATAATGGAAAAGAATCTGAAAAAGAATAGATATATGCACATATATATGTATAACTGATTCATTCTGCTATACACCTGAAACTAACACAACACTGTAAATCAACTACACTTCAATAAATAAATAAACACATAAAATAGTCCATCATCAACATAGTAGTTACTATTCTTGTTTACATGGACTTTGGCCAGATTTACTCAGGATACCAAAAGGCATAGGGCTGTAGTTTTCTCCCTATTTTATTGTTTTTGCTTTATAATTTATATGATTGTCTTTTCACTTTATCAGGTCATCTTTATATGTCCTTTATTAGTTGTCAAGCATTTAATAACTTTCTCTAATGTTTGGGATAAGATGAGCTGCAGAAATGGCTAACTGCTACTATCAATCCTGTGTAGAAGATTTTTACTATGAATACAGTCTATATAAAACCTACTGAAAACATTAATTAAGGTCTTTAAATTTTAATGGAATGGAAAAATAATAGCTTACTTTTTCTTATTACAAAATCAATATATGTTAATTGTTAGAAATTTTGAGGAATACAGACCCATCACGCCCCCCAAAATAGAAAATTAAAATCATCCGTATCCTAGCTTCCACAGATAATCACTGAAAACAATTTGTTGTTTCTAGTATTTTCATATATACATATGTATATGTGTGTATATAAACATATAAGTACAGTCATAATGTACATTGTATTGTATCCTGATATTTTATTTAATATATTGATATTGCTTTTATTGTTATAAAATATTTATTTTTTTGTGTCAGGATACTCAACAATGTTTAATTAATTTGCTATTGTACATTTACTTTGCTTCTGGATTTTTCCCCATTATAAACAACACATAACATTGTATAAAAAAGTTATAGCTGAATCTCTGAATATATTAATAATTATACAAACAATATTACAGCTAAATGTTTATATACATTAATAATTATTTCCTTTAGATAAATTCTGAAGTGAGTAATTCCTGAGTCAAAAGATATGCAAAATTGTGAGTGTTCTTAAAACAGAACAAAGCTACCATTTATTGAATGCTTACTAAGTGCCAAGCACATTACTATCTTGTCTCATTTAATCCTCACAGCAACTATATCATCCCATTTTATGGGATGGAAAAGGAAGCTTAGAAATCAAATGATTTGCACGGGTGTAGCTGACACTGTCAGTGCCGCTCCTGTAATCTCTGCAGCCAAAGGCTGCTGAGGCGGCACCTGGAACTTTCTGTCTGATGGCTGGCCTCATGGTAAACTGGAATTGCCAGAGAATGTGTCCCTGGAAGCAGCTCTCAACCAACAGAGGCTGGGAATTGGTGGATAAATACAGCAGCTCCCTTGTTCCTCCATTGGGATAACTGCTCTGTTTCCCAGAGTGTGCCAGCAGGATGGAGTCCCATTGGCGGCAACACACCTTCTGTGGCCTCCTTCTTTGGCTTGATGCTACTGCTTGTGGAACCTCTCCCAGATAAACAACTGTACTCAAAACCATGTCTCAAAGTCTGCTACTGGGGAACCCAAATCAAAACATCAAGATGGTTAGTTGAATACTAGTGCAAAAATGTCCACCAGAAACTCAAAGAACTCTTTGTGAGCTTTGTAAAGAAAAAAAACATCTAAATATCTCAAATATCTATTTGAGCAAGAACCGTGAGACACATTCAGGCTGCAATCAACAGCATTGTGTCACTGCTACATTATGTGATGATTTATTATGAAACTCTAGCACGCAGAATCAAGTTAGCCGCACTCTTCAGAGCAGGGCACACTATTGATTCGTGCACGCCCTCTCGATTGTTTCTAATAAGGTTTTTTCTCCCTTCTCCCCCCCTCTTTTATTCCCTTTCCACTCAAAGGCCCTCTGTAACATGTCACTGAAGAGCTTCTCTGTGGAGTGGGGCTGGCACCACAGGGTAATCATACACTGACTGTCCCCCACCCATCACCCCGAACCAGACTCCACTTCTAACCATAGTTCCTGCTGTTTCACATCCTTGCCAGACTTTGATACTATTTGACCTTCCAATTTTTTGCCTCTAAGTCACACTTTTATGTAAAAGAATATTAACCTGCTCCCTTGAAACGCTCACAAACGAAAGCTGTTACATACACCTATGTAATCAACCCTCGATTATTCAGGAACTGAACATCATTTTGTGGGTTGGTTAGTTTCTTCATTATCTTCCTTCTCTTTCTCTATCCCTGGCCATCAGCATTATCATTTAGAAAAAAAAAAAAGAGGGTCAAAAGAAGACATTCATGAAAAAAACGGTGATTAAATCTTCAACAAGTCGACTTTTATTAGTTATTAACTAAACTTTTACATGTTTATTTAGGGAGAAAGTTGAAATTACTGGGTAAAATGGTTTTAAAATATTTTTAAGTATATAGATTGAATATTAGTAGTATAGGATTAATGCTTTTATTAGAGTCTAGTATACGTTGTTTTTATTGAGCACTAATATACTGATAATCTCTATAAGTCAATATAGCTGTTAACTGAAGATCAAGAAACTATCTACACTGCAGATACATTTGAGAATACTTTGGGTAAGTTTTAAGATGTTGAATGACATATTTTTTTCTGAAGTTACTCCTCCCATGTTGTAGAGGAAAAATATATAATTTGGCTCAGTTTATAATGATGAAGTATGATCTGCACAGTATTGTTGTTTAACCCATCTAATCCTATAATCATCCCCGGCTTCTTGCAGGTGTGATGCCTCTTCTTTGGGGGCCTCTGGATTAACGTTTGCTAACAGCTGTGCCGTTGCCTCTAGGTCTGTCATACAATTAGTCTTGTGATGAACTATGCAGGTTGCTTTATTGCTCCAGAGAACATTTTCATATGCTAGGCCTTGAACTTTAAGGAGTCTACATACATTATGTTCCATATGTCACTATTCGGGATAGTTGATTAGAGTCTCAATTTTCAGAGTCTTGAAGTTCACCCTCCTTAGAATGAACCAAATAGAAATAATTAACCTTCTCTTCATTTTCTCTCAAAGCAGATATCTGAAATTTGTGCACTATTTCTTAAAATGACTGGAAACAAAAATTTCAGCAGCTTTGTAAAGAGCTACTCTAGCAGCACTATTTTTTTTTACAAGAAATAATAATAAGATTCAGAAAGTTTTGATTAAAGTGGTATTCTAGAGCTCAAAGGAATTTAAAACCAGCTTTCACATTTAAAAAATAAATAAATAAACTTTATTACTAGAAAATCAGTGTTTATATTCATTTAGGCTATGAACTTTCTTTCCTGACATAAAACATCTTTTCATTTCCGTGAAAGTCTACAACTTGTAAATTTTGCCATACAGATTACTGTTTTTAAAAATACAGGCTTCTGGGCTTCCCTGGTGGTGCAGTGGTTGAGAGTCTGCCTGCCGATGCAGGGGATATGGGTTCGTGCCCCGGTCCGGGAAGATCCCACATGCCACGGAGCGGCTGGGCCTGTGAGCCATGGACGCTGAGCCTGAGCATCCGGAGCCTGTGCTCCGCAACGGGAGAGGCCACAACAGTGAGAGGCCCGCATACCACACACAAAAAAAACAAAAAACAAAAAAAAACAGACTTTTATTTTTTCTTGAGTTTTAAAATTTTTCTATAATGCTTTTGTCATTTAAGTGACAAATACTGTAATTTCTATGAGAAGTACCATTATGTATTCATCATTTAAAAAGAAGAAAAACACACATAACACACATGCTATTTTCCTAAGCTGTAACATTGTAAAGAAAAAGAACCATTAGGAAACCTAAAAAAATAAATAAATAAAGGGTTTAAAGAGAGTTAGCTCCCATTAACAGGGAAATTTTAAAATTAAAATTTAATTTACTAAGATTTTAGTCTGCAGTCTTTGCTACAGAAATTTTTATTAACTTGTTACTGTAAGGTCATCTGTTTTAATGCTTTAGAAAGGTCACGACTTTAAATACAGAGATAACAGTAGCAAAATTATTAGTAAAACATTTTATGTTTCCATAATCTCCAAATTATTAAAACACATTTTTAACGAGCTACTTAAAATACTATTTTCCAAATAAGGCTAACTGTTCAAAAGGTATTAAATAAGATCAGATGTGGAATACACACATACCATGCTGTAAGTTATTGCTTAATAATTTAGAGTAATAGAATTCTATGATTTGGAAATAAATCCATTTTTTAAAATTAGGAAATATGACTATTTTCTTCTTGTATCAGTGTTTTTTCTAATCCTATGACCTTTTTTTTGCTTGTCAGATAACAGATATTTTGAACATTTCTCTACTTAGCAAAATGTATGGAATGAAAATGAAGGAAGCGCTATTTGGATAGTGGTTGGGGTGTGTGTGGAGGGTCTACGATGCTGAATAGAAAGAGGTCTGCACGGCAACAACTGGGGGAAATGGGATATGGGACAGCTACTCCTTTAGATTCCCGAGAAGGAGACTGCTTGAGGTGGGTCACGGGGCAATAGGATAAGGCGGATAAAAACTCTGATGTAAAGCAGGAAAATGACTGCCGAGTCCCCTGAGCTTACACCTGAACCATCTCAAGCTGCATGGCGAGCCCTCTGTAGCATGCTTCCCAAGCTGGTGATGAACTACACAGGACTAGGAGGCGCACTGGCTGCACACAGGACTGTCTGCATGTTTTGTATAATGATAACCAGAGGTCCTCTGGGAGGAGGACGCCATGTTTCCTCTGTGCCAGCACCTGAGCTCCTCCCAGACACTGAGGCCATTAAACAGGAACAGAAGGGTCAATTTTAGGTAATGATTTCTAATTGCAAGTAAAGACAACTTCTATTTAATCGACAGTGAAGAGCTCTGATCTTTAAATTAAGAAATGACTCAAATTTCTTTTTTTGGGGGGGATAAATGCCTTTTTTAACTCAAGGAAAAGTTATTAATAAAAAGTTTTCCATAAAATGTTGGTTTAGGCTTCCCTGGTGGCGCAGTGGTTGAGAGTCCGCCTGCCGATGCAGGGGACACGGGTTCGTGCCCCGGTCCGGGAGGATCCCACATGCCGCGGAGCGGCTGGGCCCGTGAGCCATGGCCGCTGAGCCAGCACGTCCGGAGCCTGTGCTCTGCAACGAGAGAGGCCACGACAGTGAGAGGCCCACATAACGCAAAAAAAAAAAAAAAAAAAAAATGTTGGTTTATTATATTTCCATTAGAAAAATATGTGCCACTACAAAGATAAATATAAGCACTATGTAATTTACATATGATACATTTAGTGAATTACAGTTAAGAAAAAAATAAGTACAAAGCAGGAGCTCTCAATAGATACTCAGTAAATATTACCTACTAGAGTACCATTGCTGTCATTGCTCAGTGCTAATTATATCATAGCCTGTAGTAATAATGGTACCTTACATCTGAAAACTGTTGATAGTCTAAAGTGTAAAGATACTTTTATTTCTTTTGATTTTCACAAAGATATAGTGAAGCTGCCAACGTCATCCTTATTTTACAAATGAAACTGAGCCTCCAAGAAATTAAGTGACTAAGCTAAGGTCAGCAGCTCATATGTGGCAGACAGGCCTAAGAGCCATCTCTTCTAACTTCAACTCTCACATGCTCTTTCTACACCGTAGTTACCTTCCTTATAAAGACTATAGTTCAAAACCTACTGTCAGTTCAAATATGTAACCACTTAACAGTTAGAGATATCACTTATATGTGAAATCTAAAAAAAAAAAAAAGATACAAATGAACTTATTTACAAAACAGAAATAGACTCACAGACATAGAAAATAAACTAATGGTTACAAAAGGGGAAAGGGGGGCATAAATTAGGAATTTGGCATTAACAGATACTACTATATATAAAATAGGTAAACAACAGGGACCTACTGTGTAGCACAGGGAACTATATTTAACATCTTGTAATAACCTATAATGGAAAAGAATCTGGAAAAGAAAAAAATATATATATATATAAAGAATAAATATATATTCATATATATATGTGAATCACTTTGCTGGTACACCTGAAACATTGTATAATAAATCAACTATACTTCAATAAAAAAACAATTAGAGAGATATTGCTATTACACTTGAACTATATTACATAAAGATGATCTTTATCATGTAACATACTTTCTAAATAAAATCCTACTTCCAACAGCTTTTTAAAGACTTTCACCTACATATTTAACATTTTATCCTACGTTAACTGTTGGTTTGGGAATACTTGGGCCTAGAGCAAAAACCAGAAATTGTGATTTCTGTAGATGTTTGACCATCTAGCAGTTTGGAAACTAGTTATTTTATGCATATTAATGGTAATATAATAGTCACAGTTTTCTATATGTTAGACTTTATGCCACAAACTTTACACACGTTTTCTCACTTAGTTTTCACAGAGCTGTGCTGAGTTAGGGAGCGGTATTATTCCCATTTTACAGACGAAGAAACTAATGCTCAGAAACATCACTTTGCTTATGTAATGTCATACGGTGCAGTGATAGCAGAGCTGGGATTCCATCCTCCGTCAGCTGATTTTAAAGTCCACCATCTTAACCATTTCACATTGTCCTCTCTTTTCAAAGAGTTGTTAAATGTACTCTCTAAAAAGCAATTGAGAGTTCCTTATCTGAAGAATGCTAGCATTTACTGCCTTTACTTCATGCAGACTTCTAAGAATCACAGATTTGGTAACAGATGTGAGCATTGTATCCACCCAGGCAACTCTAACTAAATATTATGATACCCTATTAAACTGGTCCTAAACTTCTCACAGTCTAGTACACAGAGCTGAAAGAAGACAGGAAAGGGTGAAAGGCAGATTGAAGAAGCAATTCCTCCTGTAGACAAACTGATTCAGACTACGTGCATTAGTAGGTATGGTCCATCCGAAAGATTTATCATATCATCCTATACTGCAAATGTGCAGAACTTTGCAGAGTTGAAGCATGTGAATGGATGCACCAAAGACCTAAATGAAGATAGAGCCTCAGAGCACCTCTTTCTCCATCTCTCCTTTGCCTTGGTCCTTGGCTTCTTTACTTTCTTTCCATTTCTCTCCCTTTTTTTTTTTTTTTTTAACATTTCTTTTCTTTTCACATATAGTTTTCAACAATGTGTCACATAAAGATCAAGAGAATCAGGCTTCCCTGGTGGCACAGTGGTTGAGAGTCCACCTGCCGATGCAGGGGACAGAGGTTTGTGCCCCGGTCTGGGAAGATCCCACATGCCGCAGAGCGGCTGGGCCCGTGAGCCATGGCCGCTGAGCCTGTGCATCCGGAGCCTGTGCTCCGCAACAGGAGAGGCCACAGCAGTGAGAGGCCCGCGTACTGCAAGGAAAAAAAAAAAAAAAAAAGCAAGAGAATCAAAAGCAATTCCTGCACGAGTATTTGTTTCCTTTCCCAGCTACTAGTTCTGGCCTGGCCCACTCCTCCTTCCTCCCCCAAACCAGCCCCCCATACTAGGCCTCTACTATGCAGATGAGAGTTAGAATTTTGGGGGGAAAGAGTAGGGGTAGAAGAAGTAGAAATGAGCCTGCTAAAAAGAACCACAATTTTTTTTTAATTTATTTTATTAAAGTATAGTACTTTACAATGTTGTGTTAATTTCTACTGTATAGCAAAGTGATTCAGTTATACATATATACATATACATTCTTTTCATATTCTTTTCCCTTATGGTTAATCACAGGAAACTATGAATAAAGTTCCCGGTACTATACAGTAGGACTTTGTTGTCCGACCATTCCATATATAATAGTGTGCATCTGCTAATACCAAACTCCCAATCCATCCCTCCCCCACTCCACCTCCCCCTTGGCAACCACAGGTCTGTTCTCAATGTCTGTGAGTCTGTTTCTGTTTCATAGATAGGTTCATTTGCGTCATATTTCGGATTCCACATATAAGTGATATCATATGGTGTCTTACTTCACTTAGTATGATAATCTCTAGGTCCATCCATGTTGCTGCAAATGGCATTATTTCATTCTTTTTTATGGCTCAGTAGTATTCCATTATATATATATATACCACATCTTCTTTATCCATTCATCTGTCCATGGACATTTAGGTTGTTTCCATGTCTTGGCTTATTGTAAATAGTGCTGCTCTGAACACTGGGGTGCATGTCTGTTTTCGAATTAGAGTTTTCTCTAGATATATGCCCAGGAGTGGGATTGTTGGATCATATGGCAACTCTACTTTGAGCTTTTTGAGGAACCTCCATACTGTTTTCCATAGTGGCTATACTAATTTGCTTTCCCACCAATGGTGTATGAGGGTTCCCTTTTCTCCACACCTTCTCCAGCATTTGTTATTGGTAGACTTTTTAATGATGGCCATTCTGACCAGTGTGAGGTGTACCTTATTATAGTTTTGACTTGCATTTCTCTAATAATTAGCAATGTTGAGCATCTTTTCACGTGCCTGTTGAAGAGCCACAATTTCTTGATGTGAGAAAGAAAAGCAGGCAGATGAGAGAGGGAAGGGAGAGGGGTGATGAACCATGTGTGAGTGGAACACAGGAAGGAACTTTGGGGTCCAGAGAGTGACATGAAGATACAGGCTTCAGGATATCTAGAGAAAGACAAATTGAAAAAAAATTTTAAATGGAAGGAGAGAAGAGTCTAAACGATGTTACTGTGAGTTAAGAACTTTACCTCTTGTTCTTTGAGGACAAGTAAGGAGAAATTGATATTACTTTCCTTTTAGCTTGGTGGATGTTTTCCTTTTAATATGGTATTCCACCAAGAGAGCCATGAAGAACTCACATTTATTCGCGTTGCATCATGGTTTCATGGTAGATAAAAATCTTCACTTATAAAAGTGACCAAAAGGAAAATTTGTTTTATGTATGTTACCTTAGAATCTGCCAAGGCATGTATGTGTCAGCTAGATTACCATTTAGATGAAGAGCCCACTGTCATCAAGGATGGAGTGACTTTTAAGGGAGAAGGTATCAAATTGAACACGGAAAAAACTAAATGGAAACAACTGTAAGAATCCCCAAACTTTCTGTGCCTTAAACATTACAAGTCAAATAAATCATCCTTTGTTAAAAATGCCTGCTGATATATAATAGCTTTGTCTTTGTTTGCATCTATTGAGTTAAAATAATAACTAAAATTTAATTACAATTACTTAGTGAAAACTTAAGAATACATCATTTTACAAATATGACCCATACCCTCCATTGTTAATATTTACCTACAATCCATTAGCTGCTAGAATATTAGTGTAACTATTTTTTCCTGCTACATCGTTTACATGCATTTCTCTATGGGATGCTGCTGATGAGGCTAGAGATTTGGGTTAACCATGCATACAAGCTAACACCAATATTAGAAGCATTCTAAGTTATTATAAAGATGCTGACACATCTTCAAACATACAAATAGCTACTGTTTTGTATATGGAATAATTAAATACTAGGACAAGAATTTTGTACTACAAAAGCAAAATCAATATGGTGAATTTTTCTTTCACAGTATAATTTCTGATAGGCTACATTATCACTAAACAATGGGAAGCAAATAACTCACTGAATGTACCGAAGACAAAGTAAAGTTGATGTTCCTAAGATTAGTAAGTGGAATAGAGCATTTAGAGAGAAAGAAAAGTCGTGCATGAAAACAATTTACTACGATAGGACCATCCTTTTTCTTAAAATAACTTTATGGTTGCAATATTTGATTGTGGGAGCTGGGCCAACTTTGCATAAGGTCTTGAATGTGATTTTTGGTAAAATATTTTTCTCTTTGAAATCTTAGGACTTCATAAGATACATTTTTTTTTTCTTTTTTTTTTTTTTTGCGGTACGAGGCCCTCTCCCTGCTGTGGCCTCTCCCGCCGCAGAGCACAGGCTCCGGATGCGCAGGCCCAGCGGCAACGGCTCACGGGCCCAGCCGCTCCGCGGCACGTGGGATCCTCCCGGACTGGGGCACGAACCTGTGTCCCCTGCATCGGCAGGCGGACTCCCAACCACTGCGCCACCAGGGAAGCCCTCATAAGATATATTTACTTTCTAAAATTCAGAATCTACTCTATTTGGAGCATTTTCAGGTGGAAATTGATGATGGCCAAAGGGAATTACTACTTCTTTCCTCAGCACCTGATTGATATACGTGGGTAGCTTTCTCCTCTTTAAATGTCAGTGTCTCTGTGACCTGCCGCACAGGTTTATTACAGGAACTATCACTTCTCTTCACCAAATGCCCTTTTCTCATTAGTAGATTTCAGCCCTAAATAAATCCATTATTTGTTTTTAGTTTAGTGCTAGTCCGTCATTCAGTAAAGAATGCTTGGTCAGCAAGGAATGGATGACCAAACCTTATTCATATACTTGTCAACATATTCTTCTATTACATGTATTAATCATTTATTAATAAATTAAAGCTTTTAAATTGAGATACATTAGCAAAATTTCAGAGTCCCTTCTGTTTCAGATCATCAGAACCATTAATTAGGGATATTTACTTGTGACAGGTTTCTCTAAGCCAAGATTCTTTGAAAAATTCACGTAAAAATCTTTAAACAGATGAACAACATTACTGGATGGGAGAAGAAATTTGTTAGAGGTAGTGGTTGAATCTAGGGGCAAGATCCTGAAAATTGGAAAATATTCCAAATTATAAACTTAAAATACAAGTGAGAGAATAAAAACAGTATACAGAATTGATGATGAGATAGATTGAATATGAAAAGGCAATGTTAAATCTAACTGGACAGCTTCTCACGCTGGTTCCCACATGACGAAGCTGATTTCAAGGCATTCTTACTGCCCTCCAGAACTACAGTGTGACAGAAACACCATCGATGCTTTAGAACAGATGAAGATAGTGTTGGTAATACTGCACAGGGTGGGAAAGTAGGATAAAAAAGGACTTCAAAAGAAAAATTCTTTTTTTATGTGTTGAATTTTTACCTTGTGATTAGATAACCAGGCAGATACCTAATCAACCAATCAGGGAATCAATCTTATTTATTAATTGATCATGCAATTCTTCTTTTACAATACATTCACTAAATAAGGTGTGGGTTTCCAATAGACATCTTGTAAACTAGAAGCCATGCCTTCAGATGGAGAGCAGCTGCAGAAGGAAAGACAGGCTGTAGTTTGCAAACAGAAAATAGATCACTAGGTTATACGATCACCTTCACCAAGTCCAGAAAGAAAAAAGTGAAAAGGCACAGGGAACTCTATTCAGTATCCTGTGATAAACCATAATGGAAAAGAATGTGAAAAAGAATGTATATATATGTATAACTGAGTCACTTTGCTGTTCAGCAGAAATTAACACAACATTGTGTATCAACTGTACTTCAATAAAATAAATTTTAGGAAAACTGAAAGGGGATTCAAACTCAAGTCTGAAGAATGTCCTTTTATATCTGAAAGGAAGGAGGGAAAAGTGGCAAAAGTAAGATATTAGAGAGAATGAAAAGATGGCGGCCATCTATCTGAAATCAAAGCAAGATGTCAGGTTTTGTGGGAACTAATTTCAGTGCAACAGCAAAAACACGCTGCCCTCTAAAATCAGCCCAAGTTGGAAGACCTCCACGCCCCGAATCAGGTACAACTGTTCAGTGTCCATTCTCCACCCAGCCACACCCCAGTGCCAAATTCCCATTCTCTGGTGATTCCCTGGTACCTGTTTCCTGCCTCCTGTCTTCCTGCTGTGAATCTGATGCCTTTTCGAGTTTGCTCTTAGCATCTTGTATCCAGACCTGACAACAGATTCTTCACTGGCACTGCAGCTCTGCCCGTGGGTCTGGCTCAAATCTTATGCTCGATTCCTGCAAATTCTCAGTTCTGGGTGAGCTGTGTTCCAAAAAGGTAACAATATTCTGCCTCAAGCAAGTCCCTGGTTCTTCCCAACCACACAGGATACTCTTGACAGTAGCAGTGAGCCAAGGCCTGGAATATGGCCTGCCTGGTTTTCCAAAGACTCTGCCCTGCCTGGAGAGTTACATGACAAGAATGAACTAACCTTGACTGTCAGTGAGGTACATGCCTGGGTAAGGGGGTTGAGATCTTACTGGAAATATCTGCAAGGGACTCTCTCATTCCAGCCCCAAACAGGGATAGGAGACAGAAGGAATGTGCTCATTTCTCTCCTTTAGACATGCTGGTTTCCTTGGCTTATATGCCATCATCTATTCCTGGTTTTCCTGCTACCTCTCCAGAGACACTGCTTAATCTCCTTGGCACCTCCTTCTCCCAGCTTGGCCCTTGAACTTTTTCATTCAACATTAACCGTCTCTAGGAAATCTCCTCCACTCAACAATTTCAATATGCTGAAAACTTGCAAATTTATACAGCCTCAAATTTACACAGCATCTTCAATCCAGACCTCCTCTTGAGCTCCAGGCCCACATATACCACTGTCTATAGATCTCTCTTTGGCTATCTCAAAAACTCCTCAAACTCAACATATTCAAAACTGAACTCCTCGTTTGCCCCCAAGCCTGGGCATCCTGTGGCATTCCCCACCAGAGGCCATGCAGCTCTACAGCCAGGAACCTAGGCCCATCTGCACCCCACTGTCTCCTGCACCTCCCAAATTTAATCTAATTCCAAGTCCCCCAGAACTTCTGAATCTATTTCCTTCCATATTCATTACTACTACTAAAGCCCAGAGACTTAGTTGATTAGTGTAAAAATAATAAAAGCTACTAATTATCAAAAGTTTTTATATACCAGGCAGCCACTCTTTTAAAACTTGATATAAATTGTCTTTTCTAATCATCCTATTATTAGTTTCCTAGGACTGAAGTAACAAGGCAAACTAAATGGCTCAAAAATAAAGGAATGCAAGAGAGTTCCCTTTTCTCCGCACCCTCTCCAGCATTTATTGTTTGTAAAATTTTTGATGATGGCCATTCTGACTGGTGTGAGGTGATACCTCATTGTAGTTTTGATTTGCATTTCTCTAATAATTAGTGATGTTGAGCATCCTTTCATGTGTTTGTTGGCAATCTGTATATCTTCTTTGGAGAAATGTCTGTTTAGGTCTTCTGCCCATTTTTGGATTGGGTTGTTTGTTATTTTGATATTGAGCTGCACGAGCTGCTTGTATATTTTGGAAATTAATCCTTTGTCAGTTGCTTCATTTGCAAAGGGCTGTCTTTTCATCTTGTTTATGGTTTCCTTTGCTGTGCTTTTAGGTTTCATTAGGTCCCATTGTTTATTTTTGTTTTTATTTCCCTTTCTCTAGGAGGTGGGTCAAAAAGGATCTTGCTGTGATTTATGTCATAGAGTGTTCTGCCTATGTTTTCCTCTAAGAGTTTTATAGTGTCTGGCCTTACATTTAGGTCTTTAATCTATTTTGAGTTTTGTGTATGGTGTTAGGGAGTGTTCTAATTTCATTCTCTTATATGTAGCTTTCCAGGTTTCCCAGCACCACTTATTGAAGAGGCTGTCTTTTCTCCATTGTATATTCTTGCCTCCTTTATCAAAGATAAGGTGACCATATGTGCATGGATTTATCTCTGGGCTTTCTATCCGGTTCCATTGATCTATATTTCTTTTATTGTGTCAGTACCATACTGTCTTGATTACTGTAGCTTTGTAGTATAGTCTGAAGTCCAGGAGCCTGATTTCTCCAGCTCCACTTTTCTTTCTCAAGATTCCTTTGACTATTCGGGGTCTTTTTTGTTTCTATACAAACTGTGCAATTTTCTGTTCTAGTTCTGTGAAAAATGCCATTGGTAGTTTGATAGGAATTGCATTGAATCTGTAGATTGCTTTGGGTAGTGTAGTCATTTTCACAGTGTTGATTCTTCCAATCCAAGAACATGGTATATCTCTCCATCTGTTTGTATCATCTTTAGTTTCTTTCATCAGTGTCTTATAGTTGGAATGTAAATTGATACAGCCACTATGGAGAACAGTATGGAGATTCCCTAAAAAACTAAAAATAGAACTACCATATAACCCAGAAATCCCACTACTGGGCATATACCCTGAGAAAGCCATAATTCAAAGAGTCATGTACCACAATGTTCATTGCAGCACTATTTGCAATAGCCAGGACATGAAAGCAACCTAAGTGTCCATTGACAGATGAATGGATAAAGAAGACGTGGCACATATATACAATGGAATATTACTCAGCCATAAAAAGAAACGAAATTGAGTTATTGGTAATGAGGGGGATGGACCTAGAGTCTGTCATACAGAGTGAAGTAAGTCAGAAAGAGAAAAACAATTACCATATGCTATCACATATATATGGAATCTAAAAAAAAAGATTCTGAAGAACCTAGGGGCAGGACAGGAATGAAGACGCAGACATAGAGAATGGACTTGTGGACACGGGGAGGGGGAAGGGTAAGCTGGGAAGAAGTGACAGAGTGGCATGGACATATGTACACTACCAAATGTAAAATAGATAGCTAGTGGGAAGCAGCCGCATAGCACAGGGAGATCAGCTCGGTGCTTTGTGACCACCTAGAAGGGTGGGATAGGGAGGGTGGGAGGGAGACCAAGAGGGAGGGGATATGGGGATATATGTGTATGTATAGCTGATTCACTTTACTATACAGTAGAAAGTAACACAACAATGTAAAGCAATTACACTCCAATAAAGATGTTTAAAGTAAAATAAAGGAATGGATTCTTTCACAGTTTTGAAGCCTAGCAATCTGAAATCAAAGGGTTGGCAGGACCATGTTCTTATGGGGAGGGGATCCTTCCTGTCTCTTCAAGCTTCTGGTGGCTCCAGGCATCCCTTGACTTGTGGCACTGCAACTTCAATCTCTACCACCATCTTCACAGGGACTTGTCTTCTGCGGGCATGTCTTCTTGTCTTCTGTCTGTTTCAAACCTCCTTCTGCCTTTTTCTTATAAGGACCCTGTCACTGGATTTACAGCCCAGCCAGAAAATCCAGCACAATGATCACCTCATCTCAAGAGCCTTAACTTAATTACCTCTGCAAAGACCTTTTTTCTATGTATGGTAAAATTCATAGATTCCAGGGGTTAGAAAGTGGACATATCTTTTTAAAACACCATTCAACCCCCCAAAAAGTAAATATACTTATTAGTTGAGTCAGTTGAGACTTAGAGAATTTAAGGGATTTGTCCAAGGTCACACAGTTAATATGAATGTGAGCTTCACATTTGATTTACAGCTTCCTTACTTCCAGAAAAATAATTTCAATACTTTTCTGAAAGGAGTAACAGTATCAAGAAATTTGTCACTTGGATGCCAAATGCTGCTTCTTAAATACATTCATTACTAGACTATCCTACACCGCTAGTGTTATCTTCCAAAACTATAGATCAGATCCATCATGCCTGGTATGCTGTCTGTCACTTAGAAGGTGCTCAATAAACAGTTGTCAGTCAATGAATGAGATCATGCCACCAGCCTCATCAAAGTCACCAAACATTCCACATTGCTTAAAAACTAAGCTTCACATTCCAACAAAGCATTCAAGACCCTCCAACCCTCCAAAAGATTAAAAAGTATAATCCCGGAATTACGATGAATTCCTAATTCTTAGAAAGGCTGTACTTAGAATGAGTACAGCCTTTCTAAGAATGTCCAGAAATCATACAAGAAGAAATTGATAAATTTGGCCACACACATATCTAAAAGTTGATGGAAGAATTTCATAATAAGGCCAAAAAACAGTGGCCTGGAAAAATATTCCCAACATGTATTAATACATATGCCTAATTTCCTAAAGATATACATAGCTCCTGAGGAAACAGGCACCTTCATTTATTGTTGTGTGACAATAAACTTGTTAAGCTTCTTTGAAGGGAAGATTAGAAATAAAAATAAACTTATCTTTAAATTCATATTCTCTCCTCTTTGAATCAGCATTTCCACCCTTAGAAGATCCACCCTGTAGATCTTCTCTCACTTTGGCACAAAGCTATTCACTGCTATACCCTTTGTGAAACAAAACTGATTGGAAACAACCTAAATGCCCACCAATAGGAGATAGTTAAATCCATTACAGTACAACTATATCATGGGATACTATGAGTCCCTTTTAAAATGAGGCATGTCTATATATACATTAGTATGGAGGAAGTTAACTCAGGGGACAGAACAGTGTGTATAAAACGTTATCATTTTGTAAACAACAAAAAGGATACACATATATATATGCACCTATATGCCAGGCATACCTATGAATATTTTTGGAAGGATAAACCAGGAACTTGTAACTGTATTTGCCTTTGAGAAAAGAACTGTGAGACTGAGTACAGGAACAGAAGGAAGATTTATTTTTCACTGTAAACTCTATTGTATTGTTTGAATTTATTTTGCCATGTGCCTGCCATGTGATAGAGAGACAGAGAGAATCTATAAGCTAATTTTCACCTAATTTTCCAACTTGATCTCCTACTGTATCCTATCTTGTACATGACAATTCATTGCTTCTCAAACCCACTGACTATGATCATATTGAGAGTGTGGGAGTGTGTGTGTGTCTAATATGCTATCATCCTTGACTCTCACGCTTTCTGCCTGTATAAATCCTGCCCCTCAAAAGCTCTTCTGTGCAACCTTCCTGATCTTCAGTGTTGAAACTAACTATTCTGAACTCAGAAAACCCCTGTTCATCCTGCTTTGAATTATAGTTGTTTACAAGTTGGTCCCCCTCATTCAACTAGCTCCTAAAGGGAAATGTGCATCTTGTTGGCCTCTGTGTTCCTCAAAGTACCTGGAACACAACAGCCTTGCTGTGTGCATGTCATTAACTAAAAAATATTAAGTAGAAGAATCAACTAGGAAAACCCAAGTCTCTTACGATTAAACCCAATTTTAAGGATGATAGAGAAAAATAATTAGCCCAATCACAGAAATGCTATTTAGCACGAATATCTAAAAGAGCCAACAAGAGCTCCTCAAAGCTGAAAAATAAAGCCAATAATTCTTATCGAATAGGATTATTACATGAGATGTATGTGAAATTCAATAAGAAGTTACAGTTGGAATATATTAGAGGTAAGAGAAGAATGAAAGAAAAATGATTTCAGTTTTAATATGGAAAAGATAGCTCGTGACATTTTGTTTTTTGGGTTTTTTAGTCAAACAAACCAAGCCTGGTCATAAGATAGGCAAACACTGATTTTTATCCTGAAGCAGGTTACTTCTCAGATTGGGACTAGCAATGCCTTCCACCTTTGCAGCCCGCCTTCTCCCCGCTCCCCACACACAAAGGAAAGGTTCACTGCAATGCAATTCAATCTATTGTTTATTAACTACAGTTTTTCCTAAGAAAACTTTCTCAGATCATATTATGTGTGCCGTAATTTTTTTTTTTTACTATTTACTTTTTGCTGTCATTTAAACCCATTTCCTCTTGTCCTTGGTGATATAGGAATGGACGGTCCCATTACTCCATATATTTAACTTTCATCAATAAAACCAATTTTTAATGCTTCTAGAATAGTGCTATTCTGCTTTAGTCTCTATAAATAGGTACACTGACATCCAGCCCACCCCATTTCTGTTGGCCTTATAACAACATACAATAAAAAATATAAAACAAACATAATAAAATAGAACAAATATAATAAAATAAAAATTAAAAGTGATAGTGATTAAAGTCAACTTGAACTTACTGCTAATGCTGTTTCATACTCTCCAGCAGCCAAGTGCGCTAAGCCCAAGTAATAGGAAGCTTCTTCTTCCATCTTTTTGTCATTTCCTAAAACGAAAATGTAGAAAAAATCATTATGGTATTAAAGAAATTGGTTTATTACAACAAACAGAATCTTTGCTTTTTAAGAGAGTAGAAAGTTATTATAACAAAGTATACAGATTTATATCAACAATCTCTGAAACCTGACTGTGTACTCATCAAAAAGGCTGACGTTAGAGAAAAGGGAACACTCTTGCACTGCTGGTGGGAATGTGAATTGGTTCAGCCACTATGGAGAACAGTATGGAGGTTCCTTAAAAAACTACAAATAGAACTACCATATGACCCAGCAATCCCACTACTGGGCATATACCCTGAGAAAACCAAAATTCAAAAAGAGTCATGTACCAAAATGTTCATTGCAGCTCTATTTACAATAGCCCAGAGATGAAAACAACCCATCATCGGATAAATGGATAAAGAAGATGTGGCACATATATACAATGGAATATTACTCAGCCATAAAAAGAAATGAAATTGAGCTATATGTAATGAGGTGGATAGACCTAGAGTCTGTCATACAGAGTGAAGTAAGTCAGAAAGAGAAAGACAAATACCGTATGCTAACACATATATATGGAATTTAAGAAAAAAAATGTCATGAAGAACCTAGGGGTAAGACAGGAATAAAGACACAGACCTACTGGAGAACGGACTTGAGGATATGGGGAGGGGGAAGGGTGAGCTGTGACAGGGCGAGAGAGAGGCATGGACATATACACACTACCAAACGTAAGGTAGATAGCTAGTGGGAAGCAGCCGCATGGCACAGGGATATTGGCTCGGTGCTTTGTGACCACCTGGAGGGATGGGATAGGGAGGGTGTGAGGGAGGGAGACGCAAGAGGGAGGGGATTTGGGGATATATGTATACATACAGCTGATTCACTTTGTTATAAAGCAGAAACTAACACACCATTGTAAAGCAATTATACCCCAATAAAGATGTTAAAAAAAAAAAGGCTGATGTTAATACAATTTACCTGGGTCACAGATAATAAGTGAGCAACATGCATTAGCAATATAATTATGAGGAGTTTCCCTCTACATACAAAACCCAGTATTAGCATTTTGACATTCATATATAAATTCCATACCGGTCCACCATGTAAAACCTATAGTCATTCATCATAGCTGCGACTACATATGTGAAATAATTGATAAAGAGTATCAGCCTGGGCTTCCCTGGTGGCGCAGTGGTTGAGAGTCCACCTGCCAATGCAGGGGACGCGTGTTCGTGCCCCAGTCCAGGAAGATCCCACGTGCCGCGGAGTGGCTGGGCCCGTGAGCCATGGCCGCTGGGCCTGCGCGTCCACAGCCTGTGCTCTGCAACGGGAGAGGCCACAACAGTGAGAGGCCCATGTACCGCAAAAAAGAAAAAAAAAAAGTTGATTTTATTTCTACACACGAGCAATGAACAATCTGAAAATAAAAGAAAAAATTCCATTTTCAACAGCATCAAAAAGAATAAAATATTAGAAATAAATGTAACAAACCAAGGGCAAAATGTGTACACTGAAAACTATAAAACATCATTAAAAGAAATTAGATAACATGTAAATAGACTGATAACCATATTCATGAATTGGAAGACAGTGTGAAGATAGCGATATTTCCCAAAGTGATCTACAAATTCAATGCAATCCCTATCAAAATCCCAGCTGTCATTTTTGGAGAAGTAGACAGACTGATCCTAAACATCATGTTGGAAATATAAGCAATGTGGAAGGACCAAAACAATATTGAAAAAGGACAATTTGGAAGACTCGCACTTCCCAATTTTAAAACTTACTACAAAACCACAATAAAAAATATGTAGTAGTAGAATAAGGACAGACATGAGGATCACTGCAATAGAATTAAGAATCCAGAAAACAACCCTCACATTTATGGTCAATTATTTTTAACAAGGGTCCCAAGACAATTTATTGAGAAAGAACAGCATTTTCAACAACTGGTACTGGGGCAACTGGATATCCACATACAAAACGTGAAGCTGGACCCTCTTGACATCACACACACACACACATACACACACCTAAATATAGGAGTTAAAACTATGAAACTCTTAGAATAAAGTGCAGAAGTAAATCTTCATGAGTTTGGATTAGTGGAAGCCTTCTTAGTTATGAAACCAAAAGCACAAACAACAAAAGAAAAAACAAACTACTTTGCACTTTATCAAATTAAAAACTCGGGCTTCAATGGATACCATCAGAAAATGAAAAGAAACCAAATCTGATGAAGGACTTGCATCTAGAATATTAGAGGATTCTTGTAACTCAATAATAAAAGGACAAAATAATCCAATTAAAAATGGGCAAAGGAACTGAATAGATATTTCTGCAAAGAAGATTACAAATGGACAATAAGCACGTGAAAAGATGATCAACATCATTAAGCAACAGGGAGATGCAAAATAAATTCACAGTGAGATATCACTTTATACCTACTAAGATGACTATAATAAAAAGACAGAAAGTAACAAGTACTGGTGAGGATGTGGCTAAATTGAAACCCTTTATACATTGTTGATGGGAATGTAAAATGGTTCAGCGACTTGGGAAAACTCTTTGCCAGTTCCTCAAGAAGTTAAACATAGAATTGTACCACCCAGCAATGCCACGTCTACGTATATACCCAAAGGAACTGAAAACATGTACACAGATGTTCATAGTAGCATTAATCATAATAGACAAAAGGTGGGAACAACGTAAATGTCCATCAACTGATGAATGGACAAAGAAAATGTGATACAACCATACAATAGTGTATTATTTGGCCATAAAAATGAATGAAGTAGTGATACCATCTACAAGACGGATGAACCTTGAAAACATGATGCTAAGTGAAAGAAGCTGGACTCAAAAGAATACACATAGCATGATTCCATCTGTGTGAACTATCCAGAAGAGGTAAATCCACAGAGACGGAAAGTAGATTAATGGTTGCTAGGGCATAGAGGAAGGAGGGTATGGGGAATGCCTTCTAATGAGTGTGGGGTCAGTGTTGATGTTTGTACAACTTTGTGGATTTATTAAAGAGCACTGATGTCTGAAAGATGAAAATAATAGAATAACAGACTCATGAGACCACTGTATGGCTGGCACTATACTTGTGCATTACACCAAGGTGTCCTAACTAAGGTGCACAGTGGATGTCGGTCCTCCTTAAGTACCATGTAAATCAATTGTGGGAGGCAGGCGTTATCCATGCAATCGTCAGCTTGCTGCTTCAGGTTCCCTGACCAAAGTAGGAGACAACAGTAAGAAGGGATGCTTTGTCCCAGAGCATTTCAGCGGCTGTCAGACCTCTGTAAAATGCTGTGCAATCTTTTAACCTGTCTACTATCTTATATGAAAAACATGGGCACAAATATTTATTGGCTTTAAAAGATATTAAAAATTATTACAGCAGAAAAAGCAAGTTTTCTCCGATTCTCTTCATCTGTCCTTCAGAAAGTGAGAGATGCTTTCAGAAAGGAAACGGCTTGGCAGGCTCTGACTATTGGAAGAGGGCCTAGGAACCTTGCTTTCTTTGTGAACAACCTTACAATTTAGCAAATGTGAACCTAAAGTGAAATACCTTTTCCTACCTGATAACATTAACTTACATTAAAAGTCCACATAGGAACTTCCGGGAAGATGGCGGAAGAGCAAGACGCGGAGGTCACCTTCCTCCCCACAGATACACCAGAAATACACCTACCCGTGGAACAACTCCTACAGAACACCTACTGAACGCTGGCAGAAGCCCTCAGACCTCCCAAAAGGCAAGAAACCCCCACGTACCTGGGTAGGGCAAAAGAAAAAAGAATAAACAGAGACAAAAGGATAGGGACGGGACCTGCACCAGTGGGAGGGAGCCGTGAAGGAGGAAAGGTCTCCACACACTAGGAAGCCCCTTCGCGGGCGGAGACTGCGGGTGGCGGAGGGGGAAGCTTCGGCGCCGCGGAGGAGAGCACAGCAACAGGGGTGCGGAGGGCAAAGCGGAGAGATTCCCGCACAGAGGGTCAGGGCCGACCAGTACTCACCAGCCCGAGAGGCTTGTCTGCTCACCCACCGGGGCGGGCGGGGCTGGGAGCTGAGGCTCGGGGGCTTCGGTCAGAGCGCCGGGAGAGGACTGGGGTTGGCGGCGTGAACGCTGCCTGCAGGGGGTTAGTGCGCCACGGCTAGGCGGGAGGGAGTCCGGGAAAAAGTCTGGAGCTGCCGAAGAGGCAAGAGACTTTTTCTTCCCTCTTTGTTTCCTGGTGCGTGAGGAGAGGGGATTAACAGCGCTGCTTAAAGGAGCTCCAGAGACGGGCGCGAGCCGCGGCTAAAAGCACGGACCCCAGAGACGGGCCTGAGACGCTAAGGCTGCTGCTGCCGCCACCAAGAGGCCTGTGTGCGAGCACAGGTCACTCTCCACACCTCCCTTCCAGGGAGCCTGTGCAGCCCGCCACTGCCAGGGTCCCGGGATCCAGGGACAACTTACCTGGGAGAACGCACGGCACGCCTCAGGCTGGTGCAACGTCACGCCGGCCTCTGCCGCCGCAGGCTCGCCCTGCACTCCTTGCCCCTCCCTCCCCCCCGCGGCCTGAGTGAGACAGAGGTCCTGAATCAGTGGCTCCTTTAACCCCGTCCTGTGTGAGCGAAGAACAGACACCCTCCAGCGACCTACATGCAGAGGCGGGGCCAAATCCAAAGCTGAGCCCCTGGGAGCTGTGAGAACAAAGAAGAGAAAGGGAAATCTCTCCCAGCAGCCGCAGAAGCAGCGGATTAAAGCTCCACAATCAACTTACATACCCTGCATCTGTGGAATACATGAATAGACAACGAATCATCCCAAATTGAGGAGGTGGACTTTGAGAGCAAGATTTATGATTTTTTCCACCTTTCCTCTTTTTGTGAGTGTGTATGTGTATGCCTCTGTGTGAGATTTTGTCTGTATAGCTTTGCTTCCACCATTTGTCCCAGAGTTCTACCCGTCCGTTTTTTATATTTGTTTGTTTTTTAATTTTTTTCTTAATAATTATTTCTTTATTTTAATAACCTTATTATATTTTCTCTTACTTTATTTTATTTTACTTTATATTCTTTCTTTCTTTTTTCGTTCCTTCCCTCCCTCCTTCCTTCCTTCCTCCCTCCCACCCTCCCTCCTTTCCTTCTTTCTACTTCTACTAATTCTTTCTTTCTTTTTCTCCCTTTTATTCTGAGCCGTGTGGATGAAAGGCTCTTTGTGCTGTAGCCAGGAGTCAGTGCTGTACCTCTGAGGTGGGAGAGCCAACTTCAGGACACTGGTCCACAAGAGACCTCCCAGCTCCACATAATATCAAATGGCAAAAATCTCCCAGAGATCTCCATCTCAACCCCAACACCCAGCTTCACTCAACCACCAGCAAGCTACAGTGCTGGACATCCTATGCCAAACAACTAGCAAGACAGGAACACAACCCCACCCATTAGCAGAGAGGCTGCTTAAAATCATACTAAGTCCACAGACACCCCAAAACACACCACCAGACGTGGACCTGCCCACAAGAAAGACAAGATCCAGCCTCATCCACCAGAACACAGGCACTAGTCCCCTCCACCAGGAAGCCTCCACAACCCACTGAACCAACCTTAGACACTGGGGACAGACACCAAAAACAACAGGTACTATGAACCTGCAGCCTGCAAAAAGAAGACCCCAAACACAGTAAGATAAGCAAAATGAGAAGACAGAAAAACACACAGCAGATGAAGGAGCAAGATAAAAACCCACCAGACCTAACACCTGAAGAGGAAATAGGCAGTCTACCTGAAAAAGGATTCAGAATAATGATAGTAAAGATGATCCAAAATCTTGGAAATAGAATAGACAAAATGCAAGAAACATTTAACAAGGACATAGAAGAACTAAAGGTGAAACAAACAACAATGAACAACACAATAAATGAAATGAAAAATACTCTAGATGGGATCAATAGCAGAATAACTGAGGCAGAAGAACGGATAAGTGACCTGGAAGATAAAATTGTGGGAATAACTACTGCAGAGCAGAATAAAGAAAAAAGAATGAAAATAGCTGAGGACAATCTCAGAGACCTCTGGGACAACATTGAATGCACCAACATCCGAATTATAGGGGTTCCAGAAGAAGAAGAGAAAAAGAAAGGGACTGAGTAAATATTTGAAGAGATTCTAGTTGAAAACTTCCCTAATATGGGAAAGGAAATAGTTAATCAAGTCCAGGAAGCACAGAGAGTACCATACAGGATAAATCCAAGGAGAAATATGCCAAGACACATATTAATCAAACTGTCAAAAATTAAATACAAAGAAAACATATTAAAAGCAGCAAGGGAAAAATTACACACAAGGGAATCCCCATAAGGTTAACAGCTGATCTTTCAGCAGAAACTCTGCAAGCCAGAAGGGACTGGCAGGACATATTTAAAGTGATGAAGGAGAAAAACCTGCAACCAAGATTACTCTACCCAGCAAGGATCACATTCAGATTTGATGGAGAAATTAAAACCTTTACGGACAAGCAAAAGCTGAGAGTTCAGCACCAGCAAACCAGCTCTACAACAACTGCTAAAGGAACTTCTCTAGGCAAGAGACACAAGAGAAGGAAAAGACCTACAATAACGAACCCAAAACAATTAAGAAAATGGGAATAGGAACATACATACCGATAATTACCTTAAATGTAAATGGACTAAATGCTCCCACCAAAAGACACAGATTGTCTGAATGCATACAAAAACAAGACCCATATATTTGCTATCTACAAGAGACCCACTTCAGACCTAGAGACACATAAAGACTGAAAGTAAGGGGATGGGAAAAGATATTTCATGCAAATGGAAACCAAAATAAAGCTGGAGTAGCAATTCTCTTATCAGACAAAATAGACTTTAAAATAAAGACTATTAGAAGAGACAAAGAAGGACACTACGTAATGATCAAGGGATCGATCCAAGAAGAAGATATAACAATTGTAAATATTTATGCACCCAACATAGGAGCACCTCAATACATAAGGCAAATACTAACAGCCATAAAAGGGGAAATCAACAGTAACACATTCATAGTAGGGGACTTTAACACCCCACTTTCACCAATGGACAGATCATCCAAAATGAAAATAAGGTAACACAAGCTTTAAATGATATATTAAACAAGATGGACTTAATTGATATTTATAGGACATTCCATCCAAAAACAACAGAATACACATTTTTCTCAAGTGCTCATGGAACATTCTCCAGGATAGATCATATCTTGGTTCACAAATCAAGCCTTGGTAAATTTAAGAAAATTGAAATTGTATCAAGTATCTTTTCCGACCACAACGCTATGAGACTAAATATCAATTACAGGAAAAGATCTGTAAAAAATACAAACATATGGAGGCTAAACAATACACTACTTAATAACGAAGTGATCACTGAAGAAATCAAAGAGGAAATAAAAAACTACCTAGAAACAAATGACAATGGAGACACGACGACCCAAAACCTATGGGATGCAGCAAAAGCAGTTCTAAGAGGGAAGTTTATAGCAATTCAATCTCACCTCAAGAAACAAGAAAAATGTCAAATAAACAATCTAACCCTACACTTAAAACAACTATAGAAAGAAGAACAAAAAAACCCCCAAAGTTAGCAGAAGGAAAGAAATCATAAAAATCAGATCAGAAATAAATGAAAAAGAAATGAAGGAAACAATAGCAAAGATCAATAAAACTAAAAGCTGGTTCTTTGAGAAGATAAACAAAATAGATAAACCATTAGCCAGATTCATCAAGATAAAAAGGGAGAAGACTCAAATCAATAGAATTAGAAATGAAAAAGGAGAAGTAACAACTGACACTGCAGAAATACAAAAGATCATGAGAGATTACTACAAGCAACTCTATGGCAATAAAATGGACAACCTGGAAGAAATGCACAAATTCTTAGAAATGCACAACCTGCCAAGACTGAATCAGGAATGAATAGAAAATATGAACAGACCAATCACAAGCACTGAAACTGAAACTGTGATTAAAAATCTTCCAAAAAACAAAAGCCCAGGACCAGATGGCTTCACAGGCGAATTCTATCAAACATTTAGAGAAGACCTAACACCTATCCTTCTCAAACTATTACAAAATATAGTAGAGGGAGGAACACTCCCAAACTCATTAAACGAGGCCACCATCACCCTGATACCAAAACCAGACAAGGATGTCACAAAGAAAGAAAACTACAGGCCAATCTCACTGATGAACATAGATGCAAAAATCCTCAACAAAATACTAGCAAACAGAATCCAACAGCACATTAAACAGATCATACACCATGATCAAGGGGTTTATTCCAGGAATGCAAGGATTCTTCAATATATGCAAATCAATCAACGTGATATACCATATTAACAAATTGAAGGAGAAAAACCATATGATCATCTCAATAGATGCAGAGAAAGCTTTCGAAAAAATTCAACACCCATTTATGATAAAAACCCTGCAGAAAGTAGGCATAGAGGGAACTTCTCTCAACATAATAAAGGCCATATATGACAAACCCACAGCCAACATCGTCCTCAATGGTGAAAAACTGAAAGCATTTCCACTAAGATCAGGAACAAGACAAGGTTGCCCACTCTAACCACTCTTATTCAACATAGTTTTGGAAGTTTTAGCCACAGCAATCAGAGAAGAAAAGGAAATAAAAGAAATCCAAATCAGAAAAGAAGAAGTAAAGCTGTCACTGTTTGCAGATAACATGATACTATACATAGAGAATCCTAAAGATGCTACCAGAAAACTACTAGAGCTAATCAATAAATTTGGTAAAGTAGCAGGATACAAAATTAATGCACAGAAATCTCTGGCATTCCTATACACTAATGATGAAAAATCTGAAAGTGAAATCAAGAAAACACTCCCATTTACTATTGCAACAAAAAGAATAAAATATCTTGGAATAAACCTACCTAAGGAGACAAAAGACCTGTATGCAGCAAATTATAAGACACTGATGAAAGATATTAAAGATGATACAAATAGATGGAGAGATATACCATGTTCTTGGATTGGAAGAATCAATATTGTGCAAATGACTCTACTACCCAAAGCAATCTACAGATTCAATGCAATCCCTATCAAACTACCACTGGCATTTTTCACAGAAGTAGAACAAGAAATTTCACAATTTGTATGGAAACACAAAAGACCCCGAATAGCCAAAGCAATCTTGAGAATGAAAAACGGAGCTGGAGGAATCAGGCTCTCTGACTTCAGACTATACTACAAAGCTACAGTAATCAAGACAGTATGGTACTGGCACAAAAACAGAAAGATAGATCAATGGAACACGATAGAAAGCCCAGAGATAAACCCACGCACATATGGTCACCTTATCTTTGATAAAGGAGGCAGGAATGTACAGTGGAGAAAGGACAGCCTCTTCAATAAGTGGTGCTGGGAAAACTGGACAGGTACATGTAAAAGTATGAGATTAGATCACTCCCTAACACCATACAGAAAAATAAGCTCCAAATGGATTAAAGACCTAAATGTAAGGCCAGACACTATAAAACTCTTAGAGGAAAATATAGGCAGCACACTCTATGACATAAATCACAGCAAGATCCTTTTTGACCCACCTCCTAGAGAAATGGAGGTAAAAACAAAAATAAACAAATGGGACCCAATGAAACTTCAAAGCTTTTGCACAGCAAAGGAAACCATAAAAAAGACCAAAAGACAACCCTCAGAATGGGAGAAACTATTTGCAAATGATTGCAAAGGAGTAATCTCCAAAATTTATAAGCAGTTCATGCAGCTGAATAACAAAAAAAAAAAAAAACCCAATCCAAAAATGGGCAGAAGACCTAAATAGACATTTCTCCAAAGAAGATATACAGACTGCCAACAAACACATGAAAGAATGCTCAACATCACTAATCATTAGAGAAATGCAAATCAAAACTACAATGAGATATCATCTCACACCAGTCAGAATGGCCATCATCAAAAAATCTAGAAACAATAAATGCTGGAGAGGGTGTGGAGAAAAGGGAACACTCTTGCACTGTTGGTGGAAATGTAAATTGATACAGCCACTGTGGAGAACAGTATGGAGGTTCCTTAAAAAACTACAAATAGAACTACCATATGACCCAGCAATCCCACTGCTGGGCATATACCCTGAGAAAACCATAATTCAAAAAGAGTCATGTACCAAAATGTTCATTACAGCTCTATTTACAATAGCCTGGAGATGGAAACAACCTGAATGTCCATCAACAGATGAATGGATAAAGAAGATGTGGCACATATATACAATGGAATATTACCCAGCCATAAAAAGAAATGAAATTGAGCTATTTGTAATGAGGTGGATAGACCTAGAGTCTGTCATATAGAGTGAAGTAAGTCAGAAAGAGAGAGACAAATACCGTATGCTAACACATATATATGGATTTTAAGAAAAAAAAAATGTCATGAAGAACCTAGGGGTAAGACAGGAATAAAGACACAGACCTACTAGAGAATGGACTTGAGGATATGGGGAGGGGAAAGGGTAAGCTGTGACAAAGCGAGGAGAGACACGGACATATATACACTACCAAACGTAAGGTAGATAGCTAGTGGGAAGCAGCTGCAAAGCACAGGGAGATCAGCTCGGTGCTTTGTGACCGCCTGCAGGTGTGGGATAGGGAGGGTGGGAGGGACGGAGACGCAAGAGGGAAGAGATATGGGAACATATGTATATATATAACATTCATTTTGTTGTAAAGCAGAAACTAACATACCATTGTAAAGCAATTATGCTCCAATAAAGATGTTAAAAAAAATCCACATAACTTTTCACATGACTAAAGTTAGCTGCTGAAATTGATCTAAGAGGTAACTATTTATGTCAGTGTGTACCTCTTTGGGGAAGGTACTAGATCACCATTCATTCAAAAGCAGTTCATTCAATGGGATACATCTTTCACTGTGGGTGATGTCCTATGGGTAATTTAAGTAATATTACTTTTAAAAATTAACAGAGAAAATAAGCTAAGATTTTACTTTCATTCTTTCAAAAATTAAAATCAAACCCAGAAAATCAGTCCTGTTTACTACATATAAGCCATTTGTTACTCAATAAGCCAACTGATTAAATATGTCCACAAGCTAATGAACTTAGTTCAAGAGCGTAACTTCCATCTTTTTCTCCTTCATGAAAAGTAATTTATTAATATACTACTCTGAGGTCACAAAATATCCTTGCATCTCACAAAGTAAAAGCTTATGAGTATATGTTCCAATTTTTTTCTTTATATTTTATACATATTTTGATGATAATAGAATATTAAGGATGTGATCAGCTGTCACAAAAGCATTTTCACTGCTGTAAGCGTGCATACAAATCACCTGGAGATCTTGCAAACCTGCAGATTCTGATGCAGTCGGTCTGGGGTGGGGCCTGAGATGCTGCGTTTCTTATAAGCTTCCTGGTGATGCTGATGCTGCCAGGCCAAAGGCCACACACTTTGACAGGCATGGGTCTAAAATATATTAAAGTTCTATCTTCCTGTTACTCTTAACTAAATATTTATCATATCTTTCCTATTACCCGACAATAGGGAATTTACAAACAATGAAAGGTCTCTCAGATTGTAAGAAATATATGACCTTAAGCACACACACACACACACACACACACACACACAGAGTTAACTTTTGCAAATGACCTTACCTTCTCATCATGGGTTTACTGTTTTATAACATTATTCCCAGAGGGTTGCAATTTTGGAGGTAAAGCTTTCAAGAAACTAATGGATTTCTTGCTGTCAGCACTAAGGCCCCTCTGTTTTACAGTGAAATTTGAAAGTATATTGATGGCATTTGTCCCTGCATTTCATAGGAAATAATCACCCAAACACTTGACAATTTTTACCTCCCTCTTGGGAGAAGCAGTATCTGCCCATTAGAGGCAGCAACGTGAGAGTGCTCTTTTCCACCCACCTTCTTTGGCTATTTCAGAAGCTTTTATAAGAATTCTGATGGCCTGTTTGTATTCTTTATTTTCCAGCATTTTGTCTGAGAGTAATCTGTAAGTCCTCAGGAGACTCTCACAGGCCAACAAGTTGAGAACGCGGCCTGTCTCATCCTTCCATATCCGTCCCTGCGTCAATTGATGGAAGGCCTCATAATGCTCCGCAGCTTCCAGAAGCTGACCTGAAGAATAAAAGCCATTCATAAATACAAACCACAGGCCAGAACATATTTTCAGATATTTTGCATACGTCTTGTGCTTTACTATTAAAGTGTGTGTGGGCGGGGAGAGAACCACGGAATGCAGCCAAGCATTTCTAAGGCTGAAGAGGACTTCAGCTGGGAAAGGAGCTATCTCAATTTGGACCTCAGATTCAGCACTGATTTTGAATGGACACCCGCTAAAGGGATATACTTGGGCTAGCAGAAATTGAGGAGAAGTACAAATGTTTAGAGACGGTGTGAACGTAAAGTAATAATTATTAATAACAATCATATTAGCTAACATTTATTCAACATTATATATGCAAGGAACTGTGCTGTGCACTTTATATGCATTTCTCATTTAATTGTCAAAACAGGCCTGTGGAAAAGAGATTGTTATGATTCCATTTTAAGGTAGAAAAGAGTGAGGTTAAGAATTCTGCGCAAGATTGCCTGGCCAGTGGCTTAGTAGATCCAGACAGTCTGATTCCAGAGCCCACACTCTAAACCACTTTCTTGCACTGCTTTCCCAACAGAAAGCAGTTCTTCATTCTCGAGAATTCAGGTGTCTTGAGAAAGGATGCAACTGTTACAAATTTCAAATTTAAGTATTATGGAGCTTTAAACTACTTCTCAACGTTTGATTGGAATTTCCAAGTTATTTAATTTTAAAATTACAATGTAACTTAACTGCCCTTCTCAATTATATTTTATAATATAGCCCGAAATATATCTTCTCAAAGCCAAAACTCTAAATTAACTTTAAGTCATTTGATTCCTTGAAATGTGAGCAAGCACGTTTCTGGAAGGGTAGTTTGTAGTTCCATGATACAGATTGTATTTTACTTGTGAATTGCCTTGTAGAAATGCACACAAAATCCTGTAATGTAAATGCTCTTTTATGGTATTGGAGTTACCTAATTGGAATGAACTGGAAAATCACTTACATCTAGGCATTTCAACAATCGTAGTTAAGAGTGAGTGCAGGCTCCAAACAGGCTGAATTCCTATACCAGTTTTACCATTTTTGCTGTTTAGCCTCAGGTTAATTACTGCACTCTCTGTGCCCAAATTTAATTCTTCTGCAAGTAAGATTATAGTGTAACTATTCAAGGTGTTATTATGAGAAATGAATTAATACCTGTTCAATATCTGATACAGAGTAGGTACTCAGTAAACACAGCTGCTGTTACCAGTTGGCATAGTGATAATATTTTTAAAACCCCACAGGCCAATTGAATTATCGCCACTATTTATTTTCCCTTTCTTTAAGTACAACATAGCCTTCCTGCGAAATATGTAGTTGAGTCCTTATGACAATATTATCACAACTGATTAAATTAACCTATGTAGGCCATATTAGGCTCAATACATTTCCTCAAATAAGATGCACTGCATATTACAGATTGGACATTCCAGGATACTGTAGCCACTGCCATCACTATTGCATATAATTTCCTCCTATTTTTGCACTGAATTTGCTATCAAAATAAATATTAAAAATGCACAGATAAAGACAAATAGTATTTTAAAAGAAACACAACAGAGATGCATAATCAGCAAATAAGCTGTACGAAAATTCAGTAAAGACATGGCCAGTCTGAGTCCCATGCAGAAGGAGGGCATATCAGCAAAGATACATAGAGAGAGGCGGGTGTGTGCTGCTGAGCTGTTTATAAACTTGTATTATGAAATTTTCACATGATAAAAGACTACAAAGCCATAAATATGATATTACAGAAGAATATTTGATTACATGGACAGGTGCTTATGATAAGTGAAAATATTGAAAAACATCAGATAACATTTATAAAGCATTACCAGTGTTATATGGGTGATGAATTGGTTTCTTTTCTGCTTTTCTTTTTCCTGATTATTGGCATTTTCTAATGTTTCTATCATCAAAATGTGTTCAGTTTGTAAAGAGAAATATATAATGGAGACTATTTTAAAATTAATGCCCAGTCCTTTTTCATTTTGATGCAAATACTGAAGGTTGAAGTTTACTGTTCTATCTTTACATTTAACTGACAATTTTTCTCTTACCTCCCACAAAAGCAGGCATAGTTTTTCACCTCTCTCCTGCAGCACCTCTGCCAGAAACACCTTTCCCCAAATACCCATGACTCTCGTTTCTTTTTTAAAACTCAAATGGAGCGTTGACATATATGTGTGTTATGTTTCCTCTGTTAACTATATTTCTGCCTGTAAAGTATAGCTCTGTATCCCTGGAAAGATGTATACGAGAGTTCTTTTTTTTTATCCAGCATCCATCTATTTATAAAGTATGGATACATATTTCTTTTTGGCCATGTGAATAGGGACAAGTGGATACAGGGAACTGTGAGTAAACCAGATAGTTCCAGAAAAACTTGGGACCATAAGGAGACTAGGAAGGGCCTAACAGCATCTGTGGTCACACACAGTAACCATATGGAAAGAGAGTCCAAAAGTGCGTTATAAAATAACAGATTCACTAAGAATTCCAGGAGGAGAGCCAGGAGATGAAGCTTTGGATAACCCGACTAATTACAATGAGATGCAAATGAGGCATAATGATGTTAACAGCATATGAGAACTGATAGCTGGGTCCAAGATTTGATCCACATGGTGGAAGAAAGGGGAGGTAAGGAGAGGGGAGGGTGAAAGTGGGGAAAGGATATGTGGAGGAAATGTGGAGAGGGCTGAAGCGGGGGAAGGGGGGAGACAAAGGTGGGGACCATGTCTCTGTATTCCAAACAAGCCAGACTTCCCTCTGTGTACTGATGTGATTAGGTTTCCTGCACAGGCTAAGCAGAAGTGAAATGAGAGGTTCTCGGGACATTGGTTTCAATTGGCTACTATGGAAGGGGGCCTTGGAATGATTGAGAAACAGACTTTTCAGTTGAGTTTGATTTTTGCTTGAGCACTTGGGACTAGTATCAGTGTACTGCTTAGGTCATGATAATCTGCCAGGGTTCAGCTCTTACAAGGATATATGTGAAGTTTGCCATGAGGAAGGAGCAGTCCAAGATGCTTGGGTAAAAGGAACAGGGAGCTACTATTTCTTGAAGGCCTACTGGGTGCTAGTCAAAATGGAACGTTTTTTCCCCCAGACGTTATCTTATTTAACCTTCCAAAACTGTTGCAGTAAATATGACTTTTCTTTTGCACCAAAGAGAAAACCGAGGCTCACAAACATTAAGTGACTCAAATAGCTAAAAAGTGATGTTTAGGATTTAAACCCAGGATCACCAAATGCCCACACAACTTAGTGCTGCCGCATTAGGTACAAGTCAGAAAACTTGGGTGGAGTAAGTTAGATTCTCTGGACATAAATATCTGAAGTTAAAAACAATGCTTGAGTTATGTGATTTCTAGTCTCTACCAGTTCTATAACTCTGTGACTCTACTCAGGCAATCACAAGATCCTCCAACATGAAAGAACAGATACTGGCCACTGATGTGCTTCTCATTGGTCTACCTGAAGGAGTCTGATGTAAAAACAGCACTGTAACCTGCATCTAAATTCTCTAACCTAAACCGTGAGGTGACATCCATGGGGTGAAGGCACCTAGGATGTCCCATACTTAGTCCTAACCTGTGGTCACAGGTTATTCATGGTTTCATGTCCCCTTCCTTAACCACTTTGCCACAGAGGAGGTCACTGGGGATTCTGATCAGCACAGCACAGTTTTTTTAATTAATTAATTTTAAATTTTTTATTGGAGTCTACTTAATTTACAACGTTGTGTTAGTTTCAGGTGCACAGCAAAGTGATTCAGTTATACATATACATATATCCACTCTTTTTAGATTCTTTTCCCATACAGGTTATTAAAGAATATTGAGTAGAGTTTCCTGTGCTACCCAGTAGGCCCTTACTAGTTATCTATTTTATATATAGTAGTGATCAGCACCGTTTTAAACCAAGGTGACTACTAGAAGAAGAAGAGTTTTCCAGCCATTCTCAGATGTAGGGAATCGTTTCTAAAGTTATTTGGTGGCAAATAGGACTGTAAGTAAGCCAGCAAGGATTTGATCCAAATAATCAGAAGCACACAAATGACCAGGCTGCAATTTCTAAAGGCTGGTCAGAATTTGAAAGTACATATTACAATATGGTATAATATTTGATTTAAAAATATTAAAATATGTCTACACTATGAAGGGAGCATAGTAGTTTAAATAGGCAAGTATCTCCCTTTAAGCATGATTAACAATGATATCATTTCCATGCAATTTATATTTCCAACAATGAACAGGATTTTAAAGGTTTTCTTACTTTCTGAGTAAAGACTCATATTACTATTGACTAGATATTTACTTATTTATTTATTTTATTTTTTATTTATTTTATTTTATTTTTTTGCGGTACGCGGGCCTCTCACTGTTGTGGCCTCTCCCGTTGCGGAGCACAGGCTCCGGACGCGCAGGCTCAGCGGCCATGGCTCACGGGCCCAGCCGCTCCGCGGCATGTGGGATCCTCCCGGACCGGGGCACGAACCCACGTCCCCTGCATCGGCAGGCGGACTCTCAACCACTGCGCCACCAGGGAAGCCCTAGATATTTATTAAGACATAATGCATCCTGTTTTTATCTGAAAGTTTTTAATATACCTGAGAGAAATGTTGGAAGTGGTCATTCTGACACTACACATGTAAATACAAATGAAGATCATAAACCAGATTTTCAAATTTGGCTCACGGCAAACCTTTATAGCTTCTTCACGGTGTTCATGTGTTGTCTGCCCTTTGTTACCAAATAAACTTTAATATATCAGGACCAGACAAGATTCCCAGATCCCACCATCAATCGTGTTGAAGGACAAGCATCTAGATAATCGTCCTTCTCTGGAATTCACAGGTGTTAACATTATTTTTCATTGAGAAAGAGGGCAGAGAGAAGAAGAAGAATTACACCAAAGGTATCACAAAAGTAAAAGTTTACGGAAAACAGAAAAGAGAAGGGCACATTCATAGATGTTAAAGGTCTCCTAAGGGGACATGAGCTTTATCTTGTTGCACCAGGAATTACTCATCACTATGAGTAACAAACATCACAGGAGTAACTGACAAGAAAGGCATACTAACCATTGTTCAGCGAAGTGCCTGGTTCTATGCTAAGAAAAAAATCCAGAGTGTCCACTAATATTTCAAGTGAATCAGGGAAGAAAATGGAGCCAAGATGTTTTGTGGGAGCGACTGGTGGTGACCTTCCACCAATACCATCAGTAATGGATTTAGCTCAAGAACACGAGATAGTATCAGAAAACACATCATGGGAGACACTGTGAACAATTGTGTAAGACAAGAATCCAGGCATGGATAGAAGTAGCCTCAGTCTAAGATTTTTTTTTTTTTCTTTTGGTTTGCTTTTTTTTTAAAACAATTATATAACATCTACATAAACGACAATGTTGTATGCATTTATAGTTTTTCACCCAAAAGAAAGTGTACTCTTAAAATAAAACTACTACAAAGGAGCTTCACTTTACCTAAAGCCCACATAAACAAGAAATCTAGCCATTTATTTAAAAATACAAACAAAACCCAAACAATGTTGTAAACTGCAAAATGTCTGGTAGGATGTTAAGATAAATACTACGCAGAGAAAATAAGATTTTATACATTTGGGTATTACCCAGGTTGTTGCTTACCCCTCTTCCCTGGTACAACATCTCTGAAAGTTTATAGATATTTGTTGTATCACTGCAGATGTCTAGAACAAATATTAAGCAAAGGAGAATGTATATGATCTCTCCCATTTTAGTTTTTTTTTAAAGTAGGAAGATTGACTAGATATTAACACAAATGGGTTTAAATGTGAAGCTGCCATAAAAGCAGGAACATAAATGTAATTCTCCCAGCCGCTATTTTGATGCACATTTTTGATTCCATGAATATTTTATGAAATGGCCCAAACTAAAGCCATATAACATTCCTGCATTACTGATGCTTGCGCCCGTAAGCTACGAACATTAGAGGCATGATTGAGTGCATTAAAATGAACTCGTTCAGCAGTGCATTGATTACTTGAAGGGGGAGGGAAAAGAAAAAAGAAAAAAAAAAAGAAGTTGCTCCACTTAAGAAAACAGCAAACAAATCTAAAGTTTGCAATATAATAAAGGCGTAAGCAAGTCTGAAATAAAATTTCCTAAATAGAGTGTGACTCTGTCTAGACCTGACATTAATTAGGCAAGGTGTTAATTATGTCCAAAAATGGCTCTGGTATCGTTCAGGTAATTTCAAATGTCACAATCTCTAAGATGCACAGGCGGGCCTGCTTTAGCTCCATGCATCAGCAATTCTGAAAATAGCTAATTATTTCCTTTTCTATCAACTTGCACACTTGCCAGTAAAAATAACGCTACAGGAAAAATTGCATGAAAATAATTTGACAGGTCCGTAAGGCCTATTTCTTCAGCAGCCCTGGTATAAGTCATAAGCATATTTAGTTGTAAATGGTGCACATTTGTTGAAGAATTTAGGGAAATATTCCACTTTGGTTTAAAACAACAACCTAAAGGAACAATAAAGCTTTTTGTATATTATATTACATTTTAATCTGGAGCTCCTGGACATCTTCAGCGGTTAAGTTACTATTCTGTGCAACGTAGACATAAAATCTGCTGGAAGCAAATTGAACAGTAGCAAAAAGAGAAATATGTTATTGCCTTTTTGTAAAAACAAAAGACATTGCTTTCCGCTTCAGTTTAACTGCATGAGCAATTTATATTATCTTTAGGTTGTAACATTCAATTATGATAATTATAATGGCATGATACACGCTGAAATATTAAGGGCTCGTCATACTTCCCAATGGAAACTATCACTTTCAAGGGTTTATCTCTCGTCAGGGGAGATTTGCTCTGTACTATAACCCACTGCACACCATTGCAAAATGGAATGCTGGAAAACAAAGATTGGGTTTCTGTAACTCAATGGCTTCCCTAATAAACAGGGAAGAAAATGTGCCCGTACTTTTGAGTAGCTGCTTTGGGATACTTAGAAGAAATTTAAAGTGTTATTTAAAAAATGGAATCCTTTATCATTTTGAGCAAAGATTTCAGATAGACATTACAGGAATGCTATCATATCCCTGTTAAAGAGTACAGGTCACTAAACCAGACAATGAAAAGGATCCCAGGAAGACAGGAAGCCAGGTGTGGGTGAAACTCACCAGAGGCTTTATCACTAATGTCGGCAATACTGGTGAGTTAATTTTTAAATTCCAGAAAATTTGCCTGGACTTTTCAAATATTCTGGAGGAACTGTTATTAATTGTTGTTGTTTGTGATTTTAGATTACTGAATTGTGGTCAGGGATGGACATGGTGCCCCAACTTGTCATAATAAACTTGTCATACTAAACCTCAGATGGTAGTTTCCATCCAAGTGTTATAATTTCTAAGGATTAAGCATTGGGCAGTTTTGCTTTTAAATGCTCACGATTGGAAGTATTGAAATCACTCAAATAATTTTTAAAAATGTAAACCACTTGTATAATGAAGAAACAATAGGAAATTGATACTAGCCATTAAAAAGCTTATAAACATTCCACCTCATCTCAAAATACTAAGTAAAATGTGTCGACAAGTGTAAAAGTCTGAGGAGAAATAAAGTCAATATTGACATTAGATCAGCTAATGAATTATATTGCTCTGGACTTAATCAATAATGTAATTCTTGCTTGAATTATAGATTGCTCACGATCTTAAATAAACCACATTCGGATTGTGTGTACTATATGCTTTATGAGCACAGAGAAAGGTGTAGAGCATACTTGCCAAAGTATCAGTATTGATTCTCTTATGGGAGATGGTGGAGAGCGAGGATATTAACTTTTCCCCTTTACATTGTCGCTCTGATTGAAAACAGGCACGTGCTAATTTTGGATATTACAAAAACCTAATTAACTGAAAGTAATCTATTTAGATGAGTATGGAGGGAGAAAAATAATGTTAGTGGAGACATTACCACCATGTGTCTAGCATAAATAGTAACTGATACATATGTGTGTGTGTGTGTATATATATATATATATATATATATATATATATATACACACACATATATAAGTGTCTACATCTTATTTTAAATTTTTATTTATTTTTTATTGAGGTATAGTTGATTTACAATAGTATATTAGTTTCAGTCGTACAACAGAGTGATTCCAAATTGTTAGAGATTATTTAATGTTATAAAATATTGGCTATATTCCCTGTGTTGTGCAATATATCCTTGTAGCTTATTTATTTTGTACATTGTAGTTTGTACCTCGTAACTCCCTACCCTTCTCTTGCCCCTCTCCTCTTCCCTCTCTCCACTGGTAACCACTAGTTTGTTCTCTGTATGTGTGAGTCCATTTCTATTTTGTTATTGTCATTTGTTAATTGTTTTAGATTCCATATATACGTGATAATAGTATCTATATTTTAGGGATGGAGAAAATGAGCCTCAGGGGTTCTCTTGCCTAAATTTCACATACCAAGCAGGTGGCAGAGCTGATGCCCAAAGCTCATGATGGCTTTATCTGCTCAAGGTGACCCCTCTTTGGAAACTGTACAAGGAGGACAGTTTGACTTAAAAGCAAAGGCCAAGGTTTAAACCTGAGCACCATGATATCATTGGACCCCTCGCACCCTTTCTTTAAGGGCTCTGAAACAAGGACAGCAATGCCAACCTCAGGGTATGACTGTAACAGGCACTAAAAGAGCTGCGTCGGCACCCTGCAAAGTGCCTGGTGCTCTGTGGACGTTCAGTAAGTTTTCATGCCATTTTATCTATTTTTTTTCAGGTTTGCCACTTGGAGCCATATCTGGATGAGCCTGTTGTGTGGAATGCTTCAACGTCAAAACGTTATGCAACAGTGTCACTTATTCAAATGGAAAGCCTTTTAAGACACTAGTTGGAAACAGCACACTTCATCCAACTTGCGCCCAGCACCCCTCTCACTCTTGGTGAGTGGTACCTCCTAGGAGCAGTGCCTCTTCTCAGAGAGTCAGAGGAGATACTGCCTCCAGAAGGGTGAATCAGTGGGGCAGGAACTGCAGGCTCAGTGCAGAGATTCAAGACCTCCTTGCAAAGCTTTGAAAAAGAGAAACCCGCTACAGAGCAGGCACCTCTGAATGAGGCTTCCTCTGCGTGCTACTCCTTAAGCAGTAAATAATTAAAACCCCCTGAAAAAGACAGGTAAAATACAAGCCACAATGTCAGTAACACAGACATGAAAGAGAAGGGGAAAAAAATGAATTAAAAAAAGGCAATGAAATAATTCATTTGAAGCTCTAATAAAGTTTCATTTTCAGTCTTGTTTAAAGATATATCAGACTTTAGGGATGTAACCTAATTACATTTTTATTCTAAGTTCCATTCAAAGATCTTGGACTTTGATTCTTTAACACAGATCAAACATGGAATAATTTTCTTGTGGCTATCAATACTTAAAAAGGATCTCTTCATTAAATACTATAAGGTCTTAGGAACGTGTACACATAGCAGATGGAGAATAAACTGACATGCCCTTAAAAGTGACAGTTAAGTTATGTAGAAATAGCAATGCTAATTCACTTAACTTCTGAAAAAAAAAAAAAACTTTTTAACTATGACATTCACTTTTATTCAAATATAAAGTGACTCAGTTTCTAATACTGATCAAATCAGATGCCCCTTAGAAAACATATGCTAGTGCCCACTTTCTAAATCCATTTTTGGAATTTACCTGGAAAATGAAATCCTGGAAGTAGCAAGTCTTGCAATCTTGCAGAGACTAAAGGGGAGATGCTTCAACAGGCCTGCAGTCAACCCAAGAGCCTTAGTGACGGGTGTGTGTGTGAGAGTAATCGATGCTCATACTTAGACACTTTCTGGATTGGCTTTACTTCATATTGTTACTAGGAAACCTCAATGGAATAACACCTTTGCTCTTCCAGAGAATCTTTTTGGAAAAGTTTCCTCCAAAGGGAAACTTTAAGATGCTAAATTAGAAGCAGTGTAAAAGTGGGGGAAAACAAACAAACAGGACTTATTTTTTTAACTCTGAAGAGGAAAAAAACGTTCCCAATGAACAGACAGAGTTGTACTAGAGGTATGAACAGGTAGGGCAAGTACAGTAGGACTTAAAGAGGCCAGCAGGAAAGCCGGCAGAGTTTTGGTCATGATTCAGTGGCAACCATTGGGAGGTTTTGTTAGAGTTGGTTTTTGTTTGTTTTCCCTGTTTTGAAATATCCACAGTGTCCACTAGTGAATCTATTTTCAAGGATAAACATGGAATATGATGTCCTTTGTTGATTCAAGTGCTGTTTTCTCTTACAGTGTTCTGTATGTAATGGAAGCTTCATTGTTACAAATTTTAAAATAGGATAGCAGTTTAAATAGAAAATAAGAGTTGTCTAAAACCAAAAATAACCATATTATGCTTGTCAAAATCTATTAATAGCAAATAACAAAGACGTCATTTTCTCACCACTGTTTGGTACATGAATAAACTACTAGGTTTAGAAAGACAAAAGAAAAATTTGAATCTTCACTATATTTAGGATGGCCAATTCCTCCAGGTTTGCCAGGACATTTTTTGTTCCTATCCCAAAAGTGTGGAGTCCTGGGAACCCCCTGATTCTCAGGCAAATGGGATGATCAGTCTCCGAAACACTGACCCAAAATACAAAGAATTTTGAAAATATAATTGAGTAAAACACAAAAGTGATATTTAGCAAAAGCATAATGCAGTATGTGTTTTACTTGTTTTATGGGCAAAAATATTACATCAGCATGAATGAAATACTACATGGAAAAATCTTAAAAATTACTAACAATGACACCATCAGTCAATGAAAATGTTTTTTTTGGGTCAAGCATCATTCTACTCCTTATCCATGCATAATTTTTATACAGTTATAAAGAGATTACTATAGTTAGTTTGCCTATCTAAATTATTTTATTAGAACTATTACTTTCCATATTAAATATTTCCATAACTGCATTATAAAAGGCTGCATGATATTTTTTTGCGGGGGGATGTATACTTTAATCATCTGTCTAGTGCTTTTATATTTAGATTATTTCTCCACTATAAATAATGTTTCAATGAACCCCTTCATGTATTTTTCTATATTGAAATTTTTTTAACTTTCTACAAGTGAAATTAATAGATAAAGATGTATGGAAAATTTTGTAGTTCCTATGCATTGCCATAGTACTGTCCAAAACCATTTAAATGATTCATATTATCACCAGCAATACACAATAAGTATTATTTTAACAAACCATGATTGCTTTGTTTTCGCATTTTACAAATATTTCACAATTATTCAAACTGATTTTTAGAGAAGTTAGTTATTTTCCTATATGTTCATTACATATCATATTTCCTTTTTGGCAAATTATCTGTTTGTATCCCTTTTCTACTCATTACAGTGGTCTTAACATTTTCCTTACCAACTGATGTATTCATTACATAGAATACACCTACTAATTTCTTTGTAATATATGCTGCATCTAAAGTTATTTTTTCTCCTTTCTCCGACCCCCTACTCCATATCTGAATACTGTCTTCTGTTGAAATGTCTGGAAGTCATCCTTTCCATCGATTCAGCCAGCAGACTGGCTCACTCCTTATCAGTCTTAATGCGTCCTTAATCTTCCCCTGCTTCTAGTTCCCCCAGTTCTAGGCTACCCCGCCACAATTACTGGACAACCTAATTCATACATGGATTCCACCAAATGACAAAAAGCTTTGTTATAAAACCACCCAAGCCTTCCGGTCCCCACTCACTCAGTTTGCTAGTCATTTTCTTTTCCACTTTGCTCTCCATATTTGGAAGGCCCTCTATACAGTATTAGCCTTTATGGATTTAGTTTTCTTAGAGAACCATCCTTTATATGCGTAATCTGGATAGACTAAAATGGCAGAGGAGATTAAGTCATGAGGGGGTCATGTCACTGGTACTCCCTGATGGAATGGGCTTCTCACTGAGCACTCCAGGGCATCTGGAGGGGTAGGGCTGGGGAAGGACCATGGAGGCAAACGGTTGGACAAGTTGGCAAATGACAGAGGACACAGAAAAGGAGATACAATTTTTTTTATTCATAATTTTGTGAGGGCCAGTTTTTTTTTTTTTCAGAAGCCTTTTCTTGTGACAATCTAAGTAAAAATAAATGCAGGAAAAATAAACCCAGAAGGTCAACTTTGTGAGGTGTCCGCTGAGCAAACCTTTGTCTAGGGAGGTGTTGTTGGGGAGTGGGAAAGACACTGACCCAAAGATCTGAGGACACAGGGTCCCGTCTTGGCTCTGACAGGCTTTAGTTGTCATTTAACCTGTCAGAATCCTATTTTCTGCAAATCTGAAATGGGAATAATATCTCCTACCTCATTCATGAGAAAAAGCATGACATCTGTATCATCTATATCTACTAATACACCTTTCTATATGTGACTGCCATTATGTACATTGCAGATACATCTGATTTGTTCTATGTCTGCCTAAATGTTAGTTAAATCAGTTTGCAGAGCCATGCACATATAGAGATGTTTGTGTGTATTTGTGTTGAGTATGACACAGAGAGGGGAGAGGGAGCTGACATGAATGTAGAACTCTGAATCCAAGTCTACTAACAAAATACGTGGCCATGGCAAAATTGTTTCATTACTCTGTTTCAGCTTCTTCATCTGGTAAATTAGAGTCTGGAATAGATGACTTTTAAGACCTAATATGGCTCTAACATTCATTCATCTAAAAGAATTAAACAACATAATTTCCCAACCCAGTTTTCAACAACTGAGAACAATTTTACAATCTACTAAATACATATCTACCTGTTAATCCATAGAAAAGGTTTTTCCTGACCCTTAGGGCCACCCTTATATCATCCCTTCCTGAACATCAACTGCAGGAATCATGAACACATATAAAATTAATCCCTCAGAGAACGATTCTCTTCTATTTCCCACCCAAGCTACTACCCTTCAAAGGGTTTCCTCATTTGTATGCAGTAGCCCAGCATCCAAGTGGTACAACAAGGACAAGCATAAAAAGCCTGCAAGCCCTAGAGACCAAGAGGATACATACCTACTAAGCACCTACTGCACAAACAAAAGTTACCCTACCACTTGGAAAGGCAGCAGGGAAGTTATTCATGGAAGCAAGGTCTCCCGTCTCCAGATAGGCTTAATGTTCTGAAGGAAAAGTAAGGAAGCTGACAGTTTTTAAGGACTGATCTTTCAGTAGACATTTAAGTGACCACAAAAGTCAGAGCTGGAAGTGAACTCAGAGCAAAGAGCATCTGCTCCCACTGCCTCATTTTACAGATGAGGAGAGCAAGATCCACAATGATTAAACAACTTACCCAGATACACAGTTACTTAGCAAGTGGCAGTGTCCAAAGAGAGTCTAAGTTTATTGCCCAATCTAATAGTTTTTCCTCTGCTAGATTTCTTCTCTAATCTGATGCTCAAATGCTGTTAGGTTAACTGTGCAGACCAAGATAGTCATCCAACGTCAATCATCCAACCATCACTAATTTAATCTCTGTTATGAATTTGCAGGCTTCCGACTTATATCTCTATAAAAGCTTTTGTCCCATATTTTTAATATCCCTGTAGATTTGGGCTTCCCTTACTATCGGAAAAACCATCAATAATTAACATTTCCTCCCACTTTTCCACATGATAATAATATCATTGGATCTCTAATAGTTCTTTAATCATCACCATTTTTTTCTTACCAACTGTAAAAACCTTCTGTCCTTTTCAATACTTTTTAATTCAATGAAATCTTTAAAATTAGCTAGTTCCCCCCCGCTATTAAAAAATAACACATGCACAAGATAACCAATTCTAATAGTGCAAAACGGCGTATAATGCAAAATACCTCCTGCCATTCCACATCATTGGTGCCCTTCTCTGGGGTAGCCTCAGTTGAGATTTTGTGTATTTGATGGGTTTTAAATCTTCTCAACAGCGTTTACATCTCTATTAATTTTTAATAAAATGAAAGAGAAAATAAAACACCACACTAAAAACTGATATATCCTTTGCATTTCTTTTAGTTATTAAGGCTGTTTTTCTAAAGAAACTGGCAAACATTATTCCATGACAAAATAGAAATTACCATGGAATATCTATCAATTTTGATGTGGCATCTTTGATGATATTAAAATCTTTGATGATATTATTGTATTTTAACCTTTTTTTGGAGAACTGAATACTGTGATGATAAACTTCATTTCAAATGCTGAAGAATAAAAGTATTCACCAAATGAAGTGATATTTATGATAGAATATAGAATAAGGTAAAAAGCCAAAACTCTAGGAAGAGATTGTTTACATCAGATTCTAAGGAGTTTTTTTTAAATTGCCTTCTATTATTTTAGATAGTATTCTCACAATAAATATTCTATCTGTCAGAATTTAAAATGAAAGAACATTACATTTTTCACATGTCAAATCATATCACTCCACCATTATTATATTCCTTTATTTTTTCCTAAAATAACATCTTTTTTTTTTTTTAGTTAAGAAAAGTCACTGACACTACATTGAATATTGTACCGGTTTCCTGAGGCTGCCATAACAGTACCACAAACTGGGTGGCTTAAACTGGGGGCTGGAAGTCCAAAATCAAGTTGTGGATTTGCAGAGCTGGTTCCTCCTCAGGACTGTGGGGGGAGAATCTGTTCAGTGTCTCCCTCTTAGCTTTTGGTAGCAGGTGTTTCTTGGTTTGTAGATGGTGTTCTCTCTATATCTTCACATCATCTTCTCTCTGTACATGTCTCTCTTTGTGCCCAAACTTCCCCTTTTTATAAGGATACCAGTCATATTGGATTAGGGCCACCCTAAAAACTTCATCTTAACTTGATTGCCTGCAAAGATCCTATTTCCAAATAAGGTCACGTTCATGGGTAGTGGAGGTTAAGGTTAAGAATTCAACATCTTTTGGGGGTTCCACAATGCAACTCATGACAAATAGGATTGAAAATTTTTCCTCTCAAATGAGAAAGCAGAAAGTACCAGCATCCCATGCAATACTTGTCCTGTCTTGGCTGTGTAGTTACCAAAACTATTCAGCACCAACACTGGGGAAGGAAAGCCAAGCAGTGCAGCACATGTGACTCTATGACAAGAGACTGCAGGCTGGGTGTGAAAAGTCTTACCCCACCAAACACGGAGACAACTAGAATCACAGACACAGTTACGAGTAAGGTGTGTGTGGGAGCCCAAGCCAGTGGCAAATTTGAGCTCAAAGCAGAGAGGAGACAGGGTGGTATGGAGGGCTCCTTTACCTTCTGAAGGACCCACTGGGAAAGGCATCAAATGAAGGATGGGGTCTCATGGTCTGGCAGATGATGGATTTGAAAATATGGAGTGTACACAGAGAGATAAAGAAGGGAAGGTGGGAGGGAAGAAAGCCAGATGGATGGTGGCGTTGATGAAAAGGGTCTCAGAAGTGTATTAGTCAAACTTTGGGATGGATGGATCGAGCAGAGCTAGAAACTACTCTGAACCGTGTTGAGGCCCAGTTGTGTGTCATGATCAATTGTAAAAGGCACTGCCAATAATTTTTATAACAAAAAACAACCAAACTTGTGGAATGGTTTGCTTTTTTTACATATAATGATGATCTGTTATTATCCATTTTAAAAAGTCCTCTTTATTTGAATTCCAATGTGCTTTCTAGGTGGGAGAGAGAGGCTGTAGGACTTCAGGGAGCACATGACCCTCAGCCTATTTCCGTTTGACCACAGCCCATAATCTGTGGTGGTGTTACTACTTCTGCTTCGGGGGCAGGATGCGTGTGTTGGGATTTCAGTAGTCTCATAAGAATGCTCTCTAAGTCAACATTAACAATCATATTTGCTTCCCTGAGAAACTAGGTTGAGAATGGCAGCTATCCTGCACAGAATCACTGCCCCAAGGCTGGGGCAGCTGGAAGATAAAAAAGATATAGAAGCTCATGAACAATAGGTGGTGAGCAGGGGTACAGGGATTTTTTTTTCTTTTGAGCAGATATACTGACATGGTTTGAGGCCACCAAATGTTTCTACAGGCAGAACACGAGAGTCTGTGTGCCCATGGTGGGGATCTACAGGTAACACATCTCTCTAAAGCTGTTCTTCAGCAATGGAAGCCTGTTCTGGGAATGTCCACAGATATCTAGATGTTTCTAGTTGTATGAATTACCTGAGATGATAGTTCAAGTGGGACTGAGTGGCAGAGATACCTGCAGGGTAGCTTATCTTGGGGGTAGCAGATCAGACACCCCTGAGTTCTCAGATAAGGCATCTACAGAATCTGTTACATCAGCTAAATGTTTCCATTTGACGAGTGTCTGAAGTGTCTGTGAGCAGTTTTCAATGTTAACAATCACAACTGCTATGCCTGCGCCTTTAACATCTTTGCTGTAATGGTTGGTTCTTCTTCTACACTGAGTTACTAAGTTAGCCTGGCAGGAGCTTCCAGGAGACTTCAGTGAGGGGAATTAGGAGTCCAGAACTGAGTCAGAGAGCTCAAGTTTGGATCCCAATTCCAAGACCCATGATCAGGGAATGAGTCTCTGCTCCAGATGGAAACACTTCAAGACTGGATCAGCCAAGGGACCCACTATTTCCTCCTGGATTAAATAATGATAATCATGGGATCTTGAAATAGTCTAGGACCCTGGATAGCAGGCAAAACACTATTGTAGACTTGTGATGGAGTCATTCTATGTCAGTGAGCTTAAAAAGTTGTCTATTTTTATTTTTTGGATTATAAATATGTTGTTCATCTATTATATTCAAACAATACAGAAATGTGTTACAAAAATGCATATATTTTTTCTATATTAAAAATAAAAATGGAATTTTTGGAAGACTAAATTATATTAATAAATTGAGAGATTTGTAAAGTGTCTAAAAATGTTAAAATGGAAGTTTTTGGAAAAGCACAAAGACATTATATATCACATCCCAAAGGGAATCTTTAGTGTAAAATTTTCGAAGAAATAGCAAAAAACCACTCAGACGGCTCGTGAAATCCCTCATTCAAAATAAGGGCATATAAGTGTTGGAGATTGTATCAGTCAAAGTTAGATTAGGCTACACTGTGGTAGTAAATAGACCCTGAAATCCCAGAGGCTTAGACAAAGTAGTTTTCTTGCTCACATGAGGTCCACTGAGGGTGGGTGACTCTCTAGAGTCACCCAATGCTCATTCAGGGAACTGGTTGCTTCCATCTCATGGTTTCACCATCTCAACATAATTCCTCCATGGTCACCATGGCAAAAACAGAGATAGTAGGGAGGACTCATATCTGCTCCTCCAAGTTTCAGCCTGGAAGGGACTGCTCATAGACCATTGGCCAGAATTAGCACTTTTATAGTGGCTGGCACATAGCACTCAATAAGTGGTAGCTCTTATCATTATAGTCAATGGAAAACAGCATTTTGACTAGCTGGATAAGAGTTTATCATGTGTAACTAGCACCATTGATTATTACCCTAATGTAGGGCATTTGTATTGTTTCCATTTATTTTTATTATTACCAATAATACATGTATAAAGATATAATATGTCTTCACATAAATTTTTGTCTTCATATCTGATTTTTTCCTAGATATGTAATCCTAAATTGTTTGCTAGAAATGTCAGGCTAATTGATCCTATCACCAGCAATGTGAAAAACCTGCTTAAATTTTTAAAATTTCACAGCATTAAATGCTATCTTTAATAAGTAAATAGACAACATTTATCCCTGCACATGTAAACATTTAAACATTCTGTACCTATCCTATCAGTCGACTCTCTCAGATTACTGTAATTCTAGAGTATTGACTTGCCTCTTCCACTAAAATGTAAGCCTCTGAATCAAGGGGCCACAAATATCTTTTTCAGCCATATACTTCCAGCACTTATCCCAGTATCTTGCACATAGTAGAAGTACAATAAATGCTTGTTAGAAAATTACAGGGGAAAAGTAGCATATCTTTAGTGCTTTAATTTGTGCTTTTTATTGTCAATGTTGGCTTTTATTTTAATGTTTATTACCCAGTTTAATTTCTTCTACTGGTGTGTTAGTGTTTTTTCTTACCAATTTGTAAATGTCCTTTATATAATAATGATACTAACCAGTTATATTTGTTTCCAATAATTCCCAATTTTAGTTTATCTTTAATTATATGAGGTCTTTAATAAATAATTTTTTCTTTAAGTACATGTCAACTCTCTCAGTGTTTGTTTCTGATAGTGGGAACGCTGTACCACTAGCCTCGTGTTTCCATGAGGGGACCTCCTCTCTCTTTCCCTCTTCACTTCTCACCACAGAGGAGGAAAAACAATGTATCTGACTGGCGAAATCCTGAACTTCCATTCTCTCTGGACTCTGCTCTCAAGCTCCATGCTGAAGTTCACAGGCACAGGCTTAGAACCTGTCGAAGAGTCTGAACATGACCAGTCTTTCAGTAACTAGGTGGTTATGATGAATTCTGTGAGATAATAGAGTTTGATTTGAACAGATATAAGCTCTGTTCCCTAACTAGCCTTAGCTATTATGATCTGTCTGATTCCCATGTTTCTTCTGAATTGGTTCTGAACTTGGAGCAGTGAGAAGATTATAATTACCTCTCCTATAAAGCCCATCATTTTTCTTTGTGCTTTGTTCCATTGTTTTCACGTTTCGAAGGTCTTTCTCATCTAAGACTGAAATATATATTTGCCTCGAGTTTCTACTTTTTTCATCGTTTATTTTTAAATGTTTCTCATATAATGTAATTTTAAAATAAGATACAGAAGTAATTAACATTACCATAAAATGTTTGGAAAATCATAAAGAGAAAAATTTAAATCACACTTAGTTTTTATACTTCGTATCTTCTACTTCCAAAATTATTGACATTTTTTGTAGACTTAACATTTAATCAGTTCCAGTGTATACTGTCAGTTCTTTGATATTAGGACTTCCCTCTTCTTAAAATTTTTAATTTTGATTTATCTCTTGTTGGGTTGTAGATAGAATACAGCATACACGGAAACTACATTCACAGTGTACTTTCTGAAGTACATAAGTAAGAATACCTTCCCATTGCTTCTTATGGGACAGAACTTACTTCTGTAGCATACTATCAGTTCTCAAGTTTATAGCATTCCACTCTCTTTACCCTCAAACCTCCTGGACTCTACATTTTTTTTTTTTTTTGGCACTTATTGTAGCAAAGGAGAAAAAAGTGAGTCTTATCTAATTTTTGTTCCAATGAAGGCAATCTGTGCTTTTTCTTTGGATGCAGGTGGGAGTCTGTCTTAATCTGAGTCATTCAAAAAATTCCCGAGAATTATCTAGCAATGGATTTTTCCTTATAGTTTTGACTGGAGCACAAAGAGCTATTTCAATCTGAATATTCATATCTTTTTAGGGTCAAGAAAGCTTTCTTAAAATGTCTTTGGTTATGACTTTCATTTTGGTTATCATCTACTCTACCTCAGAAACTTCCATACTGATAATGTCATTGTTTTCACTTCTTAGTCTTTCACTTGCATTTTGGGAAAATGTTTTGAGCTTGTCCTCAACATCACTGATTCAATATTCCATTGGGCCAATCCTGCCCTTTTTCTGCTCTGCATTTTAATTCTACCAACACTTTTCTTAAAAAGCCTTCCTTATTTCATCTGGAGCTCACTGTCATCTCATTTGGTTCTATCCTTAAGCCTTTCTGCCTCCTACTTGTATCTTTCTGAAGACATTAAGAATTTTTCTAAAATGATCACATTTACAGGTTTGTTCTTCAGATTAATGTTTTGTTTTCCTTGTATTTTCTACATCCCTTTAAAAGACTAAAAAGAGCGGTCTTTTTAGTCCAGGTATTTAAAGGCAAGCAGAGTAGACAGTCTGCCCTAGGCTCTGCTCGCTGGCTAGGTGGAGCTAGTAGAATCCTCCACTTCTACCTCCAGTTGGTAAGAACAGCACTCACTCAGTACCAGTGTCTAGCAGGCATTCTTCTAGGACTGAGATTGGATCTTCTCTTCCTTTTACTGACTGCTTCTCTTCTATTTTAATTCGTTCTTTAAAATAGCTAGTCTTTGGTGGTAGAGCTCGTTTTGACACTTTTAGTCTTGCTCATGGTTCTATCTTTGTCCTAGTTCTTAAAAGACAGCACTCTGTGGTCATAATCTGACCCTGGTCTCTGTATGTTAACATCACTCCTTATTCAGAACTTCTAGATTTAAGCAGTAAGGGTTAACTTGTCCAGGACTGATACCCTGCAGGCCAGTTTCCTAGAAAAGGAGATGGACTCTAGCAAAATTCCAAGGAAACCAGTTAGGCTCAGTGCTTTTAGGACAACTAATTCTGACCTAGACCCTAGACTTAGACCCTAGAGTTCTTCTCTCCTGACAGGGGAGAGGTTGGGGCTCCCCAAATTATGAATGCCTATGTGGCAAGTCTTGCTATTTGTGTGCCATATCCTATGACTGCAACCACAAGGCAGAGACCTTATCCCCTGCCCCTCCCCTTTGCGCCCTCCCCCAGAGGGGCTGGTTGATCCTACCTCAAAAGATGAATGCTGGGCTGGCAGGATAGAGCGTGTGTCAAGGCTCTGCCATGTCATGTTGCTATTGTGTCTGGCCCCAATCAGAAAATACTCCCCTAAACATAGAGCATCCAATGAAAGGGCAATGGGAGACCAGCACACCTGCTCAGCTCCTGTCTCTCTGAGTTTTCTCAGAGCAGCACTGCTCCAGCAGGCCTGCTGTGAGTGCTGCTGACCCATTACTTTGTTAGCATGGCAGTTGTCTCAGCAAACTGGGCATCTCTCCAGGCCAATAACATGGCCTTCTGGAAGCAAGTCAGGGGACTGGAAATAGATCAAAGACCAAGATGGGAGTGGGAAGAGTCTGCTAGTGATGTTGTTGTGGTCAGCCTTCAGGATGGCTGGTTAGTGGCCATTAGCAGGAACTAGCCTTGAGAAATCCTTGGCAGTGGGAACCCTATGGGGTTAAGACTCTCAGTGATAGAATTCCTTTTTGTGTGTTTGTGTGATATGGGAAGGAATGGCCTAATACATGGTGAATACTTCGCTGAGAGGAAAGCTGAACTACTGCCCCTCATAAAATTCATGCAAAAAAAATGAAAGGGGGCATCTTCCCCATGACCACTAAAAATGGGTGGAGCATGTGTTAGGGAAGGACTGAGCAAGACAGGATAAGTGGACTTCCAAATTCTACTCCTTTCCATGAGATCAAGATTGTAAGGTAGATGGTCCCTTACAGTGGTGGATTCCTCCACAAATCTGTTGCTGTAGCTGCCTTTCACTACTGGATGCATCAGGGGAGAGGGGGACCATTCCACTGTATATTCACAACACTGCTCTTCTCCTCATTCCTTCCAGCCCCTGGCAAATCACACTGGGATACACCATCTAGAATGTGTCCAAAGAACTGACTGTCAACAATCAATTCTAGGCCCTGAACTGAGCAAGCCAACCAGGATAGCTCTTCTTCAGAAGTTCCCGGTCATTAGGAGAATTTGGGGTCAATGTTATAGATCTGGGTTAGCCTTTACTCAATCCCTATGCTAAAATCGCAGATGAAGGCCTGCAGAACTGGAAGATGTGCACTTTCCAAGCTGTACCTACAATGGCCTTCCCCTGCCTGTTCTCAGTGAACATGATCAGCACCCGTCGTTGTCACCCAACATATACTTCTAATCATCCTCCCGGTCTCTCAGGATGCGAGGTCTAGACCCCAAGCCCCCGTGGGTTGAAATGGAATGGATTGCTGACAGAGTGAGAGATGCTACATAGAAGCCACCCCTCTTTGAACTGGGGGAGAAGGAACATAACAAAAAGCTAGACAGAAATCAAGGGCTACCCTGACCGATACTAATCCTCTAGGCTAGCCCCTGCTGAAAACAGACTTGCCTCCTACAAGGCTCCGTGGAAACCAGCCAGTCTCAGTGCTAAGTTCATTAATCTGGTCAAAGGTGAGGCTTGGACTCAGATCCTAAGTCAATGGAAGGGGAGAAGGTGAAAGGTGTTGGTGCTTGCTCAACTGTGAATGCCAATTGATCAACCCTGCCACTGGTTTGCTCCCCACCAATAAAGCTGCACTGCGAGGCTTGGACCCTAGTCCCCTGACCCAACCACTAAATACTGACCTGGCAAGGGAGGATTGAAGTTAAGGTTCTGACACATCATCTTATTATTGTTGCCTTGGCCGCAGACCATACCTGGGGGGAAGTTGGTGCTTCCCTAGTCATGGCTCTTAAAAAACCCTCTCTCTCCCAGGCTCTGACACTGGCCCTGCTAGACCTCTGTGTGCTGCTCTAGAATGTATGTGCACATTTCTTTGAGGTCCAGGGTCTGAGAGCTTTCTCCAATGCTACACAGATGTGGTGTGAATACCACGCTTGTCCATTTGTCCTTCCAAATAGGTGACAATTCTGAAAGAAGATACAGCCACTGATGTGCTACAAGTATTTGTCAGACCACAACTACTCCACACCTGCTACCCCAGCAGATATTTCACCTGAAGAATGGGACTGCCAGCCCTTGCGCCAATAGAAGCCAGGCCATTGCATACTAGAGCACCATCTTCAGCAGCAGTGGGAACTAGAGCTTGTGCTCAACTCTGGCCAGGAGACTCTGGTCCCACATGTGCTTGTGGGCTGAACATTGGCCCTGACTGCACCCAGGTGCCCAGCCCTGTGACATGGTTTCTGCTCATGTTCATTTGCTCTCTAGTTCCCTGAGGGTGCTGGAGCCATGCCCTGGCCTACAGCTGCTTTGCTGGGCCTTGACAACCTGCCCTTTGCCATCTGCCGGCTGGTATCCTGCTTTTTTAATCTGAATGGGCACCTCTGGAACCAGGAGGATGCCACCTGCCCCTGAGCACAGCTACCGCCTAGCTGTTGCTGCAGGGCCTCCATATGTGGGGCTTGTCTGGACCAATCAGATCAGGTATGCGGAAGCTACACCATCATCACCTCAGGGGGACCCCCATATTCAGGTGAGCCCTCACTGCACTCTAGCCACATAGTTTAAGTAGTCCTAGTTTACCCTCCTCATAAAAATTCTACCCCAGATTACAAAAGCTGCACAGATAATTTTCACCATGGCTAAGTATATCAGATACTCAAAGTTAATCTCTAGAATTGCCATCAGCATCAACTCTGTCATTTTATCCATCAAATAATACATTTTATCCATCAAATAATACCAATAATATCCATTGGTTCTTGTGGCCAATGAACTGATTAAGGCCATAGAAAAATAGTTTAGATCTTTCAAAAAGTGGTTGCAAAACAAAATAACACAATCGAACTTAAAAATAGGTTTATAGTCAAAACTTTCTACGTATTATGGAATTTGGGTGCATTTTATCATGCTATGGGGTGGGGCATCTAACTGTGAGTAAGCCACTGACCCGTGAAGATAATATCACAGCAGCCCCACCCTGATCACATTTCCCAAACTCATCCTCACTCTCAGCTACTAAAATGATACAGTGCCATGGTTACTAATCGTATTAGTAGCCATTAGTAAGTGCTCCAGTATTTGTTGAATGAGTGAATGGAAAGATGAATGAATAAATAAATAAGTAAAGGAAGCAATGAATAAATCCTCCAATAGAAATACATTCACAGATTTTAAAAAATCAGAAGGCGAGAGAAATCAGGAGTTGTAGTTTAACGAGTATTGAGTGCCAGTTTTGCTGATGAAAAAGTTCTGGAGACCAGTTGCAGAATAGGGCGATTATACTTAAAACTACCGAACTGTACACTTACACATAGTTAAGATGGTAAATTCTGTTACACATTTTTTTATTGCAATAAATTTTCAAAAAATCAAACCAAATTTAAAAGTCAGAAATAAAATTTATAGGAAAATTCAGAATATGTTTATAATAGCTATCTGAACCTCAATGAGGCCACTCTTAAATTTTCATCAATGTAGCCCTGGCGTCTTCAGCCCTCATTTTCATATATTATTTCATATTTATTTTGTGACTTCTTTTTTTGGAGCCAGCAACTGACAGTTCCATTATTTGATTTCTCATAATTGGAGAATTTGATGCTTCCAATTATAAAAACAAAATAAGACTGAAAACAACTCTTATTCTTTTCAACTGAGGGATGTTCCTAGAGTAGAGAACAAAAAAGTGCTAAACTATACTTTAGTGTATAATTTTCAGGAATTTTCATCACTAGCACATCATGAAAGTAAAGCAATTCTTGGTCTGCATAGAGTAATGGCTGCTAGCACAGGCTCTGAATCCAGCTGACTTAACACTAGCCCCGCCACTAACCAGCTTAATTTCTTTGTGCCCCAGTATCCTCATCATTCAAAATGAAGTTAATAATTTCTAAAAGCTTAAAAAAGTATTTACATCACTGATGAAATGAGAATAATAATTTTAAAAAGCTTAAGCAAAGGTTTTACTTTGAATTTTACTTAAGCAAGAATTTATTCCATTTTTACAAATTGAAACACTAAACTCTACTTTTAACAATAGGCTAAGAGTTTTAACAGGTAACCTCTCAATTATAGTAAGTAATAACCCTTCAGTACACAATTCTATAATCACCTACGGTTCCACATTCAAAAACAAGCGCTGTTAACACATTGGTATATGATACATACCAAATATAATGATATTTTACATTGTGTTTTGAATCTTGTTTTCTATTTAACGTATCATGAGCATTTTCTCAAATCAATATACATTTGAGATTTCCTATACAATTTAGAATAAAATCCAAAGTCCTCAGCTTGTCCTACAAGCCCCAGTGTGATCCCAAGCCTCCTGGTCTAAACTTAGCTCCTTCCCGTCTACCCCCAACCTTCCTCACTGGGCTCCAGACAGTGCTCAGCATGCACTTGCCTCAGGGCCTTTGCACTTCCCATGTCCTCTCTCTAAAAACCTCTTCCTCCAGATTGTCATAAGGCTTACTCCCTCACTTTATTCATGCCTCACCTTCTAAAAGGTGAACACCTTATGTAAAGTAGCAACCACTATCTATCCCTTTGCCTTGTTTTATTTGTCATCACAGCACATACCAGTGCTTCATATGTTATATAGCTATGAGTGGTTAAGGCCTGTTTTTCCCGGTAGAATGTTAGTGCCAGGAGGGCAAAGATTTTGTCTGTCTTGTTTACTGTTTTATCCCCAGGTACTAGGTTCTAAACAAATATTTGTTGAATGAATGAATTTGGCTCTAGTTTGTAATTTCATGACTGCACAGAACTCTGTTGCATGGGTGTTGCTTAATGCTGCTAATCCCCTGTTTTGAGATATCATAAATTGTACTGCCATGGATACACTTAAACACATTCTCTTAAATATTTTTGGATTGGTTCTTCAGGGTTGAATTAGTGGGGCAGCTTCCTAACCATCCCTCCTTTCTCTTATTCCTCTTCCCACAGGGTGTATCACAGCCAGACTTCCATCACACTCCTTTCCTTGGCCTGAAGGTATAGCCCAAACTCTATAGAGTTTGGTTCAGCCCAAACTCTGAACGCTGGCATGTTCCTAGTTTGCCTTTCCATACTCAGTTCCCATCACTGCTCAGAAATATACTTTCCATTTTAACCAGGTTGCTCCTCTTATCAGTTTCTCTAATTATGCTTTCGTATGTAGTTCCCTCTTACAGAATATATTCCTGTTTCTTTACCCGCCTAAAGTCCACCCATCATCCAGATCCCCCACCAGTCCCTTCTGACTCCATCGTGCCTTCCTTGGATCTAGTTTGTACGATCTCTCACTTCTTTGAATTGTTCTGTTCTTCCCCATACCTATCACTCAAGAGAGCCCCTGACTATCAGCCACGTTCCAGCATCGACCGTGCTGTAGATTACAAAGTGCAATTTCCTGAAGCACAAAAACCTTTTCCGCTCCCTTCTCAAAGCCCTATGCAGTTCTAGCCACAAGATAATAAATATTTTCTAATTTAACTCTTTTGCCAAAGTCAAAACTCTTGTGGAAAATGAGACAGTGTTCTGAGGGAAGAAACAGAATTATTTCTGAGCAAATATTTTCATCTTCTCACATATTTTATTTGCATACTATCTACCCACTATCCTTCTATAAATAAATTTAATTCTTAACTTTCTGTTTGCAATCCTTATTAAACCACCAAATAAAATATGTTTCTAATGAATTTTTGTTGTCCTTTCAGACTTTGGCTTGTCTTAAGATAACATTATTAAGAATGACATTATTTTTAAAGGAACATTTCCTTCAGAAATTATTAAAAAATCACAATGGGGTGGTACCCGAGTTATATAGGTTATATATATGGGACTTGGGATGCTAGGAAAATCACAAAGTGTGCCCTTCCTTTTTCCCATTTTCATACATGAGAAATCAAGTTAAAATGAACAAGCAGGTCTGTAAGAAAGGAAAAGCATTTCAAAACAATGCAGCACATATGTGGACGAAGGATGTGTGTGGAGGCCTGGAGGAAGATGCTTTCCTTCTGTGATGACGCTTCTGGGAACTCTAGGCTGAGCACTCAGCAGAGGTATGACTGTAGCAATATGGAGGGTGAGTCCAAAGTTTCACTCCTTTGCTATTCTTTTTTTTTTTTTTTTTTCCTGCGGTACGCGGGCCTCTCACTGTTGTGGCCTCTCCCGTTGCGGAGCACAGGCTCCAGATGCGCAGGCTCAGCGGCCATGGCTCACGGGCCCACCCGCTCCGCGGCATGTGGGATCTTCCCGGACCGGGGCACGAACCCATGTCCCCTGCATCGGCAGGTGGACTCTCAACCACTGCCACCAGGGAAGCCCCCTTTTGCTTTTTAATCCCAGTAACTCACATTCTTCTACTCAGCCTCGGGTCTTTTTCTCTACCCCCATGTGCTTTCTGGTTGCCTGGACTTGGGATGCTTCAAAGCCCCCGCAGCAGCCTGACAAATGGCTACTCACCATCCTCCTCGAAGAGCAGCCCCATGTGTGCGTGCGCCTCGGCTTCCTTCTTCCCACCGTCAATTTTGATGAGTTGAGCAATCTGAAAACATCGTTCATAGAAGTGGTTCCTTACCCACTTGTCTTCAGAATTATTGAAGTAACAGGCCAGAGCATACAAGTTATTATAGACCTCTTCAAAGTATTCTTCAAAGAGAGAAAAACATCATAAAATGCATTAGAAAGATGTCTCAAGGTACATCCCTTCAAATGACAAACGAATATAGTGACATTTATCTTCTATTTTTCCTTAAAAGCATGATTAACCATTTAAAAAATGGAAATGCAAAAATTAATGTTTTAACTATTTAAATAATTACATTAATTAAAGGATGTGCACATGAGAAAAACAACAGAATTCTTTCGGAGAGCTTAGACCCTGTTAGAAATTGACATACTCTTTGGTTGAAACAGGAGTCTTTATATAACACAAAAAACCAGAATGATATCTACCAGCAATGTGCTCAGTTCTTTTGGAAGAAATGAGTATGTGGTATCAGCAAGTATTTTCCCATTGAGGATATGAAAATTATTTAGAGATTCCAGAGAAAGCAATGTTTCTTAACCATGGCTAAAAGATGAATGAAGAAGGCAGATGGAATCTGAAAATAGCAAGGTATTTTCACCCAGAAGAAAAGGCAAGCATGCAGCTTATAGATAGAAGAAATGATGATCACAATGACCACATAACCTCCTTACACTTTCTAGTGCTGTTTCTGACAATGTAAGTTACCAACAATGTTAAGAAAAAGTGGATTTCTATGCTTATCTTTTCTATGAGTATTTTTTTCTGCTGAAAATGCATTAATATTAGTCATCCTTCTCACTCAGTTACTAGTTTATTAGTTGTCAGTTTATTAAAACCCCCCTTTATTTTCCTAAAGTGGCATCTGACCTATTTGTACACAAAAAAGTATATTAATAAACTGTGAATCAGTCTTATAAACTCCACTGCAATCAGTCATAAACTTAAACAAAAATTGTGTTTAATTGTGCCTCACCCTCGTAAATTTCATTCTATTGGTGGATATGAACAAATTCATTACCTTTATGTTTCTTTGCATTTGTGCTTAAAGCACAGTAGTAAATGTGTGGTAGCCTCTGGATTACCCTTCCAAGGATTTTTAACAACAATAATTATCTATTGGAATTAACTGATATTAATTGAAGAGTCAACCTATATACTCCTGAAAGAATTACAATTATGAAAAGCATTTGTATATTGCCCACTGATACTCCTATAAGATTAAAATCAAAAGGCTCAGAAAAAATGACATTAGGCTGATTACCACAAAAATTAACTTTCAAAAACTGTACATAAGTCACTCCAATGTTTCCAAAGAAATTTCTAAAACCTATGTCATGTTCTAACAGACATTGCTTCATAATTCCATAGGAAATGAAGATTTATCTCAAAATAAGTTTTAGACCTAGAAATTAAAGTTAAAAACTGTTCTCCCTATCTCCCATTTTTGAAGGCACTGGGGATTCTGGAGACCATTCTGCTTTTTAAGGTATTCACAATAGGCAATAGCCTAGGTGAAAAGTAGAGGGTACCCTGAGCTATTTACTTAAAACGAATACTCTCATTTCGGAACTGACTTCTCCTATGCTTTATCTTTCCATTCTGAACCTTCTGCCTAATATGAATAGAGCACTAAAATATGTTTTGTAACATTTTATATTCTTTCTCATATTTAATGATTAGAGGGTTGCTGTTTTTTTAAAACCTGTAAATAAAACATTTCATATCTTCCATTTTAAAAAGTTACATGAAGAGATTTTTAAAAATATATGTAATCCTGAAATAATTTTTCCTTTTTTCAGTAATTAAACCTTAATAGAAAAACATTTCCAACATTTCATAAACGAAGTTTTTGGTTCTGTTTAGAATGAGTTATATAAGCTATTTAGATTACATACTTAAAGACTACTTGTCAGCTAAGCTATTTTTCTATGGAAAAATTGAATGTTTTTCAGAGTATTAAGTATAAAGGACTATATCAAGTTTTGAATCTTTGAATAATCCAAATATATGGTCTGTACCCTTTACATTCTAAGCAGTCTTTTCTCCTTGCTTGCGGAACACTTTCCTGAATTGTCAGCAGGTATATTTATAAGATGAAAATCAATTTTATTGTTGATTTATTATTGAGACCAATATTCATTATGCTACCTAAAAAGGAGATCTCATGATGAAATAAATTTGGAAAATGCTCTTGCTAATTTCCCTCTTTCAGTGAACCACACAATATACATGAGCATGTTAAAGGCTCTGATAAGTCCTGCAATAAACCAAACTGCTTAATGTATATGTTAATTCACCTGGTTGTTTCTCAAACTTATTTCACCAGACAATTACTTTTGCTTTACATAAACTGTATAAACATCCTGTGGGACTCTGCTTGAGTAGAACATACTTTGGGTATCTTAAATAAATGTTATTAGAAAAGAAAATTGCTGCTTAACCCTTAACAATAATTTAAAGTCAAGTGTAAATCATGTTTGAATTATCTATTGATTTGGCTACCCATTACCATTATTGCCATCTCTTCCCCAGTCCCAAGGGGCACAAGGCCCTAATCATAATGTTACAGATGGTACAGAGATGATTCACAACAATGGGAAATATAAGAAATGCTATCAGGGACAAAGAAACACTTTAACAAATAGAAAATAATCCAAAAAGAAATGACTGCCTTACTTTAAACACTTCTTTGCTATAAAACAGAAAGTGCTATTTTGAAAAGTAATTTAAATAACTCTAGGTTCCTGCTCTGCCAAGTCTCAAGGGACAGAATTGACCTGAGATGACTATTGTTAGTGCCACAGCTTTGATTACATGGACTTCACTGTGACCCTAGAGTGATGGTCTTTCCAGTGAAAAGCAATGAGAATACTCAGAGATATGCTGCTTCAAGATAACTGTCTCAGATTCCACAACCATATGGGGTGAAATCTTCAAGGCACTATTAAGAGATCTCTGTATTCTAGATTAAGTATGTGTGTGTGTGTGTGTGTGTGTGTGTGTATGGGTTTTAAGATTTAAAATTAATTCAAGTTAATAAGAGTTTCTGTGCATATCCCCTACACCATTTTCTGGGACATGCTTATTAACTCAATCACAATTTTTCTCCTATGAAGCTCATGTGTTAAATGTGAAAAAATTATACTCATTTTTAAAAAAGAGCATACAAATATTTACATGTCCTTCAACTGAAGTATTTCCAATAATACTTTTTTGCAATAATTTTAACTTTCTGTATTTTAACCAGGCAAAAGCCACTGCCTTTTGAAGTCGATTACCTTTCAGAAGAGTTGTCCTGAGCAAGAGGTAATTTTGTTCCATTTAACAAATGTAACCTCAGTTACCATGAATATATGATAAACCACTCAGTAAAGAAAATATTTCATTACCTGTACCATGTGTATAAGACATTGGCTATTGTAAAGTTTGGACTTTTAAAATATTTGGAATTGGAGAATCATTTTACTTTATATGTATATTTACTTTTCTTTAATAAAAGATTACAAATTAAAAGTTTTCTACCTTCAGATTATTCAGCATTTAGTTTCTTTACAATTACAAAATGCTTTACGACAAGTTTCTCATATTTATGACACTTTATGACTAGTGATGTGTTTGGCTCGTATTATGCTACTAAAATGAATGCTTCTATTTAAAACATTTAGTGAATGTGATTAATTCACCTTAGAAAATGACTGTGAGCAAATTTTATCTGCATCAATTCTATTTTCAGTAAAAATATCATTTCAGAGTTTGGGGCTGACACTAGAATGTAGGTTTTCTTACAATAGCATTTTAAACAGTTAATTTCTTGAGAAATTATATGTAAATCACACTTTAAAATTCACCAAAGGACTCTATTTTTAAAGTCAGTTCTGCAGTTAAATAATTTTCATTATACAAATAATCAAATAATCACCTCTTGTCTACACACACACACACACACACTCTAGTTCACATGTGGTGTTGTTAGGACTTTTGTATATCTCATATTTGTAAGTCAGATCACAACCAGATAGGAAATATGTATATTGACTCCACTATAGAGGGTAAAAGACTTCTGCTACCCCTCTGATGCTGTTTCTATGTCCCTATCAATTTTCCACATTGCAGCACTGGCTAACAAAACATTGTCTAATACTCTATTTTCCCATAGAAAGGCCTGAAATGAAGTACAGACATTGTCATGTTGTGGCCTGAGCTTCTCTTTTTGAGTCCTATGGTATTTTCACACAAAAAGTTGAACAAAAGGATTTGTTTGGTGAAAACACCAAATTTATATGCCAACTTTTTGGATTTCCTTTCTTTGATTATACAAAATGACCAATTATGAATATGTAAATAAGAAATACTTATGACAATATTGGTATAATTATAGTAGAGATTAAAATATTTTCTTCAATACTTGAAGCATATAGACTTTCTGGAAAATTTCAGGCTACCAAAAAAAAAAAAAAGGAATTTATTAGAGATGATGTGATGGAAAATATAAAATTAACAATTTTATTCGTAATTGTAAATTGCAGGCTTTTTATGTCTCCTCACTATTCACTAATAAAAATTCTCTGATAGAAATCTATAGAACTTATGGATAAAATCTTTAAATTACATTATACAAATACTAGAAAATAAGTATAACTGTCAAGTTATAGTACTCTGAAAGTGTCTCCTCAGTGAAAGTCAATAATCAGATTACACATAAAAAAAAAAAACTATGGAAAGATGTATAATTAATGATACCAAAGATTTTAATACATTGGAAAGGCCTGGAGATGTTATTAGGTGCTATTCATTGTCTTCCCTGGCTTAGAGTGACAACACCAGGATGGCTGTGTGTCTGGCTAGCCTTGTGATTCAGCGTTCTCTACCATTTATTCCATTTAGATGCTTAGCTGACTAGGTTGAATTGTGCTAAGGTGTCTCAATGTTTTAAATTCATACTTGAAACAATTTGGAACCTTCCCTCAGGTGCTCACTGTTCTGCCTTCTGCAGTGCTGCTTCCCCAAATCCATCCACTCACCTTTCCTTTCAGCTGCTTCGGCCCTGGTCAGGTAGTAGTAGAAGTGATCCAGCTTGTCAGGCTGCTCTTCCAGGGGTCTCTGCAGCCAGAAGAGGGACCTTACTTTTGCAGCCTCCCTCAGGGCATCCCACTTCTCCATCAGAGCAAAGAGCTCACTAAAAGACTTATGATAACCATCTCGCAGCATGTCCACACAGATGTTCTTCTTGTACGAGTTCCGGTAACTGGGAATAAGAACAGAACACTGAACACGTTATTTTAATCCTTTAAATCTGTGCAGTGTTTTGATCTTTATAATAATTAAAAGTTGAATCACACTGCATTTTTTTCCCTCAGTGGAAGCGCTGAAAACAATCTTGACCTCAAACACTTATAACTGAACAACTTCAGTTTAATGAAAGATGCCAGGAACTATCTAAATACAGTAATTTTAGTGAAATTACATTATAAATATATCAGTTCCAGAGCTGAGCTCCCTTTGATAAGGACAAATAAGCTAGCTGACTGATGTTTTAGTCTGTTTGGGCTGATATAACAAAATACCCCTGACTGAGTAGCTTATAAACAACTGAAATTTATTGCTCAGAGTTCTGCAGGCTGGAAGTCCAAGATCAAGGCTCCAGGAAGGTCGCCTTCTGCTGAGGGCCCTCTTCCTGGTTCACAGCCGGCATTTTCTAGTCATATCCTCACATAGTATAAGGAGCTAGGGAATAATCTGGAACCTTTTTTATAAGAGCACTAATCCCATTCATGAGCGCCCCACCCTCCTGACCTAATCACCTTCTAAAAGCCCCAGTGACCTACAGCTTTGGGGATTAGGATTTCAGTACATGAATTTTAGGGAACACAACATTCAGACCATAGCAACTGACAGTATCCAAAAATACTTAATACGTTAGCCACCCACCAAAACAAAACAAAAAAACCAGTAAGGCAAGCAAAATTTAAATGTGTTGTCGAATATCAAAACAAAGCTCTATTAAGTGGTTTCACTGTATATTATGGAGGTTCATTCATTCATTAATTCATTTACGCAGAAAATGTTTATTGAAATATCTTGCTAAATATATTTTAAAAATTATTTTCAGTTAGGACTAACTTAATGATTTGTTATGTACTATTTCACTTCTAACAATAATAAATCATACGCAAGGAGATGAAATGACAATTGAATAGCCCATTTATTTATCCAACAAATAGCTACTGAGTTTCCTGCTAAGTGCCAGGCATTGTTCTAGACCAAATAGACTCAATGCCCTTGTGAAGTGTATATTCTAGTGGGAGAACACAACCAACAAATAAGCAAACAAATCATAAATAATTTCAGACGATGAAAATTGCTATATAGGAAATAAAACAGGGTTATGGAATAACAGCTCTGTGGTGGCTATTATTACACTAAGCAAGAGGCCTAATGATATACCTTTATACTAATTATTTTACATTTTTTAAAATAGGAGACAATTAAATATTTAGAACTGACTTGATGTGCTACTACTATCAATAAGCATTTCAGTGTGGAGTGGAGACAGTCTGGAATTAGAACACCCAAGGTTGAGGTCAGCTCTTTCTAACCTCTCTGGACTTCATTTCTTCTCATCTGTGAAATGTGTATATTAATCTGTATTAATCTATGCCCTACATACATCACAGGATTCTTCTAAGAACCAAGCAAAATTATGTATGTGAAGATGCTCTGAGAAACATTAAGTCCTGCAATAGACTCACCCTACAGAGTTTAAAAAACAAATGCAACAAAAATGCCCAGCTCCCATCGCCAATAATTTTTTACTCAGGGGATCAGCTTAGGTCTAGAACAAAATACTTACAGTGAGAAAGGGAGTGGGGAGAGGGAAGTGAAAAAAAAAAGGGGGGAAAGACCCAGATCATGGACACCTCAAAGCCATGGTAAGAAGTTTGGACTCCAAGCTAAGAGTGGGATAGAGCCGTAGAAGGGTTTGGGTCAGGGAAATGAGTCAAAGAGATTGTCTTTTAGAAAAATCATATGGAAGGAATGTCCCAGCTGAACTGCAACCCTCCTCCTCCTGCACCTGGTGGCCAGTACAAGCCACCTGTTGTTATAGAACTAGTTCCCAAAGAGAGTAAGGAAACTGCAGTCCCAGGCCAAAAAGTCAAAAACCACCATCTTGTCAAAATGATGACCAAAAATATTTGAAGTGGAGAGGACAGGAGCTATCACAGATTTTTGTTTCTGCCCTTTAGCTGAGAGTGTGGAGAAGGAAACAGTGAGATGTTCAGAAGGGCCAGGTCCTCTTTCCTCTCCCCCCACCCCCCTGCCCCTACACAAGGGCATGGAAAGGCAGCAAAAGTCAATGCAGAGACTTTCTCAGCAGAAGAGGATTGGAACCAGCCCGCACAATGTCCCATAGCCTCTGAATGGTACGGGCCCAACACCGTAATTGTCTAGCGGGCTCCGAGTGTGTGACATAAGAGTTAATGGGAAGAGAGGGTTGGTATGTTTGCCACAATGTCGCTGGCCACAGCAAGGGGATGTGTGCTAAAAGGCTGTCGATGCGCTGCCCACTGGGGACGGAAGGGGGACACAGCTGTAACTCTGCGGATAAGAAGCACTGGGGAGCTACTGAAAGAGTCAGGTCAGCATATTTCCAGAGCTGACAGAAAAGTATGAATAGAGTACATCAGTGACGGACCCCTGGACAGCATCCCATAGGTGAGGAATGCATTCAACTCCAAGGAAGAGAAAACTCAGCTCACAGTGCCTTCAAAACTAGAGGTTTCTATTTCTCACAGCACAAGACACCTAAGGGTAGGCAGCTGCTGGCAAGTTCCATGGCCTGGCAAGTTCAAGGCTCATGCCTCTGGGATTATTTTATCCTTCCCCTCACTGGTCACTGGAGGGCTGCCCCGGCTCCAGACATCATGTCCACCTTCAAGGCAAGAAGAAAGGCAAGAGTTCGGTGGCATCAGCTGTGTCTTTCTCCATTATTGGGGAAAACAAAAGCATTCCTGCAACTTCTGTTGGAGTTCCACTTTGGTTCCATGGGTGAGAACTGTGTCACTTGGCCATCCCTGGCTGCAGGAGACTAGAAAAACAAATATCCTGCCTGTTTGGGGGCACACTGCTGCCCCCAAATGAAACTGGAGTTATGTTAGCAAAGAGGGAGAAATGGATACCAGGGAGGCAAGTTCAATGTCTATCACAAGGTCCTAGATTAAGATCAGGGAGTAAATGCTGACAAACTCCCACTCCGAAGTTTGCCAGATAAAACTGGGCAGGATACCCAGTTAAATTTGAATATCACATAAACCACGTATGATTTTTTCTTAGTATTATTACTATGCCCCAAATATTGCATGGGAATACTTACACCAAAAAACTTTGTTTTTTTTGAAACTCAAATTGAAGTGTATGTTGTATTTTTATTTGCAAAACCTAGTAACCCTATTTCCCTCTACCCTGCACCCATGCTGTGTTGCCTCTACATGGGAAAACAGGGTGAGGGGAAGTGTTAGAATCTGAAGAACCTGACAAATCACTGAATTGGACTGACTTTACCTAAGAGGGATGAGATTGGAATTTTACACTAGGGAGGATCAAGGCTTAGGGCCAGGAATTAAAATTAAGTCATAAAAAAACAAAGACTTTCAATTTAGCATGCTTGAGCTTGTTGACTCTGAAATTCACACCAGATCCAAGAGAACAGAAGCGGGAGCAGGGAGAAGAAACGGGAGACTCTGGTGTTCACGCAAAGGAGAGGACACGGGGGCTGAACTGAAGTAAGGCAGGGGGATAAATAGAAGTAGGTGGATTCAATACATATTTAGGAGATAAAAATACCGATTACTTGGTGACTGATGGGATGTTCGGGTTGATGGAAAGAGAAGAGCTAGGGTGACAACAGGAGTCGCGAGTGGGTATTTGGTAATTTGCTAAAGAGGGGAACACAAAAGAATGAACAGGTTTGGGGAAAGATAATAAGTCTGGGTTCAGATAACTTGAGTTTGAGGAGACTGAAGGGGACACCCAGATGGTACCCAAAAGGGCAGTATGAGGGATGGTAAGGAGGTTTGAGGGGACAGGGGTTGGAAATCCAACCTTGCCTCAAACAAGCACTGCCACACAGAGAACAAGCTTATGGTTACCAAAGGGGGAAGGTGGGGAAAGGGACAAATTAGGAGTTTGGGATTAACAGATACACACTGCTGTGTATAAAATAGATAAGCAGGGACCTACTGTATAGCACGGGGAACTGTATTCAATATCTTGTGATAACCTATAATGGAAAAGAATCTGGAAAAGAATATCTATATGTATACATATATATATATATATATATATATATATATATATACACACACATGTATATATAACTGAATCGCTTTGCTGTATACCTGAAACTAACACAACATTGTAAATCAACTCTACTTCAATTAAAAAACAACAACAAGCACTGCCACCTTTGTACGTCTACGCCTTGGCGCCATCATGTTTTCCTGTGAGTGAAGAAAGCATACTGGGGCAAAAAAATTATAAATAAATAAAAATTAGAACGTTGATTTAAACAATGAAAATAAGTACATGTGAGGAGGCCATCTCAGTTCTAAACCCAGCTGGGACAGAAATGCAGAACATCATTCCCTAGGCCTTATTTCCCTCACCTGGAAGACGAAGGTGCTCTGGCTGGATGTGGTCCACCCAGCATCTCGTTTCATGTCCACAGACTCCAAAGTATTTTTGGAAATGGCACATTGTGTGTCATCTTGGTGGGACTTGATTTCAAAGACTCCCTAGCCAAGGGGTGGATCAGTGACCCAAATTAAGCCACTGGCCTCTCTCACAGGATTTTGAATCTTGAGGCGAGAAACACAAAGATGTAGAAGGTTGCTGGAACTCAGTCAACCTGGTAGCGACATCCTGACTAGAGTTGCAAGTAGTTCTTGCTACCTAGATCCATTCAAGTGTCCCATGTCTTTTCTTTTGAGCCGGGTTCTCCCCTAAATTCAGCTAGTTACCAAATATCCTTCTAATAAAATCATTTCCACTTTATTTGGTCAGAATCAGTTTCTGCTCCCTGTGAGCAAAGAATACGAACTGCTTCAGAAGGGACTGTCTTGGTACCCAAGACATTTTTCAGCTTCAAAACATCCATGATATATAATTAATATCAATTTTTAAAATTTCTAGTAAATTTTTTAAAAAGACCATTCTTTGCAAAAGAGATTTCAAATAGAGATGTATTTAAAATGCCTATATAACTATGCTGATATCATCTCTATTTTATACACAGTTTTGTGTGCACACACATACGTACGTATGGTATTATTTAAGCCTCATTACTAATATCTGAAAGCCAGAAAGAGCAGTTAGTGTTTTACTAAATGGGTTCCTATTTCAACCTTCATAGTTAATGAATATCATTTCTTTTAGCCAGAATAATCTTCATCTTTTAAATTTGCTATCTGAAAATATTTATAAAATTGTATGTCAATTTCTACCATTATATGTGAATTTCTCAGGCTTTATATTTCATAACAGAGAATCATAGCCCAAGTTTACTTGCTTACAAAAAGGAATTTTTAAAAAACGCAAATAGAAATACAAAGAGAATCCAAATTCATTATTTTATTTATTTCATTTGGACATGAAGTTATTAGTCTTTGGTTTTATTTACATATTAAAACAAATACTTATCTAAATTAAAACATGCTCTTTTTAAGTATCAGAAGAAAAATCTCCTTGACCTGAAGTCACTATACTGGGTGGAAGCTAAGAATTCTAGTAAAATTTCTGGAGAGATTTGATATTATCGAGTTTGAGGAGAGTTCTCCTGACAGAAAAGAGGCCATTCATAGAAGTAGAAGTTGTGACATTCACAGATATGCTGAATATCTAGAAATTTACATCCTAAGGAAGATCTTTGCCACTGCAGATACCTAAGGCTTTACCAGGCTAAGGGATGTAGCTGGAGAAGAATGGTTTTAAGAATGGAATTAAGTGGTCATGCATTTCATATGGATTTTTATTACTATTTAAAGGCATTATTCAATAGAGATTCTAAATATTTTGAATTTACATCCAAATTTCCCCAAAACTTCTAAGTTAAAAAAAAATCTGTATACTGGAATAAAGTAAATCTGAACAATCTGACATAACTCCATAGCAGTTGAATGTGTGGAGATGCTGGGAAATGGGGAGTTTTCTATTAAACAGCCACAGAGGAGATATTATATCATTTTTAAATTCTACCTTAAACCATTTTGAATAGCTACTATTTATAGAGCACCTACGATGTGTCAAACATCATTTCTAAATCACACAATAACTCTACAAATACTACTTCCATTTTTACAGATAAAGAAACCATCTTCAGTGAGGTTGTGAGTTGCCCAAAATCATATAAGCTAATAAGTGGCAGGGGTGGGTTTCATACTCAGGTTTCTCTGATTACAAATTCTGAATTTTTTCTCTTTACCACATTGCCTCCTATTATATCAAATATCGTTAAGTTTTCTTCTCCTCCTCATCATGCACACATTTTTTGGGTTTATTTGTATTGATTGTTTAGAAATTTGACATCATTATACAAGTATGATGTCACTCTCCAATTAGAAAGCCATTATCTTTCTTGGGAGTAACATATACACACCATTATATGTAAAATAGATAAACAACAAGGACCTACTGTATAACACAAGGAACTATACTCAATATTTTGTAATATACATATATATATAACTGAATCACTTTGTTGTACATCTGAAACTAACACAACATTGTAAATCAACTATACTTCAATCAAAAAGAAAAAAAAAGAAAGCCATTTTCTTTATCCATGTTAATCCACATTTGTGCTGGACTGGGGAAAGAGACTGGTGTTATTTTGTGACTCAGAGAATCCCCTTCCTTAAAATGAGGGAGCAGACAACCAGTAGCATCCGTGCAAAGCAAATTAAATAGATGCGATTCCCACACAAGGGTGTAAAGTCTAATGGGGAAAACACTGACAAACATAAAACAAACATAAAAAAGGATAATACTGTACAAATATGAAAAACATGAATGAATAGCTATGTCAATCTATCTTATTCTCTTTGTACTTAGGTATTTATACTAGTTATTACATGACCTTTCAAAATTAAAATGCATTATCAACTATTCTAGTATATGATTAATATATTTAACATATTTTTTCATAAGTCACACTGAAATACTGTATCAAGGTGAAGCTGCACATTCAGTAAAATATTTCAAAAGCAGTTCAATAAGCTCACTACTTTAAAACAAGATCATAAAACTTTTATCTAATCTGACAAAGATAAACTCAAAAGATATGCTATACCTAATCAAAAGTCAGGATAATACCTTTATTCCATTAAGTTAATATTTATAAGTCACTAGTGGGTTATCTATGTGCCAGTAACAACAGTCTTACATTCATATTGTAGGGATAAATGTTATTGGAATCACGACGGGATAATTACATTGACTCTTAAATGAATACTTAAATAGCTTCAGTTAATATAATTTCCATGGAATAAAGTGAGTCTCTATTCTTACTCATACTTTTCAGTGTAGGTAGATATTAGGTATAATTTGAAGGAAAAAATCCATTTCTTCACACACACACACACTCACACACACTGATAAAACTCATATCTCGTATGGATATGTTTTATAGTTTTTTTGTGTGTATGAAAAGGATACTTTTCTTTCCTAAAAAGCTAAAACAAGGACATAGCATTTCTTTAGCCACATAAATACATAAAGAGAGAGGAATTAGAAAGAAAAAAATTAATTATGTTTTAAATGATTTTACTTTAAAAGCATATAGAATGCTTTTCCAATGAAAACGGAAAGCGTTTTTCTTAATATTACCCACTTAGGTTTTTAACGATTGATATGGATTAAGAATACTATCACTCATACGTATTTTTGTGTAATAAACCATTGGAGTTGAGATTTTTAGAACTTTAAATTTATTTTCTATGTACTTCAAAACAGAGCAAGAAAAAAGTTTCAATACAGAAAAGGCTCTTTTTAAATTTAAAGGATTTCCAATGAGTTGACTGGTCTCTGGGGGCATCTACTGGAAATTTCACAAACTGCAGTCACATCATGTAAATGTGATAACTTTCATTATCCATTTTAATACAGATATTACTTTAATTGGTATGCAAATAAGGTGACTCTCAAAGAAGATAAATGTAAAGTTATGCATGGTATTCTATCTCATCCATCTGGTAACAACAAAACATGTAGCTGTCTTTGGGATCAGTCAACAAATACTCAACTGTTAAAAATGTAAATAGGGCAGGTGGCATATCACAGATTAACAGTTTCCAAACCATCCAATTCTCAAGCTTGGAAAAAATTAAAAATATATTCTAGAGAGAAACATATACATACTTAGTAAGGAATTTTTATTAATCCAATTAAATGCATATAAAAAGCACTTTTGGGCTTCCCTGGTGGCGCAGTGGTTGAGAGTCCGCCTGCCGATGCAGGGGACACGGGTTCGTGCCCCGGTCCGGGAGGATCCCACATGCCGCGGAGCGGCTGGGCCCGTGAGCCATGGCCGCTGAGCCTGCGCGTCCGGAGCCTGTGCTCCGCAGCGGGAGAGGCCACAACAGTGAGAGGCCCGCGTACCGCAAAAAAAAAAAACACTTTTAAAATTATGATGGTTTCTCTAAAACAAATTCATTTTGTATCTCAGTATGTCCACGAATCATAAATAACCTGGTAATCAGTACTTATTTTCTATATAATTTAAGTTGACTATTCATGTGTTACTATCTCAAAAAGTATTTAGAATTTGTTATACTTGGAACAAAAGAATGTATCTATCATTATAATTAATACTGCAATTAGAATTAGTTATTAATATAAATATTGTTATTAATTTTCCTTAACATTTTTGGAGAACTTCTTTAAGAAAAATGAACATATAATGAACATGATACAATCATTGCAGCTCATATATATATTTTTTTTTTTAAATTTTATTTAGTTAGTATTGGCTGCGTTGGGTCTTCGCTGCTGTGTGTGGGGAGCAGGGGCTAATCTTCGTTACGGTGTACGGGCTTCTCATTGAAGTGGCTTCTCTTCTTGCGGAGCATGTGCTCTAGGTGCAGAGGTTTCAGTAGTTGTGGCTCGTGGGCTCTAGAGCGCAGGCTCAGTAGTTGTGGTGCACGGGCTTAGTTGCTCCGCGGCATGTGGGATCTTCCCGGACCAGGGCTCGAACCTGTGCCCCCTGCACTGGCAGGCGGATTCTTAACCACTGTGCCACCAGGAAAGCCCCTCATGCATAGTTTTAACATATATTTAAAATAAACCAAATAACTCATAATATTATTGCAGTTGTGACTAATCTTGTAACAGGAATTTTTAATATCACAGGCATTATAACAATCTTGATTTTCTTTGTAAAATATATTGGTCATATTTACTTTAAGAGAAAATATTTAAAATAATTATGAAGCTATATCTATTGTGCTATACTTAATTGTACTATAATATATTTTTATTGCTATAATTTTATATAAACCCCTCTAATAAAGATTGAAATATTTAACATTTTAGCTTCATTCCAAAGAAATACCACTAACGCATGTGTAAGTTTATAGTTTCTGGAAACTTCACTAGAATTACCATCCAAATAAATGTGATATCACCTTTAATTGTATAAACCAAAAAAACTAATCAACATAAAATGTTGTCAAATCAGAACATAAGTTATTAATATAGCAGGACTTTTGTTTCAGTTTAGATTTAGATTCATTTTATAGCTGTATGTACTTGATAACTAACTAAATAAATAAATAAATTTCATCCCCAAGAGGTTATGGAATATAATTTTTTGTGATTTTCTAAACAATTAGAAGTTTTGCTAATTTGAATTTTTAGAGGAAACTGTTACATATACAAGTTTTGCTTTGTGTTTTTTGAAAATACAAATTTTCACCTATTAATAATCAAACTTAGAAAGCACAGTTAGATTTTCAACATTTTAAAGGTATATGTACATTGAAATATTCCATTTGGAAAACAATTATTTAACTAAGTTCAACCTTTAATTCTTTTCTAAAAATGTTAATAATAATAACTAAGAGAGTTTACCCCATGGCATTTTGTAAATGTGACTGTTACTAATTTAATTCTTTCGACAAAAAATAAAATACTAAAAAATCTGATCAGCAAAGAATTCTCCCAATAGCACAGTAAGAATTCACTTCAACATGAGTGATTTTTATTTTAGGATATATGGGCTATAGGTGTAGAATGGAACAAAGATGATTTCTCAGATTCGATTATGTTAGAGCTGGTATTTAGCACAAAAGGCAGTAACTTTTTGTGAGATCAATAAATGTTAATCTGTCAAATAGTATTTTTGCTGGTGATCATTAGCCTTTATCAGAGGAAAGCTGTGGTTATTCAGCAAGCAGTACTGACTGCAATCCTTACAATGTCTTTAAACGATTCCCTTAATAATATAAAGGCTTTTTTTTATGTGTATACCCTGTAAGAATGATTTACTCAAATGATTTCCATTCAGTCAAATATCTGAAGTACAGTGATCATCATCAATCAGGAAGGAATAAACTATGCATCAATCAATATAAGGTATTACCAAAATATTTACCCATGTAGCTGTCACACACATTTTCTTTACTGAAAGATTTTCTTTACTGGAAAAATCTCAAACTTAAACACATTTTTAAAGTATTTCATTAGCAGTTCAGTGAAAAAGCACCAGAAGAAACCTCCTTATGTGAGGCTAATTACAGATATAATCTTTATAAATGGCCTTATTACTTTCAAACCCCTTCAAGAAATTCAAACTTTTTAATGAAAGAATGTTTCATGCCAAAGATCAAACATGGAAAGGTATAAAATGAATGTCATTGTTTATGAAGAATTTTCAGGGAACATATTTTCAACCCAGAAGTACCACACTTGAATCCAAATACCTTTGGCTAAACGAAGCAATCATATCAAGTCTTGTACTTTCAATTTACACTGTAACTTTCCAATATAGGAAAACATAATTATATAACCAATTTATATTGATTATATTGTTACTTATCGAGTTAAATATAGCCTGAAAAATAAAGCCTAAAAATAACCTTAGCTTTTGGATTAAGTTATAATGATTAAAAAAAAAACTGAATAAATAATATCATCCTGTCAGATTCTGTATCCTACTATCATGGCAATAAATGTAAGAAAAACAAAAAATAAGGTTCATGCTACAAACAATGGACTATACACACATGTAAACATGATCATTCTAGCTCAACGCCATATTTTTGTCTAAATTAGTACTGACAGTTTTAATTAACATAAAACTCCATATAATATGAGTCACTGTTTTTTTTTTAAACAATTCAGTGATTGCTCTCCAAATTTCTTGAAATTCAATTACTTAGGAAATTTTGTCTCAAATAATATCACTTAAAACTTTTCTTTCAATTCTTCATCTTTACACCTTTATAAATAAAAGAACTATCAATTTTCCACATAAATTGAGGGAAATAATCAAACTTTAATAAAGATGGAAAGCTGGAGAATATAAAGACAAAACTTAGTAAAAACAACAAGTTGCATTAAAAAGAAAACTTCAGCTCACTGTATTTTTTTTTTACTAAAGTATGTCATACATTTTATCTTTGCAAGAGTTTGACGAATTTTGCAAGTAAAATTCTGTTTCCTCTACACTTGCTAATAGTCATGAGAATCTGTAGTTTGCACCTTCCCATTAAAAATGTATTGTATTTTTTTGAAATTATTCACCCCGCCTTTTATCCAGATCATGTCTTTGAAAGGAGGAAGTAGATAATAAATGGAATAATTCATGATTTCCCATTAAATATGAAACTTTCTTTTGCAGAGTTTAGAAAATGAAGTTCTACATAATGTACAAAAGTTGATTAGAACTTTTTTAACCTTTTCAGGAAAAAACCTTTCACATTAAACAACTGCATGTGGAGGTTTTCTTTGGGAAAAGTAAACCAATCAATTCCTTATACCTATGGCTTTATCATACATATTCAAATGTTGCTCTTTCCAAACATATATCCCTTTATAATGTGTAAGTAGTTTTCAGCAATGTAATGGAAGACAGCATGAGGGTAAATAATAAAACCTACATTTAGATGTCTCTTATTATGGCATTTCTTCTAGTGAGGTAATATTTTGTCATGAGAAAAAAATATGTACCTTTATAAAACTTTTCCTTGCAAAACTAGCCGTTGGGATCTGTTAACTACATTCTTTTTCTTTTGCCTTTTTTAAAAATTAATTTTAATTGGAGTATAGTTGCTTTACAATGTTGTGTTAGTTTCTACTGTACAGCAAAGTGAATCAGCTATACGTATACATATACCCCTCTTTTTTCTTTTGCCTTTTTTTAAGATTAAAAAAACCCAAAAAACAAATGATTTTTAGGCTCATTCTTGCTCTATCATTCTTTATTTCTTAGATGAGAAATCTGGAGTAAATTTAACTGAAGATAAATGTCAAGTTCTGACTATTTTAGGGCAGCTGGTGACCTCATTAGGTTTTTAAAAATTTTTTGTGTCATAATTCTTTCCAATAAATATATTTCAATTTTCCCCATATCAAAAAATAAATCAAGAATATATTTTCCCCTTTCAAACATGAATGCTTAAAAAGGTAACTACCATGTTGTAAGCCATGTGAAGAAACCTTTCATACTGTGTGCTCTTTATTAACCGTTGCAAAGGAGGTATGCATTACACATACAAACAGTGAAGCCAGGATTTCTCACAAACTATATGTACACAGTGATCAAACTTCCAGAACATACTTTTCATTTTACATGTAGTAAAAACTAAATTAATAAAAACAAAAAATAAGTTGATAATTTTTAAGCTTTTTTTCAGACATCTGTATATAGCTATCTTATTTTCCTGAATGTTGCATTTTATTGCATTTCCTGAATGTTAATTTTATTGCAGCTATCTCAAACATTTAGGAAATTCCTACTTATAACTAAGACCTTAGGGTATATCAAATCAAATATGTGCATCAATAAGAATATTGGAAGAACAAAAGGAAGTATTTGTGAGAAGATAAAATAAAAGAGCCTTGAATTCAAACTTTTAAAAAATTGTACAAGATAGATATATAGTAGGGATTATAACTTCCTTGAGATGGAGAACATGTTATTTGTTCCTTTTGTATTTTTTTATAATAGCGCAAATGTCAACACAAATAAAGATTATATAATATTATTAATATCAAATAAAATAGAATCAGGGCATAAAAAAATTAAAAGAGCATATGAATATTAGAGATTCATAAATAGATTATTTTACTGAGAAATATGGCAGCTAGAAAACAATACTCCTAATAACAATAGCTTCAAAATATGTAAAATTCACAGAAAAAGGAGAAATTGATCTTAATATATTTTTTCAGAAAATTATAAATTAAATAGAGGGAAAAAAGATTTGAATAACAATTGTCTAGCTTAATTGAAATAACAGGCTCAATCTAATTATTAGATTCTGATCATTTTCTGTATGAGAACTATCTACCAAATAGAAAATATATATTTAGTTTTCAGACATACAAGGAATATTTATAAAATTAATCATGTACTGGCCACACTAAAAATGTCATAAACTGATATCACATATGGCACATTTCCTGAGCACAAGTATATATTCACTCCTCAATCCTGCATTCCCTCTTGCAAAAAAAAAAAAAAACCAAAAAGCCACAAGAAAAAACTATTCACCTGCAAATTTATAAATACACTTCTAGTTTATTCATGGCCAAAAGGGGAAACCACTGTAGAAATTTTCATACACTTAGAACTGAAAGAAAAAAATTAAACATTAAATCCTGGGGGAAGAAATCATCATGGTATTAAAAGGAAATTTATAAGTTAAATTCATTTGTTAGAAAACAAGAGCAACACTTGGGAGTGAAAAAGCTAGCTTTCAACTTAGGATGCTAGAAATAAAATCCTAACAAATTAAACAATGGCATGAAGTCAAATAAAGGACAGGGAGGGAAATATTAAAGGCAAATGTATGAATTCATAAAATAGAGAACAAAAAGTGTGACCCATAAAACAAACAAACAAAAAACCTGGTTATGTGAAAAGACAAATAAATTTTGCAAGTACTTTATAATCAAGAAAAACAAAAATAGATAAGTCATCAAAATTGTACCAGGAATGGAAGTGATAATATATCTTCTATTACAATTATAGTAACTGCTAACTTTTAGTGTAGCAAAAGAAAATTATGGGTTAATATTATTATAATTTAGATACAAATTTCCCTCATACCACTCCCCAAAAAAAGAACTCATAGCAAACTAAAAGCATAATGAATAAGTAGGGTTTATCCCAGAATTCCAAGAACGGTTCAAAATTAGAAAATCTCTTAACTTTATGATAATCTCAGGAGATGTTAGAAAATTATTTAGTAAAGTTCAAAACTCATTTATGATTAAGAAAAGTGGAAACTAAAAACTGAATTCTCTATCTTGGTAATATGTATCTATTAAAACCCTATAGCATAAAGCTTCATGTTTTGGGATACATTAGAATCATTTCCACTACAGTAAGGAATTTGAAGGGATCCCTGCTGTCACTCCTATTATTTAACACCATGTACTGTTAAATGGACGTTCTTGCCAATGTGGGATTCAATATTTTAATGATACCAATTCTCCTAAAATAACATAAAATCAAGGCAGTCCTTATAAAACCTCATTATATTCTCCTGACTCTTGGCAAGATAATTCAAAATTCATATAGAATGGTTAATGTACAAGAAAAACCTGATCATTTGGAACAAAGAGGGGGACTGTCTGCCAGATATAAAATACATTTTAACTATGTTAATAAAGTGATTTGTGGCACTGACACCAGAAAAGACAAATAAGTCAATGGAACAGAATATATATGTATATGTGTATGTATACACACATGAAAATTTGGTATTTAATAGAAGTGACATTTCAGTTCAGGGGAAAGTTTTGGGTACAATTGATCTATTTGCAAATTTTGTTGGTTGTATGTTTTATATATTAATATTTCTATATTATTATTTTTGTATATAAATAATATAGATGATAGCATATGTTATATTACCTTTCCACATTTAATGGAATATTTAAGTGACACACAAATTTCAATTTCCTAATCATTTTCTTGACCTTAATGTATGTGTTACATATATATTAAACCTTTATCACTAAGAACTTTCAGGTGCTTAATCACAATCGTTTTAAAGCAACTTTGTAACATTCATTTTGAACTTCTGAGTTAAGTACTTTTTTTCTTAGCGCCCTAGCTTCCTCTTTCTTGAATTCTCTTTTCTTTCCTCTAGACTCTAAAGTGGCCATTTGGGGCAGGGATGAAGGGTCCAGAAAGACTGCACAGGAAGAGATGTTTTCCAGTCCTCATATCTGAAAGGATTTTTGTTTTGCCCTCAGTTTTGATTAATAGTTTATCTGGGTACAGAATTCTAAGTTAAAATAATCGTTCTGCATATCTTAAAGACAACCTCCCTTTTTTTATAGAACCAAGTATTATTACTGACAACTGTGATGGTAGTCTGATCTTTGTTTCTTGATGACAACCATTCTCCCAAACCCTGAAAGCTTCTAGTACCTTCTCTGTATACTTAGCATTTCGATATTTCATAAAGATGTATCGAAGTGGGTTCTTTTCTTTTTTTCCTTTTTCTTTCTTTCCCTTTTTTTTTTTTTTGTTGTTGTTCTTTCCTTTCTGGTTACTTTGGTAGTCACAGCCCAAAGATCTGTGGGTTTTCTCCAGTCTAAGATATCTGTGTCTGTGTCTCTAACCATATCTCTATCTCTGTCCATCTATATCTACCCATATAGCTATAATCATTCATTCTCTCATCTCTTTCTCTTGGATAAATATTCACCACCTGGACTGTGTTCTGTATCTTATGCCTTTTAAAATATTTTCTATATCTTTTATGTTTTTATTCTACATGTTGATAGCCTTATCTTTCTTTTCCATCCTTTCCTTTTGAGTTTTAAAAAATATTTCAGCTACCTTTAATTTTGAAGAATTCTTTTTCTTTAAATGATTTCATAGCATCAGGTTACATTTGAGGGATGTAAGATTTTCTACAACGTCTGTAAGGAAAGAAATTGGAAATCTCTCAAAGTTCCTCTTTTCCCTATAGAAACTGTTTCAGCTGACATTGAGTGTTCTCTTTGTTCATCTTTTTTCCTTTTGTATTGTAATATTTTCTCAAATATCAGAGGCTATTTGTCTATTCATAATAATGAAGTTCTCAATTTCTTAACATAGGTAGTGAATATGGGTTTCCTCTGTTTGCAGGATTCATCCTGAGATTTATGGGTTGGGAGAGCACAAGCTGGCTATTCCTTGCACTGATGCCAAATGAAAAGGACTCTGTAAGGTACACCAGCTTCCCTGACAGGAGCTCAGACCAACTGTTACTTTTTAAGGTTTTTTTGCATCACTGTTTATGAGGAATATTATTATTCTGTGGTTTTCTTTTTATGTAATGGCTTTTTCTGGTATTGGTATCAGGATAATTCTGGTCTCATAGAATGAGTTGAGAAGTGTTTCTTCTATTTTATTGAAGAGTTTGTGCCAAATTGATGGATTTTTTTTTTTTTTCCCCAAATGTTAGGTAGAATTCACCAGTGAAGCAAAATGGGCCTGGAATTTTCTTTATGGGAAGTTTTTAAACTATTAATTCAATGTGTTTAGTGAATCTACTGCGATATCTATTTCTACTTAAGTGAATTTTGGCAGTGTCTCACGAAATTTAGCCATTTCTGTAAGTTGTTGAGTTTACCAGTATAAAGTTTATTTCCTAATTAGCGTTTTAATATTTATGTAATCTGTAGTGATGTGTCCCCTCTTTCACTTCTGAAATTGGTAAATTGTGTCTTCTTTCTTTTTCTCTGATCATTATGACTAAAGATTGATCAACTTTACTGATCTTTTCAAAGAAGCCATTTTTAGTTTCATTGATTTTCTCTACTGTCTTCCTGTTTTCTGCCCCCATTTTACTACTCCTTTTTCTCTATTTTCAGTTTAATTTTTTTCTAATTTTTTAAAATGAAAACTTAGGGCAATAACTTTAGACATCTCTATTTTTCAAATATAAACATTTTAATGCTATAAACTTCCCTTTAAGCACTGCTTTAGCTTCATCTTACCAATTTTGATATACCATATTTTTTTAATTCAGTTCAAAGGATTTTCTAATTTGCCTTGATTTCTTCTTTGATCTATGGTTTATTTAGAAATACGTTGTCTAGCTTCCAAATTTGTGGGGATTTTTCAGAGATCTTCCTGCCATTATTTCTAATTTAATTCCATTGTTGTAAGAGAAAATAATTTTTAGGATTTAAATCCTCTTAAGTATATTGAAATTTGTTTTATGGCTCAGAATATCATCTCCTTTGAAAAGTATTCCATGTGTACTTGAAAATAATGTGTGTTCTGCTGTTGTTTGGTGGAATGTATGTAAATGCCAATTATTTAAGCTGATCAATGGTATTGTTCAAGTCTTCAATATTCTACTGATTTTTTAATCAATTATTGAGAGAGTGGTGTTAGAATCTCCAACTATAATTGTGGACTTGTCTGTTTTTCCTTTTCCTTCTATCATTTTTTGTTTTATTACTTTGAAGTTCTATCATAGGAACACAAACATTTAGGATTATGTGTTCTTGATGAATCAACTTCTTGTATCATTATGAAATGTTACTTTTTATCTCTGGTAATATTCCAACTGCTTTCTGAAAATGTATTTCTGAAAATCGTGGAATATCTCATTTTTCTTCCTTTCCTATCATGTTAAGAATTTACTATCTTTTGGACATTTTAGTGGTCATATCAAATATAGGAAGGAAATGTGTTTAGCCATCCATCTTGACCTTGAAGTAGAAAAACCCCTAAACTAAACTTTTAAGACCATTGCCTCATTCAGCAATGTATTTCTGTGGCTACATTGGCTGTAGGATAAGGGATTGTTTCAGACAAGCTTAAGGGGATTTTATGGAAATATGAGTCAGGGTTATAGAATAACTGGGTCCTTACGAGGTGAACCCAGAGGGAGGTTCTAGATCCATAACAGTACTGGGAATTCACGAGGAGTCTAGAAATCTGATCTCTGATTCATTTTCTTTCTAGCTTGTTCATTCCTTCCTCTCTATGAATCATTTTTTCTGTCTCATTGTTTCTGCTTCTTTATAACATTAGATTGCCTTGGTCAAAGTACTTAATCTCTCTATGCCTTGGTCTCTGGAAGTAATAACAAGGTTTATTTCCAGGTTTATTTTGAGGATCACTAAAAACACAGACCAGCACACAGTATTAATGTAATATGTCTTACCCATTACTATTTGGCCTAAAATAAAACCTGGCTAAGAGATGTAATATCTATGACTAGCTGCCTATACATCCATTTCATTGTTCATTAGGTGTGCCAAGTTTTATTATATTGCTCCATTTTTCTTATATAAGATCATGTGATAACTTTCTTTTGGAATTTAGTATCAGGAAAAAGCTTATCTCTCTTGAAGAAATGATATGTTTCCTTTCATCGGGTAATGAGGATTCTCTAGTCCGTCACATCTCCCTTTTTGCCCAGTCTGCCCAGAAGTTCAGAGTGAAATTTAATGTTTCTTCAGGGGAACTATATTAACCCTGATGGGGAGTATATTTATATACTTTTCCTTTATTTGCCTTTCATTTTCTATATATAATCTGACAGCTATGTAATATAAAACATTAATTTTAAGTTTCTTCAATCCTCTCCAGAAAGAAAGTTAACAAGAAATAAAGCATTATTTTATGTAAGTCAGAAGAATCTTAAAGGAGAATGAAACACTGCTTTCAAAGAACTCTGAGTCTAGAGCAGAATCCTTTCCTTATGGCAATTCACAACAAGAAAGACATTTTACATTGCAATTCAGTACATGTACATATATATTTCACATACGTATGTATATGAAACAAAATGTAAAAGCACTAATACTCAAAATGTTCTGATCTCTTTGTAAATATTAACTCAATTAATCCTCATAACCATTCCATGAGCCAGGCCCTCTTATTGTTACCCCTATTTTTTACATGAGAAAACTGAGGCACAGAAAGGTTAAGTAACTTGGCCAAAGTTGACCAGTTACCTTGTTAGTAAGTATAAAGCTGGGTTTGAGTCCAGGGAGTCTGGTTTTAGAACCCATGCTCTATTTCATTACATCTGGCAACCCGCTCTATGTAATGAACCCCTTTCTAATTCTATAGTCTTTCATATTTTAAGTGCTTATCATGATACCCAAACTCATGGGTCATAATCACTACCCACTAATGGACCAAAACCTTAGATTTTTAAACATTAATCAGGAAGGAAAAAAAAACCAAAACACATGTACATGACTGTCAATGGCTATTAGGAGAGTTCAAGCAGGCACTCTGAACTCTTACCATGTGAGTGAGGATGGATCAAAGGAGGCCTCACAGGGCAAGAAACAGTTAAGCTGAGGCTGGTAGAGAAGTTTATCAAGTACACAAGGCATGGGAGAAGGAGAAGGGCATTTCAGGCAGAGCACATATATAACGCTACAAAGGGGTAAAGATCCCCATTCATCAACTGCCCCAACACCTGTGAGCCAAGCACTGTACGAGTACTGAGGATGCACACGTGAGCAAAGTAGCCATGGCTCCATACATACATACAAATACACACTATATATATTTATTTATAAACATATGTGTATTTATAAACACACACCTCCCAGCTCAAAGTACAGAGTATTTAAAATGATCTCAGAGACTCATCCCAGTACAAAATTTTGAAAATTTCCAAATAATCTAATTAAAAATAATAGAGGAAAAATATTTCCTACAAATTTATATATTCAATTTAATAGACCAACATATATGCATTGTGGGAGTCCCAGGAGGAGAACAGAGATTCTTTTAAGAAAAGTGGTGAAAACTTCCCAAGTTTCATAAATGTCATGAATATAAATATTTGAGAAATTCAACAAACTCTAAGTAGGAAAATTCAAAGAGATACACATTGAGGCACATTATAATCAAATTCCCAAAGGCAAAGACAAAGAGTGAATCTTTAAAGCAGCAATAGAGAAGCAACTCAACACAGCATCCTCAATAAGGTTTTAAGCAGATTTCTCACTAGAAACTTTGGAGGCCAGAAAACAGGGTCTTTTTTTCTCTTTTTTAATTGGGGTATAGTTGTTTTACAATGTTGTGTTAGTTTCTACTGTACAGTGAAGTGAATTATATATTCAAAATGCTAAAAGAAAAAACTGTCAACCAATAATCTTACATCTGGCAAAACTGTCCTTCTAAAGTGAGGAAGAAATTAAGAACATTCCCAGATAAACAAAAGCTGAGGAACTTTATTTCTACTGGACCTGCCCTGCAAGAAGTGCTAAAAGGAGTCCTGCAGGTTGAAAAAGAGTAACCTGAAGTCATATGAAGAAATAAAAGTCTCAGTAAAGGTAGACACATGGTCAATTATAGAAGCTAGTATTTTTGTAACAATAGTTGGTAACTTCACATTTTGTTTTCTACATAATTTAAGAGACTAATGCATTTATAAAAATAATTATTCTAAGAACTAGCAGTATTGTATATTTGATTTGTAACTCCACATGTTGCTTTCTACATAATTTAGGATATAGCATTAAAAAAATAATTATTAATGTATGTGTGGGAGCAGAGGGTATCTGTAAATCTCTATACCTTCCTGTCAGTTTTGCTGTGAACCTAAAACTCTAAAAAAATAAAGCCTTTCAATAACAAAATGATTAGTTTGTTTTTTGGATGCAAAATGTATAAAGATGTAGTTTTACAACATCGATAATCAAAAGAGGTAGGAATGGACCTCTCAAGAAGCAAAGTTTTTGTATGTTAGTGAAGATAAACTGGTATAAATTCAAAACAGAGGTTATAATTTTAGGATATCAGATGTAAGCCCCATGGCAACCACAAAGAAAATAGTTACAGAATATACACAAAAGGAAATGAGAAGGGAATTCATTGGTTTCACTACAAAAAAAAAATCAACATAAAAGAATACAGTAATGCAGGAAATAAGGAACAAAGAAGCTATAAGGTACATAAAAAACAAATAGTAAGTGACAGAAGTCCCTCCTTATTAGTAATTACTTTAAATGTAAGTGGATTAAACTCTCCAATCAAAGGACAGAGACTGGAAGAATGAAAAAAAAAACGTGATCCAACTATGTGCTGTCTACAAGACACTCACTTTAGATCCAAAGACACAAATAGGTTTAAAATGGAATGATGGAGAAAGATATTTCATGGCAATAGTCACAAAAAGAGAGTAGGGGTGGCTATACTAATGTCTGACAAAATAGACTTGAAATTAAAAAAGGGCTATAAGAGACAAAGGAGGCCATAATATATTAATAACAGATCAAATACAGGAAGAAGATACAACTGTCATAAATGTTCATGCACTTAATAAGAGACCATCAAAATAAATAAAGCAAAAATTGACAGAATTGAGGGGAGAAATAGACAGTTATGCAATAATAGCTGGAGATTTCAATACCTGACTTTCAATAATGGATAGAACAACCAAACAGAAGATAAGTAAGAAAACAGAGGACTTGAACAATAGAATAAACCAACTAGATGTAACAGATATATGCAGAACACTCTACCCAACGACAGAATACACAGTCTTCTCAGGGGCACACAGGACATTTTCCAGGATTGACCATATATTACGCCAAAAATTAAGTCTTGAGAGATATCACACAAAGTACCTTCTTTGGCCACAACTAGAGTAGTCATTAAGGGAGGGAAAACTGGAGGATTCACAAATTGTGGAAATTAAATAACACACTCTTAAACAACCAATGGATCAAAGAAGAAATCACAAGGGAAATTGGAAAATACTTAGAGATGAATGAAAATGAAAACACAACATGGCAAAACTTATGGAATTCAGTGAAAGCAGTGCTAAAGGAGAAATTTATAACTATAAATGCTTAAATTTATAAAAAAGAAAGATCTTTTAAAAAACACTTAAAAACAAAAAGATCTCAAATCAACATTCTAACCTTACAATTTAATTAATTAGGAAAAGAACAAACTAAACCCAAAGCTTTCAGAAGAAAAAAAATAATAAAGATTAGGGCAGAGATAAATGAAATAGAGGATAGAAAAAGAACTCAATGAAAACAGAAGTTGGTTCTTTGAAAAGATCAACAAAATTGAGAAACCTTTAGCTAGATCAACTAAGAAAAAAACAGAGAAGACTCAAAGTACTACAATCAGAAATGAAAGTAGGCTTTGCTGTACAGCAGAAACTAACACAACATTGTAAAGCAACTATACTCCAATAAAAAGGAAGAAATGAAAAAGGAAGAAATGAAAGTACTACCAATTTTAGAGATAAAAAGGATTATTAGAGAGTACTGTGAACAACTCTCTGTAAAAAAATTGGATAACCTAGAAGAAATGGACAAATTCCTAGAAACAAAACCTACCAAGACTGAATCATGAAGAAATAATAAGCCTGAACTGACCTATAACTTGTAATGAGTCAGTAATAAAAAATCTCTCAACAAAGAAAAGCCCTGGATGATGGCCTCACTGATTCATTCTACCAAAAATGTAACGGACTAACACAAATTCTTCTCAAACATTTCAAAAAACTGAATGGGAGAGAACACTTCCTATTTTGTTCTATTAGGCCAGCATTGCCCTGATACCAAAGTCAGAAAAAAATACTTCAAGAAAAGAGAGCTACAGACAAATATCTCTTATGAACATTAATTCAACAAAATACTAGTGAAGTGAATTCAGCAGCATATTAAAAGGATTATACATCATGGCCAATTGGAATGCAAGGATGGTTCAACATACTAATACTTATCAATGTAATACATCATATTAAAAAAATGAAGAAAAAATTACCATATGATCATCTCAATGCAGAAAAAGTATTTGACAAAATTAAATACCCTTTCATGATAAAATACTCAACAAATTAGGAATAGAAGGAAACTGCCTCAACATAACAAAACTCATATATGAAAAACTCACAGTGAGCATCATACGCAACAGTGAAAGACTGAAAGCTTTCCTCTACGATTAGAAACAAGGCAAGAAGGCCCAGTTTCATCACTTCTATTCACAGTACTTAGAGCAATTAGGCAAGAAAAAGAAATAAAAGGCATTCAAACTGGAAAGGAAGAAGTAAAATTATCTCTGTTTCTAGCTGTTGTGATTTTTATATGTCAAAAACTCGAAAGATTCCACAAAAAGCTCTTAGAACTAATAAACAAATTCAGCAAAGTAATAACAAATTCTGGATACAAGATCAACATTCAAAATTCAGTAGTATATGTATACACTAAGAATAAATAATCTGAAAAGGAAATTAAAAAAACAATTCCACTTACAATAACAAAAATAATAAAATAAAATACTCAGGAATTAACTTTACCAAGGAGGTAAAGGACCTGTGCAATGAAAACTATAAAACATTGCTGAAAGAAATTAAAGAAGACATAAATAAATAAAAAGACATCTTATGTTCATGGATTAGAATATTTAATATTGTTATGATGTCAATACTACCTAAAGCAATTTACAGATTCAATGCAATCCCTATCAAAATACCAATGACAATTTTTTTAGAAGTAGAAAAATTCATTCTAAAATTC